>NC_060130.1:268960420-269278689 GCF_021461395.2 Schistocerca americana | reverse complement strand
AAGGGGGAGGAAGGGGTGAAGATGTAACTAAAGCATAACTAGATGTCATGAACACAGGGTGAAGACGTGTATACTTCTTACGAGCCTCTGTGTAGGTTAAACGATCAAGGGACTTATACTCCTGTATCTTCTTTTCCTTCTTATATACTGGGCAATCTGGTGAATGCGGAGAATGATTGCCATGACAATTAACACACACAGGAGGGGGAACACAGGGACTCCCCTCATGGAGTGGATGTCCACAGTCACCACAGAGAGGGGCCTGCGAACAGCGGGAAGACGTGTCCAAAACGCAAGCACTTAAAACACCTCATAGGAGGTGGGATGTACGGCTTCACATCACATCGATAAACCATAATCTTTACTTTCTCAGGGAGGGTATCCCCCCCAAAGACCAGGATAAAGGCACCAGTATCAATGCGATTGTCCTTAGGACCCTTCTGAACACGCCGAACAAAGTGAAACACCCTGCCGTCCGAGATTGTCCCTAAGTTCCTCATCAGTTTGAAGGATGAGGTCCCTGTGAAAAATCACACCTTGAACCACATTTAGAGACTGGTGGGGGGTAATGGACACAGGAATTGTGCCAAGATGGGTACAGGCACGAAGGGCCGCAGACTGGGCAGCTGAAGCAGTTGTGATCAGCAACGAACCCGATCGCATCTTGCTCAGGGAGTCCACTTCGCCAAACTTGTCTTCAATGTGTTCCACAAAGAATAAAGGTTTGGTATTGGTGAAAGTATCCCCATCAGTCGTGGTGCAAACCAGATAGCGGGGGAAAGGCTTTGCCCCTAGCCGACGGGCCTGACCCTCTTCCCAGGGGGTAGCCATGGAAGGGAAGGCTGAAGGGGCAGGAGAAGCAGCACTAGAAGAATCAGTTCCCTGCAGAGAGACGGTCGCAGAAGAACAGCCAGAGGTCTGGACCCGTACGCGTTTCATTTTCATAGTGTCCGCCCTGATAACACTCACTCCGATGGGCACCACCCAGCCACAGCATGGGCCGTCTGGCACGGCGGCCACTGCCGGGAGTACCGATGCTCCAGGATGATGAGCAACCCCTCCAAGGCTTGCATGAGGTGGTCACAGCTCAGGTATCAGAAGTGTGATCCTGTGTGTTCAGGGGGCTCAACCAAAAGGGTACATAGTGACCCCACCACACGGGCTGGCTACCGTGCTGGCTATGCACCCTAGCATCAGACAACGACGTGAAAGAGAAGGTGAAAGGAACTAGGAGGGCACACGTCGGAGACACTAGGTAAGGTGCTCTTCCCCAAATGGCTCACACTACGGAAGAGAAATTTAGTAATGGAGGTCAAACCCCAGAGGGGGACCAGGGAGTGACAATAGGAGGTGATTACACAACAAAGACAAATTGCAAAACCAACATAACCAGAAGGATAGTGGGGGCCAACATAAGCAAGGACACCAAGAGAGGGAGAGGAGAGGAGAGGGCGAGGGCGAGGGCGAAGGAGCAAGGAGAGGAAAGGAGGGAAAGGGGAAGGAAATGCAGCCCTGGAAAGGAAGGAAGGCTGCAATAGCTCGGGGCCCCGTGCTCGCCACGCACGTATCCACAAGAGAGTTGAGGACCCGCTGGGGGGTTGGCAGGTGTGGCTCACGCACAGCGCTGTGGCAGCATCAGTAGCACTCCCTGGTTACAGGGGTGCAGCCTAGCGGCTGTCATCTATGTCTGTGCGTACCTTCTGGCGGGCCGTCCAAACTGTCAGACCGGGATACCAGACACCACTACACATAAAATCACTCAGTCTACATTATCCAAAACTTTTCAACAACGAGACCTAACTGGACAACCTGTGTGTGTTTCAGACACAGTTGTGTATTTACATGGAAATGAAAATTGATTGTGGAATTTGAAACCCAGCAACTAGAAACAGCACTTCCAGAACTGGCACTAGAGTGTTTACATGACCAACCACAAGAGGAAATTGGGAATTGGCTTACAGAATCCAGTTTTGGAAGCCACATGTCAAACAAGTGAATGTAATTTTCGGCAGTGGTTGTCTTGAATTGTGGTTGTGTCAAACACTGACAGAGGCTGTACTATATCGTTTATGACACTGCCAATCTTTGCAAGCAACTGCGCGATTATTGCTACCACATGCTTTTTACTATGCTAAGGTGCTTGTCGGTTTGTGTTGTCAAGTATGAGATGGGTGGCTATGGATGCCCACAAAGGGTCAAAATGAATATTTCGCCAATTCTGTAACTATCAAACTAGGTTGGAAATGAAAAGAATGTCGAGAAAAATCATTAATCAGAGAAGCACTCTGTTAACTGATGGGAAAATGCTGCTGATTCTCAACATATGGATGCACATTTCACCAAAAATGAAAGTTAATTTTGCCAATAATAGATGTTACTCTTCAGGTTCCTAGTTATGTACTCAAATTAGATCAACACTACCTTGCATCTACCATCTGCAATATACACTGAATTTCCAAAGAAACTGATATAGGTATGTGTATTCAAATACATACCAAGACACTAAGTGTCTGGTGCAGTTGTTAGATCGGTTACTGCTACTACAATGGCAGGTTATCAAGATTTAAGTGAGTTTGAACATAGTGTTATAGTTGGTGCATGAGCAATGGGACACAGCATCTCCGAGGTAGTGATGAAGTAGGGATTTTCCCATATGACCATTTCACGAGTGTACCGCGAATATCAGGAATCCAGTAAAACATCAAATCTCTGACATCACTGCGGCTGGAAAAAGATCCTGTAAGAACAGGATGAATGACAACTGAAAAGAATCATTCAACATGACAGAAGTGCAGCCTTTCCGCAAATTGCTGCAGATTTCGATGATGGGCCATCAACAAGTGTTAGTGTGCAAAAAATTCAATGAAACATCATCGATATGGGCTTATGGAGCCGAAGGCCCACTAGTGTACCCTTGATGACTGCACGACACAAAGCTTTACACTGCCCGGGCCTGTCAACACTGACACGGACTGCTGATGACTGGAAACGCGTTGCGTGGTTGGACTAGTCTCATTTCAAATTGTATCGATCCGATGGACATGTATGGGTTTGGAGACACGCTCATGAATCCATGGACCCTTCATTTAACCAGGGAACTGTTAAAGCTGGTGGAGGCTCTGTAATGGTGTCGGGCATGTGCAGTTGGAATGATATGGGACCCCGATATGTCTAGATATGACTCTGACAGGTTGTTGTTGTTGTTGTGGTCTTCAGTCCTGAGACTGGTTTGATGCAGCTCTCCATGCTACTCTATCTTGTGCAAGCTTCTTCAACTCCCGGTACAGGTAACAGGTACATAAGTGTCCTGTCTGATCACCTGCATTCATTCATGTCCATTGTGCATTCTGACAGACTTTGGCAATTCCAGCAGGACAATGCGACACCCCACATGTCCAGAATTGCTACAGAGTCGCTCCAGGAACACTCTTCTGGGTTTATACACGTCTGCTGGCCACCAAACTCCCCAGACATGAACATTATTGAGCGTACCTGGGATGCCATGCAACGTGCTGTTGAGAAGAGATCTCCACTCCCTTGTAATCTTATGGATTTATTGACAGCCCTGTAGGATTCATGATGTCAATTCCCTCCGCCACTACTTCATACATTAGCGGAGTCCATGTCATATTGTGTTGTGGAGATTGTGCATTCTCGCGGGGGCCCTAGACGATATTAGGCAGGTGTACTAATTTCTTTGGTTCTTCAGTGTACTTCTCAAGCTCATTAATATCTTCAAGCAGATTTCATCAATTCATAGCTCTTATTCACAAGAGATACCTTTTGTAAAATTTGCCAAATGCCTAACTGTAATACCACTCACGTTACCACTAGTTACTCCCAAATTTTACATAATGTACATGAGGTCCTACTCATACATCAAAAAAGTTCAAAGGAGAGCAGCTTATTTTCATTATCGTGAAATAGAGGAGCAATTGTCATGGATATGATAAGGCAGTGTGGGAAATCACTAAGGCCAAGGTATTTTACGCTGTGACGAGATCTTTTCATGAAATTTCAGTTATTAACTTTCTCCCCTGAACAGCAATATATTTTCTTACTTTCACCAACACAGAGAGAAATGACCATCACAATAAACTATGAGGAATCAAGAGCTCACATGGAAAGATTTAGGCATTAATTACAGCTACAGGAGACACTAATAAATGGTGAAAACTGTCAGCTTTCAAGTCTTAAAAAATGCAAATCACTTTCTGTGGCAGCTTAATGAACCTTTGTGAGTAGGGTGAGCTGTTTTACACCCACCTGCCTATATTCCAATACAATTAACATGTGACTATTATTCATGTTCATAAGAGCTTCATTTTAATATATTCATTTGCTCTGCCCAAACTTGCATTTTTAAACAACAAACAGTTTACCAACCTCTACTGACATCCTTTTGCTACCTACTAGTATCAGTTAGTACAGTCACTTACGAGCATTAACATCACTGCTCACTGCGTAGATCGCAGCAATATTTGAAAAGAAATGATAAGTGGTGCAGTACTGTTTACACCTGTGCCTATATATATTGTATTTACAATAAATTATTAAATGGACTGTCCTTGCTCTTTATATATGTTAACTGTCAAAGTGTTACATTTTGATGTAACTAGACAGATATTTCTGGACGCTGCAGGGACAGTTGCTCTCGACAGTTTTAAAGCTTCTTTGCATTTCATCGGTGGCTTGACAGAAGTATACAACATTTCATCCAGGCATATCACTACGGTCATGGAGCGCAAAGAGACTGGGAAAGACCATATTATAACAAAGAGAGCAGAAACATTTGTGGTACATGTAAACATGTTCATTAAAGACAAAATTTTTTTTGTTATAAAGTGTTACATTTGTCAACTAACTGCAAAAGTGGTGAAGAAATTGCGAAAAATGTTTCCGAAACATGAGACAAATGACTAAGATGATTTTAATACAATCAAGACAGATATTTAATGCTTAAATCATAATTATGAGCTGGCAATTGGATTTCTTGGCACAGTCATAAATCATACCAGCACTCTATGACAAATAGCTGGAATTACAGAAACAAAAGAGAAGACACAAACAGTCAGTCAAAATTTTAAAAACAATGTTAGAATTATAATAACAAGGGGAAATTCAAACATGTAGGACAATAACAGGTACAATTTTTACAGTAAAATAAGCTAAAATTTATATTTAAAAAATATGACTCACAGTTCCTTCTTGCTGTGTTAAGTTTTCCTGCTCACAGGTTTCATCTGTATGCTGAGGTGAACTTGCACTTGCAAATGCAAGTAATAAATCAGCTGCTGATGATAGGCCACCTGCCTGTGTAGAATCAGGTACATTGCTTTCAGGAGCTCCAGCACATTGTTCTACTTCATTAGATTCTGGGTTTTCAGCCGTTTCATCAACTGACGATGCATTTGAACTAATGGAGTTCAATCTTGTATGGTGCTTTTGTCGTAAAGATGCTTGCTGCTGGGAGCTGCTACTTCTACGCCGACGACCCTTTCGCCTACGAACAAGTGCAGAATGCCTGAAAATAATGGTGGCATGCAATGTCACACATCAGTTAACACTATTTTACAATAAAGGAGCTCATTTTACAAATCATGAAATTTAATTCTAAAATAGTCTGGAATACATTATAATTTCTTTGTAATCTCTTAAATATGAAAATGATCTGGGCCTGAGTCATAAACACGGTCAAGTCATACTCCAAAACTGTGTCAACACTTCTTAAAACTGCAACAACGTGAATCGTGAATCATGAATCTACCTGTTACGTCCCCCTCCCCCACAGCCATGTTCTCCATTGAATCACTTAAAGATGTCAAGTATTTTGAGAGCTTATTTTAAGATCATGACATTTCAAAATTGTATCCAATATAACTCAAAAGAAAAAAAGAAAATTAACATGCTGTGCTCTCAGACAAAAAATGAATACTTATTTTTAGTGTCTGCAACACCAGTCATAGCTGATGAAATGAAGGCACGAGACTACAAGAAAGACAAAACATGCAGATAAATAAGGAGTACTGCACAGGACAATTCACTGCAGACAATGTAGCAACTACAAATAACGTAACACTTAAAATAAGACATATCCCATGAGGGATACCATCCTGCTAAGGAAAACAGTCAGAAAGTGTTCTGGAATGGAACCAAAAGTCGTATTTGCATATAAGCATCACAAGAAAATGGTGAGGTGCCCATAGAAACCCCCACTCATATAAATGAATAGTTACATATCTCCAAGCAGTATCATGTATCTTAAATAATTTCTATTTAGTCGAACCACATTGTCCTTTAAACTCACAATAAAAGCAATTTTTAAGCCTTTGAAAATTATTGCAGACAACATGTGTTGTAACAATGTGAAGAAGAATGCAATGTTGAAAGCTGAGGTAAAATGTTTGTTTTTCACTCAGGATTCTCCATTAGTGTAGTAATTTTTATACAGGCACTTCTAGCAATGCTATGTTAACTACATGGGCTGGTGCAATCCTCTCCTGGTTTCAGTATGAGGTTATAATGTCCCCTTTATGACTCATTGTATAGGTTCCTACTCCAAATTTGATTAAAAACATCAATGATTGTTTCTTTGGATAGGAGACAGATGCAGAATACTGAATTCAATAGCAACAAATCAAAAAGCAGTATAATGAGTCAATAGTGCTGTATGCATCTTCTAGATGAGAGCCAATATAGCTCCTCATTCATGAAATTTCAATTAATCGCCTTCTATCCAAAACTCCATTATTGGTATGAAAACAAACAACTGGGTGTGCTAATCACATAATGCGTTGAAAGCAGTGTGCCACTGCCCATCATTTTGGTTAGTAGCTATGTTTACTTTTCCTTGAAATCCTATTCATCAAATTCTCTCTCACTAGGAAACATGTAATTACTAACAGAGTCTGGAAACCAATGCTGTCAACTTTTCTTGCTGTTTTGAATATCTATCTGAATTCAAATGTTTTGAGGTCCTTAGCAGAAGTATTTTTTCTCTGCAGTGCCACACACTTACCATTTGTTGACAGACACTGCTCACTCTACTGATGGTCATGCTTTATTCTACCCTCCCTCAGTACTCTTGCAAAGGTGTAACAATGACATCATGCCAGTAACAACTTATCCAACTATGAATACTCGCAAGGACAGAATGGCAGTTCGAATGACTAAAACAAACTGGAAACACATTTAAAATATAATGTTGTATCTATTTGAATAGCTATCCATTTCATTCATCTGTAAAACTACATCTATGGCCACTAGCAAAATCTGAAGGTCCACGCACTAGCTCCAAAGTGCTACAACTATACAGACAGTACGATCGTGACCGTTGCAGTGTGCGATTGAAAAGAGCATGTACTGACGTAAAACATGAATAAGCTGAAGCCAATTAATCCTGTGAACAGTGAACTTGCTGTGTGAAAATGAGGATGTAATTGGAGTGGAAGATGAGCCATTTGCACACATGTTATATGGCAACGGAACACAAAAATACTATGGAGATTTAACAGAAATGTATTTGACACACAGGGTAGGAATAGTGATTGTGGGTCTGATAGCGGAGAAGGAACTGCGCATGTTTATGACAGTTATAACAGTTCTGGAATGTCATCACCAGCAAATGAAGGAACTGCAAGTCAAAGTGAATATACACCTTCACTCCCAAATATATCACAACCCTGTGTGTTACAGTGTATTGATGACCGAACACTGGACAGTATTTATGAGGATTATTTTAATTGTTACCATTCTTCCAGAAAACCTATGAACCATTATAGCTGCATGTGTTTGAAATCCAACTGCAATATAATTTTAGATCATGTGATGTGCAAAAGGCAAGACCCAGGCCACTCAAGGGAAACAAAACATCAAAATTAAAGGCTGTATGAGAATCTGCCACAGCACAATATGACGAAGCCAGAGACTATGGGTCAGAAGTCCACGTTTCATCCAGGCATATCATTATGGTTAGAGTGTACAAAGAGACTGAAGAAGCCCATATTATTACAAAGTGAGAACAAAAATTTGTGGCAGATGTAAATGTGTTCATTAAAGACAAAAACATTTTTAACGTACATGTATGGAATAGTAACCATAGCCAATTTTTTCTTTAGTTTTTTTTTTTTCAATACTATCACACAGAGGTGAAAAATCAACAGATGGCAGGATACGATCTGTTCACAGTGGCACACACAGTTACACAATATATGTGGCTGTGTTGATGGATAGTAGATTGGCGAACAAGCTTCACATTCATATGCAGGAAATGAGGGATGTTTTGCTACAGGTTGCAAAGAAACTAGCAGCAATGTGTCCAAAAAACATCCATACTGAAGCAAGTGTAAGTAGAAAAATGACCAAAGAGCAGAAGAAAAGATTTTTTCAATTTGGTCCTTTGTGAATGCATTGGTGAAAATGGTCTATTACTTTGTGATTCATGATCGGCACACAAAAATTACATTCTGATAGAAGAACATGTTCTCAATAAAATATTACATTACAGATACTGCCACCAAAGACAACCAAATACTGCCAACCCATGGATGTATGTTTTTTTAGACAGTACATACTGCAGACATCTTGTTGATTTCATACTCTTGCAAATTGACAAACCACAGGTCACATTACATGAATGATATTTTATAATCTGCCTTCATTCTGTTATCTAAATCTAACTTCCGACCTACAGTATAACCACACTTTTATGTTCCTGCAATTAATGTTTTCCCGCCGTTTACAACATTTTTTTATCACTCCTGTCAAATTTCGTATGTCCACAACGTTAATTCATACCCGATTTTATGTCAACATATTTATAATTTTCTCGCGATTTACGCTTTATGAAAAAATGTTCACGGAAAAAACTGACGTAAAACGATGCTGGCATGATGTTGGCCATCACGTAGTGTTTACTAACATTATGTGGTTAAGTTTCTTGACACCAGGGTGCTCTACTTAGCAGATTTAAACCGTTAAATGTGTAAAGTTGGAACAATTTGTGCTGAATCTCCTACCACTGCCAAACTCTACTCTGCAAGGTGGCTGATAGGAGTAACTAGGTTCATACAAATAAAGGTATCTTGACCAGTCACAACCATATCCAAACTGTCTCTACAGTGCATGTGCAGTTTAGTGACTGTCGTAATCATTGTCACAGCTCTGTCGAACAATATTTAGTGTGTTTCGTCTTTTGGCCACTTGTAGCGCTATTTGACACCTTGATTCAGTTTGCATTGCTCAAATGTTTTTGGTTTGAACACAATGTAAATTACATATATTCTCATGCTGAGCAAAACGTGTTTCAAGGATTTATTCTCCTTGTTAAGTGGAATATTTACATATGTGTTTTTTGTGATGTTACAAAAAAATACAATGTGAGTGATGGTGAGTGAGTGTGTGTGTGTGTGTGTGTGTGTGTGTGTGTGTGTGTGTGTGTGTGTGTGTGGTTTTCTACGTAACTGAGGAAGCACAGTACCGGATAACCTCAGAGAGTCCAAGAGACTCGGAACAATACATATGCAAGCACCACACGAAATACTTGACATCAAGAAAAAATTCTTGAAACACGCTGTGCAAAGCATGAAAAAATATGTAACTGATGCAGTGTTTCATTATTAAATAGTGAATGACAGCTGCAGGCATTCCAAAAACATCGATAATGATGTATGAAACTGAGTCCAACATTTCTGTTTCCCAATTATCAGTTCCCATTATATCAGTGGATTTCATTAGATAATAAACCATTATCAGATAATAAACAAGTCCCTGATATGAGTATTTTGATGCCTATTATGTGCCTATACATAAAGCGCAAAAATGCAAGGGGGTATCCTATACATAACTTTTACAGCTTAAAACATTACTTGCTGCATTTTACACCATTTTTTTGAAGTCCCTTGAAATGTGTAAAAGCGGGGTTTCACTGTATGTTGACATATGCCTTGCAAAGGTCTGGATATGATGATGTTGATGCTCCTGTTGCATCATTTGATAATGTAGGCACTGTGGCTTTTGATACTGGACTACAGTAGAGTGGATACACTGAAGACAATGTAGCATGTCCAAACGGCACCCTTGTCAACTGTGCACACTGTCCCATTTCATTGTGTTTTAGTCACTACACTGAAACTCCACTTTTGCACACTGATAACAAATAACGGAAGAACACTCCACAACACAGCATCTACTAGTTTGGAAAATAGAGACAGGTATGCACTGCATCTGTTAACATATTATATTGTTTACAGCAAATTTCATGTAGCTTTCAGCCACATAATACCTAATTTATGTCTTTTGTGTATCTGCTGGTCTTAACTGTCTGTTACATGGTATTCTTTCATCAGCGACTTGTGCTTCTCTAGACATTAGACTTGTTATCCTTCAAACATTGATTATACACAAATGTGGAGTTCTACATACAAATAACCCTGATGGGTGGTGGAACAAGCACAGCTTCATATTGTAAACACATTTGTACTTGATTTTAGATGTTCAAGAAGGGGTACTTCCCCTGTCAGTATGAAACATAGGCAGAAGACAGGAAAGTCTGTCTTGCTGAGAAACCACCCTGCAATTCTATTCTGCTATTTATGTATGGTGGGATAAAACAGAGAAGCAGTTTTAACTAAAAACAACTGTGCAGCATGAGTAATGACTGAAGATACTATAAAAAAAGGTGATTTCAAAGACAATTACACAAGAACTTGCATGAACCATTCCTAAGGTATTTAATGAAGTCTCTGTTCTTCGTGAACAGAGGCGGATAGAAACTTTAGTAACAGTTATCATCCATTTAGTTGTTGTGCATGAACCATTCCTAAGGTATTTAATGAAGTCTCTGTTCTTCATAAAAAGAGGCAGATAGAAACTTTAGTAACAGTTATCATCCATTTAGTTGTTATATTATTCATTTAAAAGTTACTTCAGTCTTGTGACAAATATTTTGTTTGTAGTTCAACCAGTTGTGATATTTTTCCTAGTAAAGAGTAGGGGACTAGAGTGATTTGGAGAGTTTTATTAATAATAAATCATTTGTGCGAAAATTTGCCCAAAAGTAACACTAGCTGGTAAATATTAGTCAGACCACTGAGCATATTGTTGGAGAGCAACAAGTATATCACAACAGATACTATTTACACTGCAATGATTTAAGTGATATTTGAGGAAGTAAATATGTTATTGAAAAAACTGCCATGTTTGTTGGAAGTCATCCTTGCACTTGGGCCTGACCTCCTGAGAACTAAGAGCACAATTAGGCAAACCGTGTAGGGGTAATAAAGGTTTAGAATTTTTCTGTTGAATGTATGCGCACATGTAAGCGTAGACTGAGCAAGAGTTTCAAAACTTCAATGTGAGTTCTTGAATAAGTTATGCTTCATTGTAGAACAGGAACCATGTACTAGAAAGTTTTTTTCCTCTCTCGGTATTGGAGGCAGCTGAGGAAGGCAGTAGAGACATGGGCATTTTCAAACACTGCCAACGATTTCAACAACAGCCATAATGTCTGATACAATTCACATTTTTTTCCCTGTAGCTGGCTGTTCTGTACCTTTATTTTTCTTTAAAGACAAGGAAAGCAAACAGGCAAGTCTCTGCAAAATAGTTGTTTGTAGGAGAGCAGATTGATTATATCTTAGATGGGAAGCAAATTAACTAATGTTAATTCCAATTTGATACTCCCATAAAATGACATATTTATGGTTGGTGTTTGGTGCATGCATTTATTTTTACTATGAGCATTTTGAAGATCCACACAAGAAAGATAGCCATGTTACGGAGCTCCAAACCTTAATTAACAATTCACCCTCATGTATAGTATTTGTTTAACAATCCCTACTTTTGGATCTTATCAAGTTTGTGTTACCTAAGCACACTTATCACACACAGCATTTTCATTTAAATGAAGTATTACACTTTCCTTTCTTTGTGTAATTTAGTAGGATGCACTGTTTAGTGCATCTTCTATCAGTCTACTATATATTGTTTTATCTATACACAAATTGAAGTCACCTGCCATGGTTCTGTCTGTATATTTGGGCTAATCTCTGGAACTACTGCAAGGACTTTAATATGGTTTTCACTAATAGATAGGCTGGTTTACGAGGAAGATTTATGTATACTTATTTTTTATAAATATTTTGTGCAAATTGGATGAACTATGGTCAATTAGTCTCCTGTCACCATGAGATTGATGCCATTGTCATGTAGCAGTAAATGGCACAACTCCTCGGAACCACAGCTCTGTGAAGAGCAATGCAGGGACTGCCAAACTGAGTGCACATGAATGTTTTGCTTGCCTTGATGTACTGGCAACAGGTGGAATCTGTTTGGTGTAGTGCAGTCAATTTCAACATGACTTAATGTAATCAGACTTTTTTGTGAACATTTTTAAGTTATACAAGGGATTGGT
The DNA here is from genome assembly GCF_021461395.2 of Schistocerca americana. Lineage (NCBI taxonomy): Eukaryota > Metazoa > Arthropoda > Insecta > Orthoptera > Acrididae > Schistocerca > Schistocerca americana. Next base: position 269,266,277 of record NC_060130.1, on the reverse strand, counting down.
AAATGAATCTCCACTGGCAAGAAAGGGATAGAGATATTTTATGATCATAAAAAGTATTTTGATATGTTAGATAAATTTTGTGCACAGCAATGTATAACCTAAAGTGAACCGACCTGAAAGAAGCAGCATTGCTTATAAACAGTGGTGAATTTGTGAGCTTCTTATAGAAGGAAACAGAGATGAGCATATTCTTCTTCACACCTTAAAAACGGAGGACGGAATTGGATTCAGAAATTCCTTGCTGATGACTATAGATTTTGAAAGACATCTACAGATGCTTGGGGGATGTATTTTAAAAAAAGGTGACAATTTCAGGCTACCTATTTCTTCCTCAGTCAGTTTACCAACCACATTTCACATTCATCATCCACTGAACAATCTTCAAACAACGCTCATTGAGTTACTTCACTTCAGAGTATAGTAAGCAATAATTTGAGAACAACTGCACAGTGAAAAAACACGTGAACACAAAATTTGTGATTTGTAATTTTTCATGCAGAAAGTAAAACTTTTCTGAAGAACTACTTGTCAGGGAATGTAGCTTTGATTTGTTTATATAAAGAAAGTGTTTTCAGCAATGTAGCAGATGACTCAGCTTTCAGTTTTCCTTGAATCAACCCTTGATGCAGACATGATTCCTTGTTTGGCAGACACACACACACACACACACACACACACACACACACACACACACATGTGTGTGCACACAATAAAATTAAGTGGTTATTTACAGAAAGAAACTGTTTAAAGAACACTGTATAACTATGAAATAAAACATTTTTAGTTTCTCACCTTCTCCTTCTTGGTTTCTCAGGTCCTTGCTTATTCATATTTTGTGGCAATTCACTCTTCTCTTTTGGAATATCCTTTTCTTTTGATTTAGTCCTTTCCCTTCTTTCCTTCCTAGTACGTGACTCTTTCTTTACAGTGTCATGATCCTTCTTCTGTGCTTGTTTGGCTTGATTTTCCTGCCGTCTCTGCTCAGCTTTTTCAAGTCTCTCAAAAGCTTTCATTATTGCCTCCATTTTTCGTTCTTCCCTGGTCTGGAAGTATCAAGAAAATGTCCTATGATGAGAGTAAAAGTGGAGCTTGTTCTCACAAGTTTCTTCGTGTCGTACTGTAGCCCAAATTGTGTGTGTGTGTGTGTGTGTGTGTGTGTGTGTGTGTGAGGATGAACAGATCACATATCAGCACCATTAGATCATCCACATATTAACATTATGGATCATAGCAAATTAAGGCTTCATGAAATGCCACTGCATGATAATGGTAGAAAATGAAATTGGACACAAATTTGCAATGGCAAATATTGTAAACCTGTTGTTCAAGATACACAACATAATTAAGATGAAGAAAATGGACAATGAGTGCTTTATACTCCAAAGTGCAAAATAATCATTAAGAACAAAATGATACAATAGAACATGGCGGCATTATAGCTTTATATCTCCCACCCATACTGTTAACTACTCACATGGAATATTTATGATTTGAATTAGGACAGACAGGTGCTCACTACATGGAGAAAGCATTGGGTAGCATACAGGCACATTTAAAAGTAGACTGTTGGATATTATTCAGCAATCAGAAAAGATCCATCAAATGTAGAAAACACATCCACGCATGCACACGTGCTCGCCTCCGGGCAGTATGGCCCGAATGTGACTGATTGCCACTTAACACCTTCTCTATACGATGAGTAGCAATCTATTCTAGTTCATTTTACTGTTATTTCATCCTGGATTTTCCAGTGTTTGGTTTTAAATGGAATATTTGCTACTCCTACATAAACCATAGTTTTATTCTTCAACAGTCAGATATCAGTGACACATATAAAAATATTTATCACATACAGTTAGGTAGTAATGAAATGAGACCTGTTTCATGACTGAAATCAACTAATTATTCTTGTTTATAAAAATTCATACAGTTTGGCCCCCATGTAAACTGCACAGTTCAGCTTTAATGCCTCAGGGAATGACAGAACCATGTAAAATGACAAACCATTTTAGCCACAAACTCATACTTTTTCTACCATGATGATAAGTATGTATTTCACTCTGTAAATATTGCCATGGTGTATTAAATGTTTGATCTACACTATTATACCCGACAGCTACGATATGTAAACTAAGTCAAAAGGGACTTGATGGGCGATGGTATATAATTCAGACAATGAAAATCCAGGATGGAATGCAACAATGTCATGAAAAGGATAGTCGCTACTCACCGTATAGCGCAGATGCCGAGTCGCAGATAGGCACAACAAAAAACCTGTTGGAAAGTAAGCTTTCGACCAACAAGGCCTTCATCGAAAATACACACACACACACACACACACACACACACACACACACACACACGGCGACAGTCTGTGGCAGCTGAAGCTCAGTTAATGTAAATCATGGATGGGCTGTAGACCGTAGACTGACTTCAGCTGCCAGAGACTGTGGCCGCACGCGCGCGCGCGTGTGTGTGTGTGTGTGTGTGTGTGTGTGTGTGTGTGTGTGTGTGTGTATATATTTTCGATGAAGGCCTTGTTGCCTGAAAGCTCACTTCTCACTTTCAGACAGTCTTCTTGGTTGTGCCTACCTACGACTCAGCATCTTCGTTATACAGTGAGTAGCAACTATCCTTTTCATAATATTATAATACAATTCTGTCGTAAAAGAACCAATTTCAATAACCATTTTTTCGAAACACAATATGACACACAATCCAACATTATTCTAGAACAGATAATGTCACAACACATAAACCAGGAAATCATATAAAAACTAAGGAGATTTTAACAGTGGCTACACATATAAAGATACAGATGACAGACGGATAACTACAACTTTTTATAATGAATGAAAAAGTCAACAATGCAAATATCTAATGGCAGTTTACAATATTCAACTCCAAGTGGAAGTCAGGTGTGAATAAGAAGAAACACCACAGCAAAATGATAATGGAACTTGTGATCTGTAGAATTGTACTACCAGCAAATTGATACTAACTGTAAGCATCCAGGTACAACTGATACTCATTGCAATATCCACAACTGAGAGGTGAGGTGGCCGTAATTAACTCAAGGCATCTTATAATTCCACACATACTAAGATCAAAAGACATATTTGTGGTATACTATTATATATACCTAACTGAGGGACTGAATGCATTAATCCGTTAACATATTTTCTTCCAAATTATGTTCCAAAAAATAATATTTTTTATTCATGAAAAACAATCTATAATGAATGATATTACATACAGACAAATAAAGATACCTTTCGAAGCTCAAAATAATGAGTTACAAAATTCTTAAGATACCTATTAATAAAGTCCTGGGTATACTCACGCACTGGACTTTGGCCAAAACAGCCTGACACTTTAAGTCATTTTTTAGTTTCTGTACAGCTATGAAGTCTAACCATGTATTTCACAATGGTTTGGTGTGAACATGAATCTTCAAGGAGCAGGCTGGAGCACAGTGGATGTCTTTATCTTGTACCACTGTCACTCTGCTGATGAACTGTTGTCACTCTCAATCTCTAATGAAGTAACATCACATTCTTTTTCACTCTCTGAGACACTAAATTCAATGTCAAACTCAGGATTACAATAGCCACCATTTTGTGAAAACACTGCCAAACTACAATACAGAAGAGACTCAAAGCGTGCATTTTGTTGTAGTGTGTCCAAAACTGCACACAGTAAAGATGACACCTAGTGGCAGCTATTACAACCAAAACACGACAGCCAGGCTAAAAATGTAGGACCCGCTACCATCAACATGGATACTGCAAATGACACTAAAGTGCCTGGCATAGGCTGCATCAAACCACCTTTACAATAATTCTCTATTATTCCACTCTTGAACAGCGTGTTATATGTACCAGAATCCTGCTGCACATTGATGTTAATGATACGGGCCTGTAATTTAGTCAGTTACTCCTACTACCTTTCTTGAATATTGGCGTGACCTGTGCAACTTTCCAGTCTTTGAGTACAGAGCTTTCGTTGAGTGAGTGGTCATATGTGATTGGAGGAGGAGATTAGTGTTTAACGTCCCGTCGACAACGAGGCCATTAGAGACGGAGCGCAAGCTCGGGTGAGGGAAGGATGGGGAAGGAAATCGGCCGTGCCCTTTCAAAGGAACCATCCCGGCATTTGCCTGAAGCGATTTAGGAAAATCACGGAAAACCTAAATCAGGATGGCCGGAGACGGGATTGAACCGTCGTCCTCCCGAATGCGAGTCCAGTGTGCTAACCACTGCGCCACCTCGTTCGGTGTCGTATGTGATTGTTCAGTATGGAGCTATTGTATCAGTATACTGTGAAAGGAATGTAATTGGTATACAGTCTCGACCATAAGAATGCTTTTATTAAGTTATTTAAATCGCTTTACTACTCCATGGATATCTACTTCTAAGTTCCTTATGTTGACAGCTATTCTTGGTTCGAGTTCTAGAACATTTTCTTCGGCTTCTTTGGTGAAGGAATTTTGAAAGGCTGTATTTAGTAATTCTGCTTTCGCAGCACTGTCACTGATAGTATTTCCACTGCTACCGCACAGAGAAGGCATTGCCTGTGTCTTGTCACTAGCATACTTTACATACAACCAGAATCTCTTCAGATTTTCTGCCAGGTTTCAATATATGTTTGCTGAGGAAACTATTACAGGGTGTATACGGGGACAAGGGAAAAAAAATTCCCAGATTTTTTCCAGATATCCCGTTTAAAAAAATATGCTTTTTCCCATGCGAAAATACACTTTTTCTATGCTAAGTGACAGTAAGTTTTCCGTAGATTTTCCCTCAGGACTGTAAAACTTATCAATACTTTGAATGGTTAACATTACACACACTCGTATAGAACTTCCCGTAAAAAAAAGGAAAAGACAGGGGAGAGAAGTTTTATAAAGACTTTTAATGGAAAAAAGGGGAAAGTTTTGGAAAGACCTTTGATTTGCAGCAACATATACACTGCATATTTTCGTATTACGAAAGTATAAATTCGAATTGCACCAAACACAGCGCGTTAGTTTCCGGAGCGTTGAAACCGAGGCTGTGATGTCCTTTGTAAGCCAATCGTATCTCATGCCATGTGATCTTCCCAGCTGATGACAGCAGATATTCAGAGCATAGGACACGTGTTATTGTCAGCCAATAGCAAGATAACTGCTTACGTAGCGCGAACACACAAAGAGGAAAAGTTAAAGGTTTATATTTATACACCTAGCTATAGCTACAAGAAAAGTTAAGCTCTCACATATAATATTAGTCTCTACGATTAACAAGCTACAACAGAAGCTAAGCTTTCACATGTAATATTGATCTTTTTTTGCGTGTGTTGTGCTTTGTGTGTTGTGCTTTAAGATACATCACACAAATGTGCCAGTAAATTTAAAATTATGACATAAATGTCTGGGCTCGAAATTCTTTTACGTGGCTGGTCCTCAAAGTGTTCAGTTTTAAACGCTCTGTGATTTAGAAAATCATCGCACTTTCTCACACGTAACATAATTCATCTTGAGTAAAAAGAAAGTTACTTTGAAAGTAATGCTTTTCGAACCACCGTTCGCAATACTATCCGGAGACGTTAGAAATAGGTTCAATTGAGCAGTAGCCAGAGAGCACCAGAAAAAGAGGCATTACTGCGCATGTGCAGCTGCAGTGGTGTAGGAAGCCCGCATGTTCGTATGTATAAAGCGCTAAGAGAGCTTACATTGCACCATAAAAGAAAATGGGCATCAGAGGATACTCCCATGGGGCATCATAATTTCGTAAACCATACTAAAATGCATAATTCGGCTTGAAGTGCACATTCGTTTTTTCCAGATTCAGAATGAAGTAGGTCCCATCTGATACTATACGATCTCATTTTTGGTTCTTTATTATGGCGTAATCCCATACATGGCAGAAAATGATAATGTGCACTTGAAATTCAGCGAACAGTTGGAACTAGCCAATACTGTGGAATGAAACACTTCATTTCAAATAAAATGGTTGTCTCAGTGGAAAGATTAATAAAGCCTAATTTCTTCAGCAAACTTGCAAAAATAACTTATACTGTTCTGCAAGGCGATTAATGCTTGACTGCTAATAACTTGCAAATAAAAGTAAATCAGAAAACTGAAACTAATAATATATCTTTGGTTGGTTGGTTGTTTCGGGGAAGGAGACCAGACAGCTAGGTCATCGATCTCATCGGATTAGGGAAGGACGAGGAAGGAAGTCGGCCGTGCCCTTTGAAAGGAACCATCCCGGCATTTGCCTGGAGCGATTTAGGGAAATCACGAAAAACCTAAATCAGGATGGCCGGACGCGGGATTGAACCGTCGTCCTCCCGAATGCGAGTCCAGTGTCTAACCACTGCGCCACCTCGCTCGGTAATAATATATCTTTGCCCTCCGTAATTTTGTGAATGTATTTTAATTCACTTGATAGCTCCCAGCCACAGAACTCTGTTTTGTTTTCATTTGACGTGGGAGCTGTAAACCAAGAGAAGCGAAATCACTAAACGTCACTTAACGCAAATACGGGTCACATGGAGACTAACCCCCTCCCCACTTCCACTCAGACAACTCTGCTCATGCGCGAATCTGGCAGCTAGGGCGCGCGGGAAAAATTTTTCTCATTTACATCTGGCTGTTTGCTGCTACTGCCCTTACAGCTAACAGCCACACTTCAAGTAGCAGGAAGCGGGAGAACGTACTGCTCATACGCGAGTCAACTACGCATGCGCATCAGCCCGCTGGCAAGTGGTCAAAAGAACCTAATGCGAACAGTTGTGACGTCATGCTCACAGCAAGCAGTTTATTGTTACGAAGAATTACGTAGTCTTCCCCCTACGGCCTTTGATATATTTTTGCTTTTTGCAGACACTTGTGCGTGTACGGTGTTTTGTTGTTGTAAATTTCGCATTTCCTTTGCTACTAAAGTTTTATTTTTTTCCTCTCTTTTATATTTTATTGCTGCAGTATCATTCTCCAGTAGCAGGATACAGTAACATTCTTTGCTAGAGAATCCATTCTTACCAGTAAAAATTACAAAAATTTAACTGAAAGCTAAAACAATTAAAAATTCCCAGAATTACAAAAAAATTCCCGGGTTTTTCCCGGATATCCCGGGTCGTATACACCCTGTATTAAAAACACCTCACATTGATGTCCACGCTAAATTTCACGCTTTTATAGAAGATCGCCAATCTCGGAGATTTTGCATTCGTTTGAATTTGGCATGCCTTTTTAGTTGTTTCTGCAACAGTGTTCTGGCCTGTTTTGTGTACAAAGGGGGTAACCTCTGTCATTTGTTAATTTGTATGCTACAAATCTCTCAATTGCTATCAATACAATTTCTCTGAATTCAAGCTACATCTGGTCTCTACATTTATATTGTTAATTTGGAAGGAGTGGAGATTGTCTCTCAGGAAGGCATCACATGAATTTTTTTACAGCTTTTTTGAATAGGTATATTTTTTGTTTTAATTTTTGGATGATTTGGGGGTTACAATATTCAATCTTGCTTCGACAACCCTGTGTTCACTAATCTCTGTATCTGTTTTATTGCTTGTTATTAGCTCAGGATTATTTGTTGCTAAGAGGTCAAGTGTGTTTTCACAACTGCTTACTACTCACGTGAGCTCATGAATTAACTGCTCAAAATAATTTTCAGAGAATGCATTTAGCACAATTTTGGATGCTGTTTTATGCATACCTCTGTGTTTAAACATGTATTTTCGCCAACATATCCAGGATAAATTAAAGTCACCACCAACTAAAACCGTATGAGTTGGGTATGTGTTTCAAATTAAACTCAAGTTTTCTCTGAACCTTTCAGCAATTGTACCATCTAAGTTGGGAGGTCAGTAAAAGGATCAAATTATTATTTTATCTGAGTTAACAAGAATGACCTCACCCCATCGGTGCTTTCTATTGGTGTTTGGAGCTCTGGTACTTTCCCAACACAGCTACAACAATTTACACTGTTATATTGATGGTTCCTGTATCTATGTTCTTCCTGTATCCAGTCTGGGAGTCTGAAGCCCTCTTTGTATTTCCCCCCGAAAGCCTCTATCCTAAAAAGACCACCCAGTCCATGCACACAGCCCCAGCTACCTGTGTAGCTGCCTCCTGCATGTAGTGAACTCGGTGGCCTATTCAGCAGAACCTGAAACTGACCAATCTGTGGCGCAAGTCGAGGAATCTGCAGCCTAAAAGGTCATAGAACCATCTGGGCATCTGATTCACACCCTCCACTTGGCTCTGTACCAAAGGTCCGCAATCAATCCTGTTGACTATGTTGCACATGGTGAGCTCTGCTTTCATCTCGCAAGCAAGATTGGCAGCCTTTACCACTTCTGTTAGCCACTTGAAACCAGAGAGAATCTCTTCTGATCTGAAGTGACGCACATCATTGGTACTGATGTGAGCCACCCCCTGCAGTTGGCTGCACCCTGTGCTCTTCATGGCATCTGGAAGGACCCTTTCCATGTCTGGAATAACTCTACCCAGTATGCACACGGAGTGCACATTGGCTTTCTTTCCCTCCTTGGCAGCCATGACTAGAAGGAGCTGCATAATGGGCCTAGCATTGGAGCTCCCAACTACCAATAACCCACCTTCTGCGATTGCCAATATCTCGCAGGCAGAGAGGTTCCCCCGAAACAGGACAAGCGACTGCACCTGGGTGAGGGACAGTGTCAGCCACAGACAGCATCTGGAACCTGTTTGTCAGACTAACTGGGGAAACATTATGTACAGCCCCCTGGGAAGTCTTCTGCTGCCTGCCGCACCCCGAAGCGACCTCCCACTCGGTCACGGGTGAGTGGTCAATCTCAGTCAGAGCAGTAACGGGGCTGGTCATCGGTGCAGGCCGATCGGCGGATTCAGACATGCTGGACGTCTGTTGGATCTGCATGGCCAGCCCACAACAGTGATGCCCATCCACTGCAGCTTCAAACTGTGTAATCAAAGCCATCACAGCCTGGAGCTGAGAGTGAAGTGCCACCAACTTGGCTTGCATCTGCACACAGCCAACAGTCTCTATTCATACTAAAGACCGTGGAAAACTACACTACACAGACAAAAAAGGACAATCGACACGCGCTATAGAACTCTACTGTAGACATGGAGGAAAATTCAAGAACTGTGTCTTATAAATTATATTAACACACATCGATTCAAAGACTGAACTACCAAAGCACTCGGGTAACACTAAATAATTATCTCCCGATTAGGAACTTGTAATACATCACAAAATTGGTTTACTTCCCAATACAAACAAAAACGCGAGAACTGTCTCTATTAAATATTAAATTAACACACATAAACCCAAAAAAAAAACTAAACTACCAAAGCACACTGATGAAACTATACAATTCACTCTTGGTTAGGAAGTCGTAAAATGTAACAAAATTGGTTACTTCCCTGTGGCTGCGTGTGTCTTAGCCAGTCGCTGCTGACTGACTCAGATGCTCTCTAGTGGCTGAACACTTAATTATCAGTACTGAAACGATATAAGTGGGTCTTTATTTTTTTCAAACGTCTGTTCTGAATTTGCCCGAGTATACTTGAGATTTTAACTTTCTGTCAGAATAATAAAAATGAGAAAACTCGGAGTTTTATGTTAAGGGGTTAATAACAGTTAAGTTGCTATGGGTAGAACATAATATACTTACGAGTTTTCTCTTTTTTTCTGGCTCTTGAGTAACGTCAGACGATGAAGCAGGTGATAGTTTCTCTGGCTGAGGTTCTTCTGTCTTCTGAGTGGGTAGTTTTATGCTGATCACATTTCGACGGGGAGCTGCAGTAGAAGTGTTCTGTTGTATCTGCTGAGTTGCTGGGGATGATTCCCCATCTTCTGAGGATGTAGTGCGACGACTCCTGCGGCGCTGCTCACGACTGCAAAATCAAATATTCAATTTCTAACAAACAACATTCTGTTACAATACCATGGTGTGCTCTGCTTACAGTTCTTAAGAGGTTGAGTGAATCTTATGGCTGTGACTTACTCTGACACCTCCTGCGTAGGTTTTTTAGGATTGAGTGCCAAACATTCAGCAGCATTTCCACAAGCACATGATGTAGGGTTCCCTTCTGAATCCTGTAGTGTATCATGACTGATGGTTATCTCACTATTTTTTTCAATATTAGTTGTTGTGACAATGTACAAATGTAGAGTACCCTTTTCAATGCAGTGCCTAATCTGTAAAGCATAATCACATTATTTAACACACAGTATGTTGTTGGTGCACTATAAAATTTCACATTAAAGTATTTCCTATGGAAAAAGAACATATTGTTATAAGTTTAAGTCATTAACTAATTTTTGTATTACAACCTCTGCATTTGGTCTGCAGGATCTTCGTACAAATCTTGCATCATTCCCATAAGTTCTTGTATCTACACATACTTCAGATCCCTCTTTAGGTAACCGATAAAAAAATATAAATGGTCCTGGGGGCGGTCTTGCACGCTTCATATGCCCTGCAATTGACTGGGGTGATTTGTGCTGAGATGAAAGCATATATTTTCCTCGCAACTCAATTACTGGCTGGTTTGTTGACAACTGCACAGTTGAAACAAGGATCTGCAAGAAAAAAAGTATTTCAATCTCACACAGATAAAATAAGCAATTACAGCATGGCACATGGAACAACCACACATAATAGAGAACTTAAATATAAAATAGAATCACGGTCATCTAAACGTATCATCCTATGTATGTTACTAAGCAATCAAGTTATGCCAGTAACTATATATCGAAGTACACATTGTTGAAAAAATATCTATTACCAATGAATTATTAATGTCTACTGTTTACATAAATATTTTTCATCCTAAAGCTGAGTACAGTCTTTCATGAAGATGACACAAAGTTCCTTAAATACTTTTAGTATCATATGCAGCACACATCTGTTCTATGTACAAGAAAATATATGGTGGTAGATAGCTAGAAAAGATTTCAATTGTTGTACAATTTAGTGGGGAGATATTTCTAAAAGCATGAGGAGTTTCTTTAGATGTATACCACCCAATTTTGATTAACTGAAACTGACATTTGTTTCTGATTAAGCCACTATAGCAAAATGACACACATCAGACTGTTGAAAACAACATACTGACATTGTGTTAGTTAACTGGAGTACTTTAGGGGCTAGTCGTAGTTTCTTAATATTAGTGTTACAAGATTTCTGAATATGGGACTCCAAAATGTTAAACTAAAACAACAAATATAATAGCACAAGGAAAAAAGGGCCAACTTGTGTGTGTGTGTGGTTGTGTGTGTGTGTGTGTGTGTGTGTGTGTGTGTGTGTGTGTGTGTGTGTGTGTGGGTGGGTGGGTGGGGGGGGGGGGGGGCGCGTATTTCCAGTTGTCTTCCTCCTGAAACGTATCTGCCTTGCCATACAAACACTTACTGGGTCAAGTTTCTAGTTTGGTTTGGTTTGATGAGTTTAAAAGGAAGCCAAATTAAAGATCTGGGTGCAGTGCAGTATTCTTTATTATTTTAAGTTCTGGAGGGTAAAAATGTGTATTTTATCATAGGTGTCAGAGTACTGTTTACTTAACAAATATAACTTGTATGTACTATATGACAAGTAATACACAACACTGTACTGAATAATTAAAATCTGCTGCTATTCCTAATACAAGTCTTCTGGAGCATTCTCTCTGGTATTTCACTATGTATTAGGAATTTTGTTTCTGCATTATGTAGATCGAGTCAGTGCAAACAAATACTGGTATTCATGAGTTTTAATAAACTCTGAGCATTAACGAAAAATGTCCATTTTTTTTCTCTTTACAAAATATTTTTCCAGCATGAATTTTATGTACCCACTCGATGGAGTGGCCCCAAATTACTGCAGTGTGATGTTCAGTTTAATGATATGTGTTAATAATGACAGAAAAACATGAAGAATAAAAGGTGCTTCAGTGACTACTCAATAGTGTTGATATATACAATGTTTCACTCACCAAACATCTAACACAGCTGGTACAGTTTGCATTTGCAATAACTTTATAATGAACCCTGTTAAGAGCGCCTTTTTATATAATAAGTATTAATTACTTATTTGAAAAGGTGCTCTCCCTTAACTTTGAAAGAACACAAAATATTCAATTATTCACAGGAAATAGAACAATATCAATGAAAAATGTAGCGCATAAAGAGGAGTCAGAGAGCATACCCTAATGTTACAAATTTTTTATATGAAAACACTGATGAAAATTGGAAGAAACACAGTATAAGGCTTCCCAAGCAGCGAAGCTAAGTAACTTTTGCTTTCCACAAAAGTGTTAGTTTTGGAAACACACAAATAAACATCTTAATATAATTTCACTCACATTTTATTGCATAACATTTTGGCACATAAAATCACTTAGGACAAAAGCAAGAAGTGTGAATGAAAAGCACTCTTCATCTAATTTCATCTTTTAGGTACCTTTCAATGACTTGGAACGTCTAACTGCTACTTCACAAACATACAGCATGTTCCTGCAATGCAAACTTTCTGAGATGACAGAAACGAGCACATTCAGCAATTTATGATCAGGAACACTGATCCAGAATTTATTTAAGTCAAGCACTACACAGCCATACCTCATATGATGAACCTACAAATTATTGTTTGTATGATGTTGTAAATTCATTATTGCATAAATAGTTGCTAACACTGTACAGTAAGCAAACATGATGAACATAGGGGTGGAGACAGGTACCTCCACCAACAACCTGCAGATAAGATGATGCGTTCCCTGACATGATCAGTACTGAAATAGAAATGCGTAGTACTCCAATGTATGTTTACAAACTGAAGTGTACAATCAATCAGCCTTAGCATTTTAACCAGTTAATGGCTTAGCAGACATGACTTTTATGTGCAGGCAGGCAAATGGAAATAATACAGAAGCTGATAGGTTAAATTGGGCCAAGTATCCATGTAGAAGAAATTTGGAACATAACATATTTCCAAGACTGTTCTGACAGTTAAGGGGAAAATGGCAAGTGATACCACAATATGATAACTAGGGAAGACAACACACTGTATGTACTACAACCTGTAAAAATCATTGCTTGCTCATTGGAATGAGGAGTCTTCAATTAATACTTGATCAGTAACACTGCAACAGTTTTAGATGTTTCCATGATGTCTTCTTTAACGTTTGTGAAAATACGAGGGTTGTATCAAAAATAAGGTTCCCCCACTTTTTTTAGACACAAGGAACTTTTTACTCGAAAAAACGATTACATCATTAGAAATGTTGATCTTTAAGCTATTTTTCCACATAGTCCCCATTTTGTCCTACGCATTTTTTCTGTCAAGTAATCCACTTTTGGATTCCCACTTCAAAGAAGTCCGCCGTCAACCCATTGAGAAACTTGGAAACTACTTCTTGCAGCTCCTCGTCCGTCTGGAATCGTAGACTGTCTAGGTGCTCCTTCAATTTCAGAATCAGATGGTAATTGCTGGGTGCCACACTGGGGCTGTAAGGGGGTAGTCAATGACATACCAGCCAAATTTGTCAATTAACTCCTTCGTTTGTTGTGACACATGTGGACAGGCATTGTCGTGGTGTGGCCTCACACCTTTGCTGAGTTTTCCCCTACGTAATTTTGGACTGTGCGCCTGAGCTTTTTCAAGGTCTCACAACAACCTGTCGAGTTTATGTTGGTCCCTCTAGGCATAAAATCAATGGGGAGTACACCGATGCCATGATTTTTCCTGCTGACAGCTGCTGCTTAAACTTCTTTGGTGGTGGCGATCTGGTGTGTTTGCATTTGCGCGATTGTTGTTTTGTTTCCGGAGTAACATAATGGCATCACGATTCATCCCCCATAACAATTTAATCAAGGAAGTCTTCCTTATTCTTGACGCATTCACTCCAGAACTTCCCAGCACAGTTGACACGTTGCTGTTTGTGGACTTCTGAAAGCATGTGCGGCCCCCAGCGCGTGCACACCTTGTGGTAGCCTAGCTTTTCATTCAATATCCTTTCAATTGAAGCTTCAGAAGCCTCAGGAATTTGAGCAGCCAGTTGCCAGATGGTGATTCACCAATCTTTGAGCAGGATTTGCTCAACTTTCGCCACAACTTCATTGGAGATTGACGGCCTCTCATTTTATTGTTCGTCGTGGACGTCCGTACGGCCATTGGCAAACTTGCTACACCATTTGCGGATGTTTTGAATGCTTATACACATTTCCCCATATACTTCACTCAATTGCCGATGAATTTCTACAGGTGGTAACTTTCTTGTGTGCAAAAATTGGATGTCCGCACAAATTTCACACCTGGTGGTGATGGCGACGACAGGCTCCATCGCTTATGGCTGTCCAGCTGGTACTAACGATTGCAGATCCATGCTGGTTGTTGGAATCGGTGGTGGGGGATCCGGTGAACACAGTGGTGTTGCCAGATTTTGCATTGCACCAAGCACGATAAGGGTACAGAGTTGGGAACCTTACTTTTGAAACAACCCTCATAGATATTTAAATCCCTTAATATAAACTGATGACCCAAAACATTAAGGCCACTATCCACCACAAGACTGAATGCCACCTGGTGGTATTGCAGTCACATGCCGCAAGAAGGAAAGTATACAAGCAGTACAGACACAAATGAGTAATCACTATCGATAACACAGGGCAAGAACAGGGAAATACACCGACTAGTGATTTTGACGAAGGGTAGTGTGTTATGGCCTGGCACCTGGGAAGAAGCATCTTGGAAACAGCAAAGCTGGTCAGCTCTTTACATGTTACTGTAGTGAGCACCTAGGGTACATGGTGGAAGGAAGTGAAACCACGAGTATCCAATAAGGTGTTGGACATCCATGCATCATTACGGAACATGAAAATCATAGGCTTGCCTGCTCTGTAAGACAGGATAGATGGCAATCTGTGGCAGATCTGATGAAAAGAGTGTAATGATGGGGCACACAAAAGTGTTTCGATGCACATTGTTCAACACACACTGTAGAGCGTAGAGTTCTGCACCGGGTATCCTGTATGTGTTCCTTTGTTGACCCAACAAAATCATCAGTTATGATTGTAGCAGGCACAGGATAATCAAGAGTGCACCACATATCATTGGAAACACATCACCTGGTCATGTGAATCATGTTTCTCATTACATCACGTCAATGGTCATGTCCTGACACACCATCATCGAGGTGAATTGCTGCTCGAAACATACATCTCACCACAGATGTGGGCTTCTGGGGACAATATTATCTTATGGGGGCTAGGCCTCTATGGGGTCTATAGCAGTTATCGAAGGCATGATGATAGTTGTAGACTATGTGACCATTACTGTGGACCACCTGAATTCCTTCATGTTTGATGTCTTCAACAACAGTGATGGAAACTTCCAGCAGAATAACTGTCCCTGTCATAAGGCCAGAATCCTGCAACAATGGTTTGAGGAGCATGACAGTGAACTCACATTGATGTCTTGGCCACCAAATACATCTATCTGAACTCTATGGAACACATCAGTCCATAATTTATGGGAACTGTATTACCAGTGCACAGTCCTCAGGTGCCACATACCTCCGGAAACATATTAAGGATGTGCTGAATCCATGTTATACAGAAAGGTGGACCAACAAGTAATCAAGCCAATGGTCATTATGTTTTGGTTCAGCAGTGTATTTGTTTGTTTATAATGACGTTTCGGTTATCACCAGATCAAAACTTCCAGAAGTTAACAGTTGACACACTATATGGCTTTTACTTTAACTGACAATGAAATTTGTTTTACGAGTTTAAAGTTTTAATCTGATGATTGGAGTAGCAAAAAACATTGTTATAAATAAAGAAATATAATGAGTGATCTAAATGGCTTTATTCACAAAAATCTCAAAGATCCCAGGCTCATTTTGGAATTCTTTTATTGATAAATTTCTTTCATTAAACTTTGCTTTTTATCATGACGTCAGTTTTCATTTTGCTGTAGAAAGCTCTTAAAGCTTGTCAGGATCACTAAGATAATTTGCCCACCTAATTTAGATGATACTTCGTTGTAAGGGCTTAAAGTTATATGAAGATTGTAACAAGTGTACAATATATTGGAAATGTGGACACATTGAACTGAGGATATATTTTTATCACGATATTTTGTTCTGTAGTAGTCTGCCTGAGAAACAATGGAGCCGTGAGGGGTAGCTGTGTGGTCTGAGGCATCTTGTCACGGTCCGCCAATGTGGCGCATCAATTAAACCACATAATTATACAACACACAAGTATGAATAAAAAAACACCAAAAATGGCATTTCAGCTTCACAAACATATGGTGCCAGCTTGGTTTGCATCTATAAGCCAGTCTGTAGGCCAGTCACACTACACAACAAATGATGACAAGCAAATGCGTTTCTGCCAGTAAAATGGCACACACAGAATATCTATGTCAAAATTTAAATATTAGTTATACCATTTCGCAAAAGAAAGTTTGTGACGAGCCCAAGGTCTATGTTAGGCTAAAAGATGATACTTGGGTTGCCTGCTAGCAAAGCCAATGAATATGACTCCATAAGGAGTTATAAATACTACTACTCGATTAAAATTTTTCCATCTGTCATATGCAACAGCAGTGATGTCCACATGACATCACCTACCCCGTGCTATGGTTGGCTGATAGAAACCATGCCTTGGTTCCATGCTTCAATTAGTAAAACTGGAACCCTTCTTGTCTGCCTGCCTGCCCCTTTTTCTTATAAACGGGTGAAATTTATGTCACATACTATGGTCTACGGTTCCTCGGTGTGAAAAATTTAAGCTTCTAAAGCCATAGGCACATGGACTGTGCATTCGAATGTCAACACTGAGCATGTCGAGTTTCTCATGTCAGTGTGGAAAAAGCATGTTTGGGAGTATTTCTGAACATGTAGAGTAGTATCTAGCATGTACAATATTCTGGATGTGTGTCTGAACATAGACCAATGAGATGGACGAATGCGACCTATGTCACATGATGCCATCTCTCTTCATACACTCTAGAGATGCCATATTGGCTTGCAGTTAAGTCCATAATTATGGGTATACACTGTTTCAATCTCTCAAAAACCTGTTGTCAATTGTACAGTTTGCTTGAGGACCCATCAAAAATGCATTGCTCTTGGTACAATTTGTTATAATCAAATGTTAGTTAGTAACATACCTATAATTAAAGCTTTCAGGAGATTGTAAGATGCAAAGTACAGTTCTACCTCATCCATTGTTTGTGCAGCATAACTCCCAGAAATGCAGGGTTGTAAGGTAATGGGTGATGTGTTGCTGTTTATGTGTCACTAGAACCAAACATTTATTTACTCACCTTTACATTGTCTAATAGGTTCTGATACTTTCTTATTAGTTTAATGTAAATATAGTCTACAATATTCGAAGCTATGTAAATGTAAGTGTGCCCTCTCTGAGTAATGAGTTTGTTAAATTGGCTTTATCCAAAAGACAGCTTGCGCTTCTTGTAGGAACGTATTGTGCACTTCCTTGTTTCAAGTCTTCTACTTCACATGTTGTAAATATTCTGCTACTGAATAAGAACAGTGATTAAGTACAAATGACCTTAGGGTTTTACTAAAAAGTGAGAACAATGGAATAATTTTTATCTTATGTGGAGAACTAGTGCAAATTTATATCACACTATTTTAATGGAACTTTTATAAGTCAATGTCATTACTGATTGGACATGGTACTTTCCTTTTTTGCCTTCAACATGTTCATGACATCGATGCTTTTATTTATGTACGCTACAGACAAAGACGTGACTAGCATATAGGCAAGGGAGGAAATGTTCATTTTAACAGAGCTAATGTAGGAAGTTTACACCCTTCCATTTTGTAGTGTGATTCGAGAGCCAGATATGGCAGACAACTGCCACTGGAGTGTGCTGTGACTGCATACACTACACTGAAGTACACACAGGGCATGCACAAGTTGCATTGTTTCTGATATTGAACTCAGTATGCTAAATTTTGACGTTTGAAAGTGCGGTCCGTATGCCGACAGCTTAATTCGATGCAGTCGAGCGATTTGTCACATATTTCGATACTTGCAAACTCACTCATCAAAATTGTTACGGCTTTCATGGCCACAAGTTGATAGAGTGACTATTTGCTTCTGTCATGGGTTCTTCGGCCGACATTTGTCTGATGATTTTACTGATGTTTTGGCAGAACTAGTGGCTGGCATTGACAAAGCTTCACCCTCCATTGCCGGTGGTGAACTGGAGCCGAGCTCGTGGCTGCGGACTATATGTACCTGGCGTGCCAACATCCGAGGACTTCTCCGCAGTCATTTCCGGTGCAGTTCTCGTCTTTCTACCTGCATGTCTCGCCACGAGCTATTTCACGTGGAATGGCAATTTCTATGAATAGCTGGAAGGCATTGCTATGGGTAGTCCTCTTAGTCCAGTGGTGGTCAGCTTCTTCATGGAACATTTCGAAGCACAGGCATTGGACTTGGCGACTTGTAAACCTAAAGTGTGGTGCAGATACTTTGATGATACTTTGGTAGTGTGAAGCCACGGTGGAGAACAGCTCGGTGACTTCTGAAGACACTTGAACAGCCTCCATGCCAACATAAAATTTACCATGGAAGTAGAAAAGGACAAAAAACTACCATTTCTACATGTACTGGTCACAAGGGATGGTGAAATCCTGGGACATAGCATGTACCGAAAACAGACACACACAGACCAATACCTGCACAAACTATCATACCAACACCCGAGCCAGAAATGAGGCATGATTCATGCCAGTGTAATGCGAGCAGGACAAATATGTGAGCCGCAGCACCTCAAATGCAAAATGCAACACCTTGAAAGTGTTCCGAGGAGCAATGGCTCTGTTACAATTCTGATATAATTTGTGGAGTACCCAAACACTCGGCAAAGTAAGGAATTAGAAAAAGAAATGTCAGGTATGGCCTATCTGTCATACATTCCCAGAGTGGTGGACAGAATCAACCGTATAATGCACAAACATGGTGTAAAGACAATTTTCAAACTGACAAGGAAGATCAAAGAATGTCTTAGATCAGCAAAGGATAAAAGGGACCCACTTGAAATGTTGGGAATATACTGCTTACCTTGCACATGAGGAAAAGTTTATGTCGGAACGACTGGACGATAAATCAACACCAGAATCAAAGAACACAAGTGATATTCCAGGTTGGGGCAGGGACAGCAATCGGCCATGGCAGAGCATGCACAGAGTCAGACCGACCATGTAATAAAATTCATCCACACGGAAGTTCTGGCTGTAGAGAAGCACTATCACACCCGTTTGTTGAGAGAAGCTGTAGAAATACACAAACACGGTAATAGCTTGATTGGTTGATTGAGAGAGTATGGAACCAAACAGCGTGGTCATCAGTCCCGCGATTCCAAAGGGGGTTACATAAGAAAGAGTCTGCTAAAAGTGAACGGATTCAGTCAGAGGAGTCAAATTATAAAAGAATGAACATTAGGCACACACAGTATAAGTATAAAAGGTGAGATCAAATCTAAAAACTGGAAAAAGAGGGGCGGTCATGGGGTCACAGACCATGAAAACTGCAAAAGGAGTCCCAATCACAACCAACCCACCCCTGCTCCAAGACGAAAGGAGAATCTTATATCTGGAAATAAAAACCACTTTCACGAAGGAAACCAAGGACCAGGTCTACCATCCGTGGATCGTCCGCCAATATTAAATTTAAGGAAGCAGGAAGACTATACTTAGCACGAAGGGCCGAAAGAAGGGGACATGCAACCAATATGTGAGATATCGTCATTCTGGTACCACAACCACATTATGGGGGCAGGTCGTTACGTAGGAGGAAACAATGGGTACAGCCAATGCATAAATGCCATAAAACAGTGCACTCCTTCATAGAGGGGTGGAAAGAAGTGCCCCAAACTGCAGGACTCCTTGACTGTGCGGAGTTTATTACTATGAGCAGTAGTGCTCCAGATGGCATTCCACTGTTGGGCAAAGAGAGATTTGACATACACTCCTGGAAATTGAAATAAGAACACCGTGAATTCATTGTCCCAGGAAGGGGAAACTTTATTGACACATTCATGGGGTCAGATACATCACATGATCACACTGACAGAACCACAGGCACATAGACACAGGCAACAGAGCATGCACAATGTCGGCACTAGTACAGTGTATATCCACCTTTCGCAGCAATGCAGGCTGCTATTCTCCCATGGAGACGATCGTAGAGATGCTGGATGTAGTCCTGTGGAACGGCTTGCCATGCCATTTCCACCTGGCGCCTCAGTTGGACCAGCGTTCGTGCTGGACGTGCAGACCGCGTGAGACGACGCTTCATCCAGTCCCAAACATGCTCAATGGGGGACAGATCCGGAGATCTTGCTGGCCAGGGTAGTTGACTTACACCTTCTAGAGCACGTTGGGTGGCACGGGATACATGCGGAAGTGCATTGTCCTGTTGGAACAGCAAGTTCCCTTGCCGGTCTAGGAATGGTAGAACGATGGGTTCGATGACGGTTTGGATGTACCGTGCACTATTCAGTGTCCCCTCGACGATCACCAGTGGTGTACGGCCAGTGTAGGAGATCGCTCCCCACACCATGATGCCGGGTGTTGGCCCTGTGTGCCTCGGTCGTATGCAGTCCTGATTGTGGCGCTCACCTGCACGGCGCCAAACACGCATACGACCATCATTGGCACCAAGGCAGAAGCGACTCTCATCGCTGAAGACGACACGTCTCCATTCGTCCCTCCATTCACGCCTGTCGCGACACCACTGGAGGCGGGCTGCACGATGTTGGGGCGTGAGCGGAAGACGGCCTAACGGTGTGCGGGACCGTAGCCCAGCTTCATGGAGACGGTTGCGAATGGTCCTCGCCGATACCCCAGGAGCAACAGTGTCCCTAATTTGCTGGGAAGTGGCGGTGCGGTCCCCTACGGCACTGCGTAGGATCCTACGGTCTTGGCGTGCATCCGTGCGTTGCTGCGGTCTGGTCCCAGGTCGACGGGCACGTGCACCTTCCGCCGACCACTGGCGACAACATCGATGTACTGTGGAGACCTCACGCCCCACGTGTTGAGCAATTCGGCGGTACGTCCACCCGGCCTCCCGCATGCCCACTATACGCCCTTGCTCAAAGTCCGTCAACTGCACATACGGTTCACGTCCACGCTGTCGCGGCATGCTACCAGTGTTAAAGACTGCGATGGAGCTCCGTATGCCACGGCAAACTGGCTGACACTGACGGTGGCGGTGCACAAATGCTGCGCAGCTAGCGCCATTCGACGGCCAACACCGCGGTTCCTGGTGTGTCCGCTGTGCCGTGCGTGTGATCATTGCTTGTACAGCCCTCTCGCAGTGTCCGGAGCAAGTATGGTGGGTCTGACACACCGGTGTCAATGCGTTCTTTTTTTCATTTCCAGGAGTGTAGATCCACACATCTGCAGCTGGAATCGTGAAAGGAAAAGGGGGTAAGTATCTGCTTCTCTAGCCAAACGGTCAGCCAATTCATTCCCTGGGATTCCCACATGACTTGAGACCAAGAGAAAGACGACTGAACAGGCGGCACGCTCAAGGACAGAGAGAAGGTCATCAATGGCAGAGACCAAGGGGGTGACGAGAGTAGCATTGATCGACAGCCTCAAGGTGATCATGGAGTCTGAACAAATTAAAACACTATGGAGAGAGGCCTGAGAAACAAAAAGGAGGGCCCTGCTCTGCTGTAAATACACTACATGATCCTGGCAACAAATGGTGCTCGAAGCTGGTAGGAGATGTAAAAGCGTATCCCACCTTATCAGTAGTCTTTGAACCATCAGTGTAAAGGATGGTCGCACCCTGGAACTCTGCAAGGATGGCACATACAAGACACCGGTAAACCATAGGAGCAACAGACACCTTAGGACCCTGGAAGAAAGCGGTTCTAATCTGTGGTCTAGGCACAGCAGACACGTATAAAGGCCAATTGGCCCTGCGGAATGGCCAACGTGGGGGTATGTCTGCCTAGAGGCAGCAGGGGAATGATAGTGTCACTGGGACGTGGTCACTGTCACAAAGGCCATCATGGGATGACCAATGTAGGGACGCCACGGGGGCAGGGGAGGAGATCGTGAGATCGATAGCAGAGAAGGTGCCATGAGCAGCACTAGGACTGGTTAGGGGAACCATCGCTGGAGAGAGACAAATCAAAGTCCGTGATAAGTTGGTCGATTAGGATACCCCGACCCACTGATTGACACTCCCCCACAGTGGATGGTGGGCATTGAAACTCCCGAGGAGGAGAAATGGGGGCAGGAGTTGCTGAAGTAAGGTAGATAGTGCAACATAAGCTAGTGGCCTACCTGGAGGGAGGTAGACATTGCAAATGGTGATTGGCAGAGTTGTTTGCACTCTAACTGCTATCACTTCCAAGGTGGTACGTTTGGCGGTCCAGTCACTAAGGACATCAGAGCGAACCAGACCCTAGCAGATGCTATCCCAGCATGGTTCCGACACAATGCCCGATAACCACATAAAGTGGGAGAGTGGTCGTCATGGAAATGCGTTTCTTGGAGAACAAGGCAGAACGCAGAATAAGAGGAGACAAGACGTTGCCTTTCCGGTAGGTGACGATAGTAGCCATTGCAGTTCCACTGGATGATCGTACGGCGTGAGTCCAAGGTAGGCACGAAGGAGCCGATGAGGAGGTCAGGTCACTTGGTCAGTTGTTGTCACCGACAAGGTTGGGGTGACATCCATAAATAAGATGTCAGAATCAGGTTGCGAGAGGAAAGTTGGCACCTCTGGCGGCACCGGAGACGCCTTCACTTGAAATTTATGTTTCTTCTTCTCTTTCTGAGGTGGAGGAGGACAGGACACAGGGGGGGTACAGATGGGGTAACAGTCTTCTGGCCTGAGAGACGCTGGGGAGAGGGTTCCCGGGAGGGAGCCCGATCACCGGCAGATGCTGAAGAAGGGGGGCAATTCTTCGGCCGGGATGGGCGAGCGACTCCCTGATGGGAGGTCGTGGGAATGGCAGGGGAGGTGGAGGGGAGAGAGGGGCGGGGCTGGGGTAAGGATGAGGGAGAGGAGGGAGGAGGAGGAGGAGGAGGAGGAGGAGGAGGAGGACGAAAGGAAGCAACAGAGGCAAAAGTTGAAGATAGTGACACCAGATGGAGTCTCTCATACTTTTGGTGAGCCACAGCGTAAGACAGGTGATCCAGGGACTTATTATATTCTTGTATCTTCTTTTCTCTCTTGTAAGCAGGGTTTTCTGGTGAGCGAGGGGAGTGGTGGGTCAGCACAATTAACACACACAGGCAGCAGAACACAAGGGGTTCACTCATGGATGGGGTGGCCACAGTCACCACACAAAGGGTCTGCCGTACAGTGGGAAGACACGTGCCCAAACTGCAGGCACCGAAAGCACCGCATAGGTGGAGGGATGTATGGCTTCACGTCACATCTGTAGCACATAACCTTGACCTTCTCTGGGAGGATATCCAGCTCAAAAGCCAGGATGAAGGCGCCAGTATCAGTGTGGTTGTCATTGCGACCCTTCTGCACATGTCAAACAAAATGAACGCCACGCCGCTCCAGATTAGCCCGGAGTTCCTCATGAGTTTGCAGGATGAGGTCCCTCTGAAAAATGACTCCCTGGACCACATTCAGAGATCGGTGAGAAGTTGGGACGTTGTCAAGATGATCACAGGCACAAAGAGCTGCGGATTGGGTGGGAGAAGCAGCTTTCATCAACAGGGAGCCCGACCGCATCTTACTAATAGACTCCACTTCGCCAAACTTGTCCTCGATATTTTCCATGAAAAACAATGGCTTTGTGGCAGTGAATGTGTCTCCATCCATCCTAGTACAGACGAGGTAACGGGGAAAACGTTTCAGCCCAAGATGGCGAACCTGGTCCTCCTCCCATGGTGTAGCCAGGAAAGCAAAGGCTGCCGGGTCATACGGACAGCATTTAAGGATCCTTCACCATTCGAAGAGACGGCCGTGTGAGAACAGCAAGATTTTTGCAGCCTGATACACTTCATGCGCCAAGCATCCTCCCTGATACTACCCACTCCTCTCCCCATGGGTGCCACCCAGCCACAGAAAGGGCCGTCTGGCATGGCGGGAGTTCCGATGTTCTATGCAGACAAGCAACCACTCCTTGGCATACATGGGGAGGGAACAGCTCAAGTGTCAGTAGTGTGATCCCTGTGTTGTCAGGGGGCTCAGCCATATGGGTACGTAACAGCCCCACCACAGGGACTGGCTACATGTGCTGGTGACCTAGCAGGGTCGAAGGGGTCTACAGTGAGGAAGGGAGAGGGAAGAGGAATCCACACCATAGATGTTAGAGAGGGAGTGCTTCCCCATATGGCTCACTCTAAAAACAGGAAATTTTGAAGTGGAGGTCAAACCTCAAGTGGGGACCGAAATACCAAAAGGGTGAAAGAAATGCCAAAAGGGTGAAAGAACCAGCAAAAGGAACAAAACTGCAACCAATACAGGAAATCAGGGGAATAGCCAGGTCGACATAAAGCAGAACACAAGAGAGGGGAAGAAGGTGCCAATGGGGAAGGAGCGGGGATAAGGAGGGAGGGGGGGGAGGGAGAAGGAAAACCAGCTAGGGAATGAAGAATGAGCTGCAATAGCTTGGGGTCCCATGTGCACAACGTACGAACTCACAAAAGAACTGTGAGCTCCCTGGGGGGCAGTAATAGCTTCAACAAGAAAGAAGAAAGCCTTAAGGTAAACAGATCCTGGCTTCCCATACTGCAGCGAACGACCGTCGCAGGTAACAAGAGGAGAACCGCACCGGAAATGACCGCGGAGAAGCCCTCGGACGTTGGCGCACCAGGTACATATAGTCCATGGCCACAAGCTAGGCTCCAGTTCACTACTGGCAATGTAAGGTGAAGCTGTGACAATGCTAGCCACTCATGCTGGCCAAACATCAGAAAAATCATCAGACGAACATCGGCCGAAGAAGACAGAAGCAAATAGGCAGTCTATCATTCATCAAAACCTATAGTGTACATCCTGTTGACCTAGAATCATGAAATTTGAGAAGAAGCAAGGTTTCAAAGTAAAAGTGAAGGAAAAATCCAGCAATTGTTAATTTTTAATTATATCTTATAAATTAGGTATTTTAAAACCTCCAAACTCACTCATCAAAACCTATAGATGAACTATCTGTATACATGTTGGGCCTGGTGGTCTAGCAGTAAAGCATGTTTCTTGAAACTGAGAGGTCACTTCATTGAATCTTGGTTGGCTCACAGGTTTTTCAGCCTTTGTTTTAACCTAGCCTTCATCTCTCAATGACATGAGGATTCTACATTAAACTGTAGGTCCCTGTTCCAACTGTAGGTCCCTGTTCCTCAGTTGGATAAATGGATTAGGATTGGAATATGCAAGTCGCTGAAATGGTGACCAATAGAAAGGCTTGCAGCACGCCTTCATGCCACATGAGAAAATAATAATAATAATTATTATTATTATTAGTAGTAGTAGTAGTAGTAGTAGTATATATATATATAATTAAGCTTGTACGGAACGCACAGAGTGAGAGTCCTAGTCAGACTTGTCCAGTTTTTGTATTTATACTTGTGTATTACACAAGAGAACAGTATACACATTAAACATATCTTCAGAAGACAGGTTTTGGTATAATTTGTTGTACAAGTGTCAGAAAATCTGATACCTATGAATAAAATTGTGACCAGAATGGATTTCACTTGAAGTACTGTATTTTCGTTTCACATCATATCTTTGACTTAAGTTCTTCATGTGGAAAATGAATAGTCATTTTAATGTTGTGTGAAAACATTAGGCCTTTAGAAAAGAAAAAAAAAAAATCAATTTCAATATTTAAACACTGATGTTTACAATGTTAGTAAACTTTTGCCTTCAGATTTATGTAATTTTTACTCAAAATAACTGATTTCACATTATGTCATTAAAGACTGCCAACTTCTCACCATTATTTGTATTATCATTAATTGAAATTTTTGACCCCCTATGTTTCACCAAAATTTGAAATTTGGATGTGTTGATATAGATGCTGTATGGATTCAAATTTATCTTTTGAAAACTACTATCCCTTTGTGTCTTTTACACTCCTACCAGATCATCTGTACCTTTGTTATTCTTCTTTTCTTCATTAGTAATGCAAGGTTTTCCTCTGAGCTGTACACTCTCTCTGCTAACCCATGTGCAACAGTATTATGTAGAACAGAAATTAATTAAAAAAATACATGATGAACTGGGAAAAAAATTACTTACTCTCACACTTGGTGACAACTGCTGCACACGGCATCTGACTGCACCAGTGTTTAAACTGCCAGGTCTCAAATCGGAATGCACACCATTTACTCTAATGCTAGCAATCCTTGCACGAAGCTCTGGTGAATAATGATTTGTTACAGCTTCTTCATAGTGGGTAATCCACTGACGTAACTGTTGCATTGTTTCAATTTCTGGAGTATCACTGTCACTATCAAGATTTTTACTCTGAAAAAAATTCAAGTCATAATTCACTATAGAAACAGTATGTGCCAAAAGATCATGGGAGCTTTATTATGTGACTTCTTTTTACGGTTAGTTTTATTTGAACACAATGCATTTCATATATAATGATGAACATATTAATAAGGATGACAATTTAAAGCTCTCTGAGATGTACTAACAATTCATTGTTGAGGTTTTTCTCAATTTCCATCAAAACTGTTAGTATTTTGATAAGGAATGGGTGGTAGTATTTATATTAAGTCTTTTCAAGCCATCTGGAGATGCCATGTACTTTAGTTTCCAGTAGGTATTAAGTCCAATGTGCTGCATGCCAGATATCATAGCTAGATTCATGGGGGTCACTTAAGAACTGATATACTTATGAACATAAAATGTGCCGTAAGTGAGACTGCCAGCTGGAATATTAAGATAAATCAGGGCACTGGGAACAATTTACCTGACCACTTCCCTTACAACAAATGTATTAAAAATGGGTGAAAGCTCTTGATGGTTGGGAGCAGCGCCATTCCACAAACCAAATGAATCTCAGATCTAGCGAGAATCACAACAGTAATGACGATCCATTCCTAACAAAAACAGGTAGGCCACTGCAATTAAAAACAGCTAAAATGCTGAGACGAGAATTGTGTGTAATGGGCATGGAGAACAGTGAAGAGCTATATAAAATAGTGTTTCTACAAAAAGCATTTCTATTAGAGCAAAACAGTTGTAACTGATGCCTCCCAATGATTAAGGATATGTAAAATGGAGTGATCAGTTTTGTTTATGCCTGTAGTATAATTACATATGACAATAATTTGGCTGCAATCCAATGGAGGCTTTTAATTACACTGTGTTCACCAAAGGAGATCTGGAAAACAGAGAGTAACCAAAGTGTCATAACATAGCATCATCATCTTGTTACATGTTGCAAAGGTTCTGAACAAAGACTGTCAACACTCAACAATGAACAAAACTATTTGTAATGTAAATAGCAAAACACTTCAAAAGGTAGAAAACAAATTAATACAATATAAGATATATTGCACTGATTTTACCATTAGTCTACATTACACCAATATTTACATCGGCTGTGTTTCATACAAATAGCAAAAATACTTGGATACAGCTTTTGCAACAGAGTACGATACTGAAACAAACCTTTATAATTTTTAGTCGCATTGAGACTCGTTTGTTCTCTGGTGAAACAGCAGGTTTAGCAGGTACTTCTTTTCGTCTATTCTGAGCAGTACTGGAACGCCTTTGCATTCCAGAACTGACTTGTTGTGGTTGCTCCTTTGTGGAGTCACGACGGAGTCTTTGCCTTGTAACTACTACAGTTACTGGGGACTCATTACTACTGACTTGTCCTTTATTCCGATTGCTAGAAACGCTTCTCGTTTTCCTGCGAGAAGTCAATGGCCGTTTTCTGCGGGCAGTTACATTTGGCACTGCATCTACAAGGAAGAATATGAAGATGAGCTTGGAAACACAACACGGTTGCAAGCACACATGTATACACAATACACACTGACCTCCCTTCCCCCCGCCCCCTCTCTCTCTCTGGAATAAAGAGGTGGATAAGTGTGTGGAGACAAAAAGCAATGTAGGGAGGGGAGGACATAAATAAAAGTTATAAGCATAAATGAATGTAAAATTCTCTATCTTAATATTCTGTTTATGAGTGTAAAATCACATAAAATATGACAAGATACTCAGTGTTCCAGTTCTAGTTTAGCAATAAAATGTGCAAGTTAACGCAGCAGCTACACTCCTAAACAGACATTACTACTACTGCCACCTTCACAGCCAAAATAGTCATATTGCAGCTAATTTACTTACTGCTGACTGAATAAAACAAATGACATATCAGTATTAATTGCTTAGTAATCGGCAAATTACCTTCATGAATAAATTCTTCACAGATTTCGTGCAATGATATATTTGTCAATATTAAGCTTCTGATGAATTCCTCCATCAACATCGTCACGAGATTAGTTTCAGTAGACTGAATTGTAACAGAGACATCACAAGGTCATGGAACTTACATACACTAACAGAGATTATGTCGCTGTCTATGACTGAAGGACAGTGGTAGTAATGCTAATTTTGTTGGATGGTGGAAGACGAAACTTATTCTTTTGTTGCAGTTCAGCATCAAGCACTTGTTTACATGCACCACTAAGGGTGTAGCCACTATTCCTTTTAAAGTTGTCACACATTCCGATTTCAATGGTGTCTTTGATGGCTGAATCCCAGTAGGTGAATAATATTCTCGTTATATCAAGTATAATCACATGTTTGTTCAGAAGGCTGTGTTCGGCAACAGCAGATTTGTTGAACACATGATATTTAACATGGCACTGATTGTCTGTGGCACATGCTAAAATTGTTCTTATTATCTGACCAATGTAACTGCCACCTCATTCACAAGATATAATATAAACTACGGGAAATCTGAGACCAAGGCTGTCTTTTACTAGGCACAACTTCTCTCATTTTCTTGGACTGTTAGAAAGTGGATTGAATACTGTGTCTCCCCAGGACTTGATCTCATAATCCAGCTGTTCCTTGTCATAGAGCAGATATCTCAGAAACATATTCCAAAAGAACCACCATACTGATCGAGACATTAAGTTAGCCACCTATAAGAAACAAAAACACAGAAATAATCATGAGAAGATGTTCAGCTCATAGCACTCCTTCCTTTCTTTGGAGTTATAACAAATAAAATAGACAGAGTACCAGGCATATATGGTATTCAGTCCATTTTACAACCCACCAAGAAAACTGAAGAAATGCTGCATCCAGCAAAAGACGTCACTTGTCTTTGTGTTCTTGGAGTTTTTAATGTATCTTGTGAATGTGGCAGCAGTTACACTGGTCAGACAATAAGAACAATTTCGGAATGCTACACGGAGAACCAATGCCATATTAAGTATTGCGATTTCAACAAATCTGGTATTATCTAACACAGTCTCATGAACAGACATATGATTATCTTTGACAAAATGAAAATACTATCCCACTCATCTACCTACTTGCATTCTGTCATAAAATAATCTGTTGAAATCAAAATGTGTGACAACTTTAAAAGAGACAGTGGCTACACTATTTGTGATGCATGGAAACAGGTGGTTGATGCTGAACGCCAACAGAGAAATCAATTAGTCTTTCATCATCTAACAAAATCAGCATCGCTACCAATGTTCTTCAGTTATAGACATCATCATTATCTCTGGCAGTATGTGAGAGGTCCTTAACTTTGTGATGTCTTCATGCCATAATTCAACCAACTAAAATACCTAACAAACTACTGAAATGTAATCTCATGATGATGATGGAGGAAGTAATCGAAAGCTCAGGACTAACAAATATAATGCAGCATGAGCTCCATGAACAATTTATTCAAGAATGTCATCACAAAAACACCAATATGTCAAATAACCTTCAAGTTACTTTTAAACAACTGCCACCGAATGTTTCTCGTCAGGTATAAAGGATTCCTCTGAAACAATTACAAGAAATAAGAGCAAGAGGGAGCAGGAGGGGCAGGGAGAGGGAGAGGGGGGGGGGAGGAGGAGGAGGAGGAGGAGGAGGAGGAGGAGGAGGAGGAGGAGCAAGGGGGGAGAGGGAGAGTGGAGGGAGGAGGATGGGGAGAGAGGACAAGGGGGGAAGGGGAGGGTGAGAAGGGGGGAAGGGGAGGGGGAGAGGGGGGAAGGGGAGGGGGAGAGGGGGGAAGGGGAGGGGGAGAGGGGGGGAAGGGGAGGGGGAGAGGGGGGAAGGGGAGGGGGAGAGGGGTGGATGGAGGGGGGAGGGAGAGGGGGAGGGAGGGAGAGAGAGAGAGAGAGAGAGAGAGAGAGAGAGAGAGAGAGAGAGAGAGATTCCACATGCATATGTCTGCCTCCACATGCATATGTCTGCCTATTCCACCAAACATGATACAATATAAAGAATATTATGAAAACTCATTAACTCTTCGTGAACTATTCTAAGTTGTGAGGAACTGCAATGTCATTATAGTAGTATTTTTCTGTATTTGCATTACATCAGATCTGAACAAATTTTTTCAAACATTATTCAAATGTGTTGAATTAACACAAAAGATATGTTTCCTGGATTGTATCTTTTGCTTCTCACCAACAAACATTATATAAATAATAAGTTTCTATACATGGATCATGATAACAAAGTGATTGACAGCTAGCTGTTTACAGGAGAGCTAGCATAGCAACAGCTAATCAGAGAAAGATGTTGGTCACGACTTCTGTTGTGTTCAATGTTGTCATATCATAGTGTTCTCTCAGGTTCCATTTGCCTGCAGTCAAGGATTAATGCTGGTAGTGTAACAACTGTGATACATTTTATGAAACATTGCAGTACCTGTGTTATTCAGAAGTATGATGTTAAGTTCCTTTGGACGTGTATGGACGCCTGATGGAACTTCGCTTCATACTTCTGAATAGCGCAGGCACTGCAACATCATATTTATCTGCTGACACCAGGCAATAGACTTTCAGTTAAAAATGTATCGCCTGTACAGGAATATACACAATGAAATGTATGAGTGCAGGTGTAGACACATGGTTGATGACATGGAAGTTTGGGTCTGGCCATGAATCTTGTACGGATGTCCTAATGGTAAGGCGACTGCTTGAGATGTGCGGGAAATCTAGGTTCCAGTCCCAATCCAACACAAATTTTCATTGTCGTCATCTCATTATACAGCTGATGGCTGTCCATATTTGCAAATGTGAATAAATTACATGTTATACATTTTTTGTTGTACGCATTGTTTCTCTATGCAGCATGTTTATTTCATGCCACAGGATGTCCTAAACCAGTTGAGACAATGCACGGATAAGTGGTAACACTATTAGTACTATGCTAAATAACCCAACACTGCATGTTAACGGGCAGCGTATGAATGCATACAAAGAAGAAATGCGCAGCTGTTCCTGTGGCAGTCATATTGCACGTGCAGACAACCTAGAATCGACATCGCCCCATCCCAGGCTTGACTGTCAATCACTTTATTGTTTGATCATGACATATGTCTATTTTTTATTGCTGTACAGCTTCAATATTCTGAAAGTTTAATGGCTTGGTACCACGCAGCAAAAAATACACTATTTCTAAATACTTAGGTTCAAATTATCAACCAAGTAAGATCTTTAGCAAAGCAGTATATGAAGCATGTAAGTAACTTCATCCATCATTTTAAGATAATTATGTGCGCCAGTAACACTGTTGCAACTGTGAAGTACATATTCAGGCTATGACATATTATGAACAACAACTACTACTACTACTACTACTACTATAAATAATGCTGAAACTCACCATCATTACTGATGGCATTATCATTACTGCTGCCACCGCCAACACCACTACGTCCATCATCATCATCATCATCATTAGTGTCGTTGTCATCTTCACCAGCACCATCACCATCAGACGTAGTTTCAGTTGACGAATCACCAGAAGTGCTACTGTTCAGTAACTCTTCCCTTTTACGTAGCTGCAAAGCCCGAGCTCTATGGCGATCAACCCTTCGTGGTTGACACTTTTCACACAGATATTCTTCTGGTATATTTGTTCTGTCAATTCCCATGCAATCAACATGCTGCCACACACTGCAGAAAGCACATTCAAGCATGTAGGAAGAGTAATTCAGACAGAAAAGACAACTAATTTTCTTTTTATATACAACCTCTTCAGATAGCTCTTTCATATTCTAAGCCCAATGGCGGCCAGTACATTAATTAGTACAATACATGGCTAGAACATATCTCGTCTACTCAAGCAAGGATCAGAACTTTTTAGGGTCCACTATGCTCTTACTGGCAAACATTTGCAACTTTCAATTTAAGGTAACACAAGAGGTAGAACATGTACTTTCTGCATTTCGTAGAATTTTTGTTTTGCATGTTGGTATTCTGGTTGCTATGGGTTTATTTATTGACTGTCATTTTGAAATAGTGATTAGCACTGTGGACACTAGAAAATGGAGTGCCAAGTGGAGAAATCAGAACATTTCCAAGATATTCTGCTGTTTGAATTCAATAAAGGGGTGAAAGCAGCAAAGGCAGCAAGAAACGTCTGTGCTGTGTATGGGGATCATGCCATTGGACACATTATGGCAAGGAAATGGTTTTCTCAGTTACTCTGCACGTTCAGGAAGAGATTCAGTGCTTGATGAAGAGTGTGTAAACACATTAATCCACAATGATCCATGTCAGTGCACTCGAGAACTGGCAAATGTGATGATCTGTGATCATTCCACCATCGTGTGACATTTGCTTGCAATGGGGGAGGTTCAAAAATAAAGTGTCTGGCTACCACATGCTCTACGCCAAAATCGCAAAAATCAGTGGCTGGTCAGGTGTGCATCTCTCCTTGCTTGACATCATTTGGTTCATGAACAACACTGACCATTCCTATCCTGTATCTTTATTGGTGATGAGAAATGGTGTCTTTATGCTAATATAAGGAAAAGAATGGAATAACCGAGCCCGAACAAGGGAGTAACTCCCGCTACAAGGACCAGTGCGCATCCACAAAAGGTAATGTTATGCATCTGGTGGAACAGTGATGGTGTGATATACTACGAATTGCTTCCTCGAGGCGTAACCATCACTGCTGACCTCTACTGTCAACAACTGAGATGCCTCGCAGACGCAATTCAAGGACGACAACCAGGAAGACTGTGTGTGAATTGATGCTACTCCATGATAACTCCCTCCCATATGGAGCTACAGTGGGGGGGAAAAAAACAACTATACAAGAGTTGAGTTTTGAACAACCTTCAAGAAACTTCCATTCCGGATGAAAATGCTTAATGAGTTCTTCACTTGAAAACCATGTGATTTTTAGTTGCGAAATCAAAAACATACCCCAGCATTGGCAGGCTGTTGTAAATAGTGAAGGAGAATGTACTACTGAACATTCAAGTCTGTGTTACATATATCATTTAATTTATTAAACTAAAAGAAAAATGCTATGAACTTATGCAGCAACTTAATATTATTGTTAATCCCAACCCACATGTATCAACAGAGAACTGTAGAGTATATTTTGTGGATATTAGTTACTAGATTTCAACAAATAGCCTTGTGACCTTCAAAAAGACTGGGAGAATGTCATCACTGAGACAGTGTCTCATCGAGAGCAAATGCAGTACACTGAACTACCATGAATTCCTGAATCTAAGCCTTTTTTTTTTTTTTTTTTTTTTTTTTAAAAAAAAACCCCTGGAGCTTAGAATCGAGTGGCAGCAAATGGAAATTCTGAACAATGGCACTAGCAGCCGTAAAAGATTGGAAGGGAAAAAAAAGTGTGTGTACGTGTGTGGGTGGGTGGCGGGAGCGGTAGAATGGTAGAAGACGAGGCTACGCCACCCGCCTCCCCCCCCCCCCACCCCCTCTACAACCACTGAATTTTAATTTATCATCCAACGAAGGAAAAAGAAAGTCAGTATTGTTCATCTTTGAATGTAGCAGCCTTTTGAATATTTATGGCAAAAATAACAAATTTCTTCACACAAATACCAACAATAAATAAGGCTTATAATTGTTGCACGTAAGCTGTGGCTCATTCTGAATTCCCATATTGTTTCATTGAAGATTGTGAAGTGCTTGTGTTAGTGAACCATAATGAAGCGCATTCATTATAGCGCCAACTTGAAGAAGGAAGTTATTTCTTTTGCCGAAAGAAGTTCTAATCATGCTGGAATATGGGATTGATGAGTGTAACATCAGAACATGGCAACTGCAAAGAGAGAAATTATTTTAATGTTCCAGAACATGGCAACTGCAAAGAGACAAATTATTTTAATGTTCCACTATCAGGAAGGCCTTTAGTGGGCGAAAATGTGGCCAGCATCATCTCTTGAAGCAATTTCAAATGAGTTTGTTATGGAACAGTGGCAGAAATTAACAATGAAATTTTAAAAATTAAGGCACATGAAATTGCTCAAGTGCAAAAAATCTCAAATTT
This sequence comes from Schistocerca americana, assembly GCF_021461395.2. NCBI lineage: Eukaryota > Metazoa > Arthropoda > Insecta > Orthoptera > Acrididae > Schistocerca > Schistocerca americana. Next base: position 269,231,814 of record NC_060130.1, on the reverse strand, counting down.
TAAGGCTAGCCACAACTGAATTGGTCTTTTTATGGAGCACTGGGATTTTTCACTTTGGAGGTAAACTTTAGTTGTAGAGAAGCTGCCAAAAATTATGAAGAAAAACTTGTGGAATTTCAGTGCGTCATAATCAGGTGGGGCACACTGAAAACCAGTACCTTCTTGGCCTGATAAGAAATGCTGACCAAACTCCCAACTATTTTGACACGCTATCGAATTATACGGTCGATTCCAGAAGAAAGAAAGCAATAAGTATTTTTATATCAGGGGGTGAGAAACAGAAGATGTCCATCATGCTTACTTGCACAGTAGATGGGCATTAATTACCCCCATTTGTAGTTTTCAAACGAAGACTTTACTGAAATTGGAAGTGTTGACAAATATTGCAATTGTATAAACAAACTAAAGTGGGTGGTTTTTGGAGGATATTATGCTGGCATGGAACAAGCTTGTATGGAATCATCGTCCTGGTGCAATGCTTGGTTTACACCGTCTGCTGGTGTTAGATGCATATGCAGGCCATACAATACCTACAGTACAACGAAAAATAATAGATAGCAAACCAGAACTGACAGTAATTTCAGGCAGGTTGATGTCAATTCTGCAACCACTTAACGTCTGTTTGAATAAACCATTTTAGGAGAAGCTTAAACATATGTACATGGACTGGCTCTCGAAAAATGACAGACAACTGACACCAACAGCATATGTAAAATGCGCAACTTTGTCAATGGACTGATGAAGCATGTCAAATCAGACATGTTTGATATCCAATGCATTAGATGGTATGGAGGATGATTTTCTGTATGAAGAACTGAGCAACAAGGAATTGAGTGATAGTGATTCAGAATTATCCAGTTGATATTTCAAACATTTTTGTAAAATTTGTACAATGAATTTAATAAAATTTTCTTTTATGTTTCTACTTTTAATTTCTAAGTTATTTTCATTCATTAAGTGTTGCTAGTCATACATTTGAAGTCTACCACAAAAAATCCTGTGTGTACATCCATATGGTTGAAGCTGCGTCTTGGATGTTTTCCTACCCTATAAGAGATGGTTCCTACAAATCTTCACCACGAGGTTAAGAAGAATATAAATGTTACATCATGTATTCTTCCATGTTAGCTGTTATCTCATTTAAATTCTGTCTGCCTAACAAACTTGACTGAGACAACAGCAAATGCGAAAGAATATACATAACATGTAATGTTTACATTCGTATTATTCTAATGCAGGATAGTGATACAGTCGGAAAGAAGCATCACAACTGACTTCTAGTATTGATTTTTAAATCTTCTGTGATTATAAATTCTGTGCAAAAAGTTATGTGGTTTTAAATGTTTGAAAGAGTAAATTAATCTACAAAATAATCTTGCTTAAGCTTGACTAAGCTTATGACTTGAACCCTACTACTGTAGCGATATCTATCTAATTTGTGTCTCATGTTCGAATGAAGTAACTTGTCCGTCTTGAATTTCGAGTCTCATTTTTCGGGTGTGGCTTAGATTTGGGTAAATAGGTACATTGTGAAGTTTCTACAACAATATCTACAATGTTTATACCAAGTAAAATTGCCATCTTCAGTGACAAAATTAAGCAGCTAACATATATCTTATACTTCAATTCTTTAACACACTATGGCCCACAAAGGGAATGGTACAAAACTGCTCAGAATAAAATTCAGTCATCACTTGGTAATATATTTTTATTTAAAACTGAAGACTGAATTTTCTTAATAAATACTAAAGTTGCTGAAAATTACAGCCATGAATAAAATAATACAGTGGTATTTATTGCTGCATGGCAAGAGTCTTCATTACAGATCTGGAAAAAGTACACCTGCAGTCACCGTTGCTTTTAGCTACACGTGAATAAATTTGTCAATGTCGCAAACCTTATGGGATGCCTCAGACTTTCCTCAACTACACTTTTTCTCAGAAACAGTGAATGGAACTGTTCTGGTGTAGCCACAAGCACCGGAACGAATATGAAGAATGCAGGAGAAGAGATGGTGGCGAAAGGATATTGGCAAACTGTGCACTGATTAGGACCACACCACGACAGGAGCGGCCTCTACAAGAGGAGAATATAAGCGCCGTTCCTGCCCGCCTCGGCTGCTCAGTATTCGGACAGTATACGGATAGGCCTAGCAGAGAACACTCGTATACAGGGTGTTACAAAAAGGTACGGTCAAACTTTCAGGAAACATTCCTCACACACAAAGAAAGAAAATATGTTATGCGGACATGTGTCTGGAAACGCTTACTTTCCATGTTAGAGCTCATTTTATTACTTCTCTTCAAATCACATTAATCATGGAATGGAAACATACAGCAACAGAACGTACCATCGTGACTTCAAACACTTTGTTACAGGAAATGTTCAACATGTCCTCCACTAGCAAGGATACATGCATCCACCCTCTGTCGCATGGAATCCCTGATGCGCTGATGCAGCCCTGGAGAATGGCGTATTGTATCACAGCCATCCACAATACGAGCACGAAGAGTCTCTGCATTTGGTACCGGGGTTGTGTAGACAAGAGCTTTCAAATGCCCCCATAAATAAAAGTCAAGAGGGTTGAGGTCAGGAGAGCATGGAGGCCATGGAATTGGTCCGCCTCTACCAATCCATCAGTCACCGAATCTGTTGTTGAGAAGCGTACAAATACTTCGACTGAAATGTGCAGGAGTTCCATCGTGCATGAACCACATGTTGTATCGTACTTGTAAAGGCACATGTTCTAGCAGCACAGGTAGAGTATCCTGTATGAAATCATGATAACGTGCTCCCTTGAGCGTAGGTGGAAGAACATGGGGCCCAATCAAGACACCACCAACAATGAATGCGCAAACGTTCACAGAAAATCTGTGTTGATGATGTGATTGCACAATTGCATGCGGATTCTCGTCAGCCCACACACGTTGATTGTGAAAATTTACAATTTGATCACGTCGGAATGAAGCCTCATCCATAAAGAGAACATTTGCACTGAGATGAGGATTGACACATTGTTGGATGAACCATTCACAGAAGTGTACCCATGGAGGCCAACCAGCTGCTGACAGTGCCTGCACATGCTGTACATGGTACAGAAACAACTGGTTCTCCCGTAGCACTCTCCATACAGTGACGTGGTCAACGTTACCTTGTACAGCAGCAACTTCTCTGACGCTGACATTAGGGTTATCGTCAACTGCACGAAGAATTGCCTCGTCCATTGCAGGTGTCCTCTTCGTTCTAGGTCTTCCCCAGTCGCGAGTCATAGGCTGGTATGTTCCGTGCTCCCTAAGACGCCGATCAATTGCTTCGAACGTCTTCCTGTTGGGACACCTTCATTCTGGAAATCTGTCTCGATACAAACATACCGCGCCACGGCTATTGCCCCGTGCTAATCCATACATCAAATGGGCATCTGCCAACTCCGCATTTGTAAACACTGCACTGACTGCAAAACCACGTTCGTGATGAACACTAACCTGTTGATGCTACGTACTGATGTGCTTGATGCTAGTACTGTAGAGCAGTGAGTCGCATGTCAACACAAGCACCGAAGTCAACATTACCTTCCTTCAATTGGGCCAACTGGCAGAAAATCGAGGAAGTACAGCACATACTGACGAAACTAAAATAAGCTCTAACATGGAAATTAAGCATTTCCGGACACATGTCCACATAACATCTTTTCTTTATTTGTGTGTGAGGAATGTTTCCTGAAAGTTTGGCTGTACCTTTTTGTAACACCCTGTATAACAAAGGACTCTGATTTATGTTGTATGTCACGCATCACTTGGGACACCACTGTAAATTCCCAGTTAAGTATCGTTGGTCTTCTTATTTGTAATAATTTACTAATGTTATTTGCTTGAATTGTTGTATAGCATTCTGAGAACACAGCATCCCTTAGGTACCCCATAAGCAACGAGTGGGCAGGAGCACACAGGAACTTTCGTTGGGTAACATGCATTTTAGGCAAACTAATAAAGGTGAAGAGTAAGCCAGAAGCAGACGGAAAGTGGTAGACGCAAGCTCAACTTCAGAATTTCAAACAGGAATAATACTGTCGGAATAAACTCACAAAACTGAATAATTTTTGTGCATATAAGGAAACAAAGAAAGTTTACACATAATGAATGTTCTAGTTAATGTTGCAGTGAGGATTAAGAGAACCAAGAAGAGTAGACTCCTATGTCAGATCAAGATGTCTACACTGTGAAGCTGCTAATATAAATACGGTAACCATCATGACAGATGTCAGGAACAAATATATATGGACTGCTTATCCACTCAAGCTGTCATCAGCTTGGTGAGTTTGTAACTCCCCAGAGTAGATTTGAATGTGTAACAAGCCATACAAGGACTGCCTATCTGCTAAATGATGACACTAACTGGAGACTTCTGGGCTTTGGCAGCAGGTTACCAGCCTGTGAACTAGTTGTATTCATCCCAGGCACTGAGTTTCAAAGGATCTCAGTTCTGGCCTAAGACTGCTACGTCAAAACAGATGGCACTGTTCAATGTCTTGCCAAATACCTTCAGGTTACGCCATCTTAGTCTAGCATGGACAGGGTTGCCACAGGTCCCACTATCACAGACAAGATTCTTGGATGTTAACATTCCAATCCATGCAAAAGAACATTGGAAGCAGTGAACCAAGAGCACAAATACCCTGGCTTTGGTCATTGGCCATATCCTACTATTTATGCACTTAACACTTTGTTACACTACATTTTGTTAAAATGAAAACAATATGGACCTTAGGTACCCACTTGTTTCTACAACTTGTATTTAGGGACAATAAACTTTTCATGGTTTATGCCAAAATTGGATTTGCTAGACAATGGAAAAGTTTAGTGAAACATCTACTTATGTTAAAGTTTACAGGTGCTTCCTAAATAAAGTAGCGATAAGGCTTTACAAAATAAGGTAGTGGAGTTCAAAGAGGAATTAGTTGAAGAAAAACTGATTATCAAAAGTATGGCAAAAAACAAAGATCAATTAGACTTAAAATCGTGTCACATATGAGAGGTGTTCAATAAGTAATGTAACACTTTTATTTTTAGTCAATATCAATTGAAGAAATGCAGAATTTGCTGTGGACCATCATGGAAGATTCCTGCTTTTGGCCCCTATAGTTTCATGAAGTGCCGATAGGTGGCAGTGCCTTCAAAATGGCATCTATAATGGAGGTGCATTCCAACAGAGAGCTACCATTGAGTTTCTTTTGGCGGCAAACCATAGGACCTGGTAGTGAACAAAAGCACGGTGATTCACTGGGCAAGGTGTCTGTTTTCATAGCAACAAGGTGCACAAACCTGTCCACCTCCCTGAGTCCAGCCAGCTGCACACAGCTGTAACTCTAGCAATGCCGGAATATGTGGACACACTCATTTGAGGTGATCAATGGATCACAATCGCACACCTCACTACTCAACTTGATATCTATATTGGTATTGCTGTCACACTCATCCACCAGGTGTGGTGTTCAGAGGTGTGTGCCCGCTGCATTCCTTGCCGTGTAACAGAAGACCATACATAAAGAGCAACCACAGACCATCTGTGTGGAACTGTTTGCACATTATGGGGCTGATCATGAAAATGTTTTGTCACACACTGTCATAGGCGATGAAACATGGGTTCTCATTACTTCGAACTGGAAACAAAACAGCAAACCATGGATGGTGTGTTGCTACACCACCTCTCCTCTGGCGTAAAAGTTCAGAGCCACACCCTCAGCTGGTTAAGTCATGGTTACAGTCTTCTGGGACTCGTGACGAGATTATTCTGATTGATGTCCTGCCTCGTGCTGCAATGGTCAATTCTGAAGGCTATTAAGCTAATCTCAGGAAACTGAAGTAACGACTGCAATGTGTTCGTTGCCACACAAACCCTAACAAACCACTATTTATCCATGACAATGCAAGGGCTAATGAAGGATGCACTGCATGGGAAGCAATATGTGGATGATGGGGCAGTTATTTATACAGCAAGATGTTGGCTCTGACGTCAACTAGTAGAGTGGTACCATACAGGCATACAGACCCTTCCAGTAAGATGGCATAAGGCCATCACATTGAATGGAGATTTCGTTGAAAAATAGGGTTTTGTAGCCAAAAGAGTGGGGAAGGATATGTTGTACTGGAATCCTGAATAAAACCAAGCTGCCTATGAAAGAAAGATGTGTTGAATTAGTTATTGAATGAACCTCTTATTTTACTATCAAGGAATAGAGCAGTGAGGAAATTTTAAGTGTAGTCTTTATTTCAAACAATAAAATTAAAAACTGCATTGCTGTTCCTGAATTAATCTCAGACAGGAAAAAAAGACATGTTTTATGAAAAAACAAAAGAAACTAAAGAATGATTTTTCAGTGGTGAAGCTGGATATATTACTATGAATGGTGGAACACTTACATGTGTGAAATTTGCCAAGAGGAACCACATATATACCTTGAACACAATCAAAAAAACAACAAATAGAAAATAGAATATCAACAATGTACGAAAAAACAGATTTCTATTTACTGTAAAGGACACACAAAACACACCATAAGCTTTCGGCAGCTCAGGCCAGAATGCATCGCATGGGATGGGAGCAGTAATATGGAGGCGGGCAAGGGATAGGAATGTACGGGTAGGGGGTGAGGGATTGGGGGAGAGAGGAGTGCTGTCTGGAAAAGTGTGCTGAGGCTAGAAAGGTAACAGGAGCAGCATCAGGATGTTGTGGGGCAGGAGGGTGGGGAAAATTGAGCGAAAAAGGAGAGGAGTGCGGATACATGCATGGGTGTGTTGGCAGAGAGTGGCAAACAAAGAGTGTGGGAGATGAGAATGGGGAGGAGGTGATAGGACAGAAGGTGTGGGGACACAGTATGTTACTGTAGGTTGAGGCCGGGATAATTACAGGAGCAGAGAATGTGTTCTACGGATAACTCCCATCTGTGTAGTTCAGAAAAGCTAGTGGTGGAGGGGAGGATCCAGATGCCTTGGGCTGTGAAGCTGCCATTGAAATTACTGTTTGGATGCATGTTTTGCCACAGGTTGGTCTACTCTGCTCTTGGCCACAGCTTGGTGGTGGCCTTTCATCCTTGCGGACAACTGGATGGAAGTCATAACAATATTAAAAAATTGTGCAATGACTGCACCAGTTCTGCTAAATGACATTGTTGTTTACACAGGCAGCCCAGCCCCTGATGGGGCAGGATAAACCTGCGGCAGGACTGGAATAGGAAGCACTGGGTGGGTGAACTGAGTAGGTCTTGCATTTGGGACATCCACAGGGATATGATCCTTGTGGCTTAGGGGTTGGGGCTGGGAATGGCATAGGGATGGATTAAGATGTTGGAAGGTTGGGAAGGCAACGGAACATCACTTTAGGAGAGATGGGAAGATCTTGGGTACGATGTCCCTCATTTCAAGGCATGATAATATGTAATCAGAGCTCTGTTTCAGTCCAGGGTGGTATTGGATGATGAACAGGGCACTCCTTTGTGGCCGGTTCTTGGAAGGGGGGGGGGGGGGGGTGCAGGGGGTACGAGGGGAAATGGCATGGGAGATCTGTTTGTGAACTATGTTTGGAGGATAGTGCCTGTCTGTGAAGGCCTTGATGAGACACTGGGTGAGGGAGTTCTTGTCACTGCAGGTGGGGTTTACTGTGGGCAGAGGTGTGGGTGGAGCCATCAGAGAGGAGATGGTCAATGTCTAGGAATGTGACATGCTGGATTGAGGTGAACCAGGTGTAGCAGAAGGGAGACGTTTTGAGGTTTGAAGGAATGAGATAGTGTGTCTTGGACCTCAGTCAAGATCATGAAGATAATAACGAAGATATCATCAAGAACCTGAACCAGACTAGATTCCTCTAGATGGTCCATAAACAGGTTGGCATAGGGCGGTGCCATGTGGGTGTCCATGGCTGTGCCACAGGTTTGTTTGTGTGCCTTCTCTTCAAGGGAGAGGTAGTTATGGAGACAGGATAAAGTTAGTAAGGTGTAGGAGGAACGAGGTTGTGAGTTTGGAGTCTGAAGGATGTTGAAAAAGGTAGTGTTCAATAGCAGTAAGATCATGGGCATGAGGGGTGTTTGTATATAGGGACATGACATCAGCAGTGATGGTAAGGGATCTACAAGGTAAACAAAGGGGGATGGTGGAGAGTTGGTGAAGGAAGTGGTCATTATCTTTGATATAGGAGACTAGATTATGGACAACTGATTGGAGGTGTTGGTCAATGAGGGCCAAAATTATTTCTGTTGGGGCACAATAATCAAATGCAAAGAGGAATTCAGGATTGTAGAACTTGTGGATATTGGGGAGCACGTAGAAGGTGGTTTTGGGGTGTCAGAGGGGTGAGGAGGAAAATAGATTCAGGGGAGAGGTTCTGGGAACGGCCTAAGGCTTTAAGCAGGGACTGGAGGTTGTGTTGGATTTCTGGGATGGTATCGATCTGGCAGAGTTTATGGGTGGTGGAATCAGAGAATTGGCAGTGGCCTTACACCAGGTAGTCACTGTGATTCATAACAACTCCCATACAGGTGGCCACCTGGGGAACTGATGAAGGCTGTGGCCAAAAGCTTATGTGTAAGTTTCTTAATTGTGCCTGCCTGCAACTTGAGATGTCATCTTTACAGTAAGTAGCACATTGTTAGAAAATCAAATAGTTATTAATGAGAATAATAACATTCCTGAAGTAGTTACATGTGAGGCCTATAAAGCTATTTGTGTTGTGAAGGCAAGAAACACACTGGGAGGTAACTGTGTTTCACAAGAAATGTTTAAAGTTGGAGGAAAAATAGAAGAAAAGAAAGTTGTAAAATTATTTAAAGAATAGAATGAAATTTTCACTCTACAGTGGAGTGTGTGCTGATATGAAACTTCCTGGCAGATTAAAACTGTGTGCCGGACCAAGACTCAAACTCGGGACCTTTGCCTTTGGTGGGCTAGTGCTCTACCACTGACCTACCCAAGCATGACACACACCCCGTCCCCACAGCCTTAATTCCACCAGTGGCTCGTCTCCTACCTTCCAAACTTCACAGAAGCTCTCCTGCGAACCTTGCAGAACTAGCACTCCTGGAAGAAAGGATATTGTGGAGACATGGCTTAGCCACAGTCTGGTGGATGTTTCTAGAATGAGAGCTTCTGTGAAGTTTGGAAGGAAGGAGACGAGGTACTGGCGGAATTAAGGCTGTGAGGACGGGGTGTGAGTCGTGCTTGGGTAGCTCGGGTGGTAGAGCACTTGCCAGCTAAAAGCAAAGGTCCCCGAGTTCAAGTCTCGGTCCGGCACACAGTTTTAATCTGCCAGGAAGTTTCTTATTTAAAGAATGTTTGCGAAAGAAGACAATTTCCCAAATGTGGAACAATGCTGTTAATATACAACATTCTAGAAAAGGAGAGACAGACAAGACAGGAACTATAGAGAAATCATTGTTCTCTCTGTAACGTGCTAGATATTCACTAGAATCAGTACCAACTCCATAAAAGTACTTTGGATTTAAATCAAGTAATAGGCAAAAAGTCAGCTGAAGAACTGGATAAAGCAGAACCGACCACTTGTGTGGTACTGTCCAGAGATAGCAGTGTCACAGCAAAGTCGGCAACACGAATTGATACCACAGCCATTAACAATAACATATGGGAGGTGCTCCAGATGAGCACGCCTCCCTCTCAGCAACAGCAGCACCTCATGCTGAGGTGAGTACGAGACGGAATCCAAAATTTTTGGGACTGGTGCTGCAATCTGGAAAGTAGGAGTAGTAGATTTTTGCACCGCTAGGTGGCAAAAGCTGCATATCTGATGAGTCAGTGTGTGGAGTGGCATTCAGCTGGGGGGTCGTGTTGCATGTCCACAGTGATTTCTGTAATAATCTGTGTTTGGTGTGTGGCGATTTTACGATGGATCTGCGAACACAACAGCGCATGTGTATCAAACTCCGTGCAAATCTCAGGAAAAGTGCTATGGAGACCCTTGCAATGATTCATATGGATTTATGATTATGACCCCAGAGACAAAGCAACAACTGTCCCAGTGGAAGAGCCTGGGCTCTCCAAGACCCAAAAAAGCGAGACAGGTGAAGAGCAAAGTGAAGAGCATGATCATCATTTTCTTTGATACCTAGGGAATTGTGCACAAAGAATTCGTCCCATCCAACCAAACAGTGAATTCCACATACTAATGTGATGTTTTGCGATGGCTCCATGAAAACGTGCGGCGACGACGGCCCAAACTTTGGCGTCAAGGGAACTGGCTGCTGCATCATGACAATGAGCCCTGACACACGCCTTTGCTCACCAGGACCTTTTTGGCAAAAAAACAACATGGCGGTTGTACCCCACCCACCGTACTCACCAGATTTGGCACCTTGTGACGTTGTGCTATTCCCAAAACTGAAACTCAAGTTGAAGGGCCGTTGGTTCGATACTTTAGAGAGGATTCAAGAAGCATCGTTGGCGGTGATAAACACCCTCAAAGAACAGGACATCCAGAAAACGTGGCAGAAGCACTGGGACTGGTGTGTACATGTGGGTGGGAACTACTTTGAGGGTGATTGTGACTATTAGTCCAAAGGAAAAGTTTTCAACAAATGGTAGCACCAGTCTCGAAAATTTTGGATAGCACCTCGTATAGTGCTGAGCACACAAGAGGTATTCCCAGTTCGAGATCTCAGCTACACTGGTCAACATTGTTAAGTAGGACAATGACAGTTGAAGTTTCAAATGTTGAACATTGTACCTCAAGAGAACAGTTTGTTAATTAGTGCATCAAGTAATGCTCTGCTAGTCTATGGCAGTTGTAAATTACCCAATACTCCTTTGGTAAAGAACTAAATCACACATAAGTAAATCTTTCATTCATTTATGAAATAAAGTGAACTAACATTTCACGTGTTCTATTCTGATGAGCCTTCTCCCAGAGCAATCAAAGAACCCACAGTAGTCTGGTCAAAACAAATGGCAATGATGATCAGCATTTAATTTCTTCGTTATTCACACCAGATATCTGCCTGTGCAGAAATTGTGCACAGTTTTCTTGCTGTTTCCTGTTTTATTCTGTTGATATAATTTGTCCCCTATTTTTCACCATGACTGGGCTGCCACAGAAAATATCTCTAACCAAAATTGCACAGTTTCAGGCACAGCAAACAAAACACCTGCTGCTCACTGTTAGCCAATTGATGTCACTACTCAACAAACAGTACTGCCGCCGGTAGCTGCTCTAAAATTTTGCCTGTACCACAGCAAGGCAAAGAACGATCACACTACGGGGTTCAATTAGAGGCACACTTCGCTCCCTACAAAGTAACAGGTATAGAGCACAATGCTTATTGTCCACTGTTGGTCCCAAAGTGTATTGCCTCTGTATTAAACTCTATGGAGGAACTGTTTCCTAGAAAGTCACATGTGACAACAATGTGAATCTGTTAGATAAATATTTTGACAGTCAAACCCACATAGCTGCTGCTTGGCTTAAATTTTTTCCTGCAAATCAGCAACCTGCTCAAACAGTCATTAAGAGGATAACAGAACTTGGAGGTCTCACAAGATATTGTAAGTTTAAATGTTCATGCGGAATTAACTATAGTGACACAATGCCATTACACAGAATGTATCTGACGCACACATTCATGCTGCAATTCTAAAACTGCCTGACCCTGATTTAAAATACTGCACTATTTATAGTGGAATCTCAACAGAGATTGATTTTGAAGTTCCATTTATTTCTTTTGTTCATAGTGCGCTAGACACTCAGGCTCATGTATGTTATAGTGTTTAAGTAGTTCAGAATACAGCTCAAACAATAGAAACAGTAATACTGTTAGAAGTAAAAACTTAAGAGCCTTGTAGCACATGGAGTGTGTTACAAAACTCTTGAGAGATAACCATGTTCTCAGTGTTTTTCAGGGCATGACCGAAAAAATTGTCATTGTCGTATTACTAGTTGCTTTCAATGTGGACATGAAGGTCACAGTCAAGTCGTGTTCCTACATGGTAGGCAAGGCAAAGATAACAGCCACTGTCATGTTAGTGTGCGGTGACCATAGCCTTGCGTAAAGTGTACACTGTACAGGCCGTGGCACTCACTCAGGCACGAGATGAACTTAGTACTTCAGCATCGCGGAAAGCTTTCCCTGCAATACGCAGGCAGGCAAACACACTTTTCGTCCATTTACAAGTGGTAAAAAAAAAGACAATTAAGTTGCAGTTGGACTCTGGTGCCACTGTTTCCCTAATAAAGACACTTACGACAAAATCGGTAGACCATCTCTACAGCAGCCTACTTCTATTATATCTCCTACACTGTGCAAGGAATTCCAGTCCTTGGTGGGTGTATGTAGTTTGCCAGCAACTTTCCAGGGAGTGACAAAAGTGTGCTTCTTTTCATGTACTCAATTCTAGAAACATTGTCAAGATATTTGGATTGGCATAACAGTGTCCTACTTTTTACTAGTGTTGTGTCACTTGTAACAACAACAACGCTGTACTATTGTACATATAAGTAAATTTTTTTTCCATCTGATTTTTCGATAAATTAGTGTAATCGATGTTCTGATTTCATTTCTTTTTTGTTTCATGCCATTGTGTTAAGAAAACTGTAAACAAATTTTCAATGTGAATATTAATGTTTAAGTCAAATGTCAAGCAATATTGTAATATAATTGAAATGTAACAAATGTTGAGACTGTTGTAAGATATTTAAAATTGTAACTGTGCGTCTGGTCCATACGTAGGCAATGTGTTAGGATATGTAGAATGCAAAACCTCGGGTGAATACCCTGTCTGTAAGGGAGCGGTAAAAGGTGGATGGCAGGCGAGCGCAGGAAAATGCGCACGGGCGCTGCACGGCACAACGGGCTCACCAGTAGTAGTTGGAGTTTGGCATTGGTCTGAGCAACACGTTCTGGATCGAGGAGGCTCTCCTGGAAGACGTAGTTTCATTGAGCCTCGGGTATGCTATTCCAACGCCCATACAACATGGCAAAATTCCATAGGCACTAAACGGAAAAGTATTGCGACGCTATGAAGAAATAAAGTGCCGGTACGTCAAGAGCCATAGCTGTGGTTGTATGTGTGCTCTGTGCCTCGCCATTTCGCCGCCTGCCAACCGCCGCATCGATACAAACAGGTTGAAACTTTTAGTACTGTATTCGTATGGACCAGTGTTACTTTTGTTCCATACTGTTCAACAACAACTTAAATTTTACCAGAACTTTCCTATCATTTAATTATCCTCACAACTAACCTAGACAGGGTCCTTTCCAAATGTTGTGCAATCCGAGTGTCCCGAGATGAAAAATTAAAATTTTGTGTTAATAATAATTACTTGCAGACCTAACTATGTAAGAATGGTGTTTAAAGAACTGTTTTGTTAATGAACCAGTAAATGAATAACGAAGGTCTGACAAAGTTGGAAGACAACTTTAATATTGATTTAGTAATGAAGTTTAATTATTTCGAGACAGATATAATGGTATTTAAATAACCAGGAAATAAGATAAAGAGAGTAGTAACTCATATATTGGAAATCTTGAGCGCATAATGAAGTCAGTAATTAATTTTTTTAATACAGTGATCATAACAGTTTCAGGGTCCCCGCCCCCTTTTTTTTTTTTTATTCATTTGAATTCTGAAGTGTTCTAAATTGATTTGACCAGCAAAAGTTAAAGTCAATATAAAAGCCAAAATTTATCATTGTTTTATCTTTATCAAAATTGACATTGTGTGTGAGACTCGAAAGTGCCGTTTCAAGGGTAACCTATGCCCGATTTTAATCAGATCAATAGACAGTACGAAGTTTTGTAGTATACATTATAGTGTAGTGTTATTTATTTATGGTTTTTCCATATCAGTACAGAACATGAAACCACCAGTTCAATAGATTTTCTGGTTCTAAAATTCTACTATATTATGCAGTGTTACTACTTGTTGCTTTGCACGAATATCTGCCAACTTGTACAGGGAAGAAACTCAGTAAATGCCTAATTAGGCTGGCGACCGTATTATTAACAAATTGGTAGCATCTTCTGTGTTGTTTTTTTGTCCGTCCTGACGTGTAGTTGCATTTCGGACTTACTTGACGTATCATTGTTATTACAGAGTGGGTGTAAGTCTGATTAGCCACCATTCAGGTACACGCGGTCAATATCTATACAAAAATCCTGTCTTGTAAAGTCAACCTCCATTCACTTATCATAGTACAGGTTTTAATGAGTATTGTGTGCTCCACACGCGCACGTTACACACTGAATTTTTCAATAGGCACCATCTTGATTAAGTGGTGAAATTGTCCTCGTAACCCCCTATTCAGTAGAAAAGAAACCCATATGACCATTGCAAGAACCAGAACCACAATTTAGCACAGTCACTGCTACATTCTGCATATGGCAATACATGTTAGTGTTCAAAAAATCTTCAGTGAAATATCGTACTGTAGTGGGGCATCCTCCTCTAGCATTACTTTTCCTCAACAGTAGTTGTTGATACTAGAATTATTTTTCAAATTTTGGACATGTCAATATTATCTAAACTGCTTTTCTGAAAACTTTCATATAATTTTATACACAGTATGTTATATTTCAAGCTAAAATTTATGAAAACTAATTACTTTGTTTTTGATGTTACATTCGGTAAGTACTAGCTCTGAATGTACAGTAAAAAAAAAAAAAAAAAAAAAAAAAAAAAAAAATTAGAAACATTTGAAATTACGAATTATTTGGCAGACTTAAAATTTATATTATTAATTACACAATCCATTACTGTTTACTATGTTTATTTCTGGATTCACTTATGAAATAATAATGGAAACTAATAGAAATTCATTTGTCAAGAAAACTTTTAAACCGTCTGGAATATTGTTATTACCGCAGAGTGCGGGAGTAGTAAGCATGCCTCTGATGTGATTGGATGTATTTTTGTATTTTGGGCGAACAATGTAATTTCGGCTTTGTTAATGTGAAAATTCAAAAGACTATGTGATATACTAAAATACAACAAAATATAGTAAAATAACAACAAAAATTCTGCAGCAACAACCTTTAAATTTATTTAGATCAATTCAACCATGAAGACCTAAAATGTGAGAATTTCAGCTTCAAGAATCAGACCCCCTAGACAAGAAGAACTAGGGCTAACTCTACACGAGAAGCTAAGTAAACTAAAAAGTTTATTGCAACCTTCGCTCCTCTCAAATTTTTCATAAAAGACTTTGCTTATTGTAGTGGAATTAGGAAGGAGAGAGGAGATTACAGTATGACATACAGATATTTTTAAAGCCACAAAACCACATACTATTATCCTAGACCAATAACATTGGTTTATATACAACTGAGGTAGTGTCCTAAATTTGTTTAAGCAATATGCACAGAGTCACAGTGTGAGAAATAATATACTGCATAACTCTTTGGTGAGGTCAACAATGGACCTCTCCTGATGTTCCAGAGTGTTAAACTCTGTCTGAAGGCCAAAATGAGACTGTTAGCAGATTGCTTTGAGTTGGTGGACATTATGTATGTTTTCTCCTTCAAGTAGAGCATCTTAAATAGTTTTAAAGGCATTTTTATGAGGACTAACACGATCTGTACCCAATCAACCAACCAAGTTTGAAAGCAATGAGATTTGCATAATAGCGTATTCTGCTGTGTCGAAGTTTCATATTAACTACAAGCTCTACCTTCTATGAGACAAGTGATACAACTACACATGGTGGTCAGATATTTCTGGTATGACTACATAAATATACGAAAATCATCTGAAAATGTAAATGTCCAATACAGTGAGCATGTCATAAAATAGTAACTGTGAGCCTTTGATGATTTCTGCAATTGTGCTGCAAACTTTCAACCTCCAGCTTATAACAGATAAAGTTAGAAAAATAATAAGATAGACTAGGTTGGTTGGTGGTTGTTTGGGAGAGGGGACCAAACAGCAAGGTCATTGGTCCCATCAGACTAGAAAAGGGTGGGGAAGTAAGTCCACCGTGCTGTTTCAAAGGAGACATCCTGGCATTTGCCTGAAGTGCTTTAGGGAAATCACAGAAAACCTAAATTATGATGGCTGGACGCATGTTTCAACCGTCGTCCTCCCGAATGAGAGTCCAGTGTGCTAACCACAGCGCCACCTTGTTCAGTGAACATATACTACAATTTATTTAACCCATCTAAGGAGGACAGTACATGTAACATTCCAGTGTATATAGTTTAAAGTGAAACAGCCCGAAGTTACAGCATCTCCTTTTCTTTCATTTCATTTCTCATCCGTAACCAGACATACACTTTATATGGAACGTCTGATAGCAGATTACTCTCACTGCACCACAAATTTACATGCAAGATCCAAACATATACAATGGAAGTTAGCAACTTCATTGTTTTTTATCTGACCATATCCTCACTACTTAGTAGCTACTGTAAGTAATCCTTACCTGGAAGAGAAAAGGGAACTAAGTCATACTGCACTGCTGCTGCTGCAGTAGTATACAATGAAAGTTATCTCCTAACAACCAGCAAGTACAGTATGCAGCAGATTGAGAAAAATAATTCATTTTATGGCTATTTTCATATATGACAATGTGTTTCCTGTATGGTGGGTGAAGCAGACACCAATACTGTGCACAGAAGTTTGCATGTCTTCTACCCATATTGCCACAGAAAAAATTAATTTTTAATGTCTATACTAAAACAGGATTTCCTGGACAATGGTCAGAGTTTAGTGAAACATCTACTTACGTTAGAATTTACAGGTGCTCCCTAAATATTATGTCTGGAATACCAGAGGAAAAGAAGTCTTGTGGGTTTAAACTTGAAATTCTTGGTATGTCCTGTGGACATTGTATTTTCTACTGAGA
Organism: Schistocerca americana; assembly: GCF_021461395.2. Lineage (NCBI taxonomy): Eukaryota > Metazoa > Arthropoda > Insecta > Orthoptera > Acrididae > Schistocerca > Schistocerca americana. The sequence goes on along the minus strand of NC_060130.1, from coordinate 269,214,981 downwards.
TGATTATAAGTTGATTGTGTGAAATTTAATGTTGTCTCATACTGTAACAATACTTGTTAGAAAACATTCTGTAGCACCAACTACTGCTAAATGTGTATGAAGGAATTAAGTAATCACAAGGGAAATATGCCAGAGACACGTATCATCAAATAAAATGTCTGTGGATAAGACCTGTCCAAATGTGTACTTGGAATATTCCTTGCTATACTAAAATTCTGAAAAAGAAGCTCAACATACATAACTGACTGTCACATTATCTAGTAGACATTATAGAAACCTAATACACTGCCATTATCACTGCACTGGAACATATAGAGTTCAGTAAAAACTACTTCCTATTTCATACAGTAGCATTCTGTTTAATCACCTCTATCAGAACTACCATTAACCATTCAGAACAAGGACAAGGGTTTGTTATAAAACATTATACTTTGTATCATTTTCACAGCTGCATGAGAGTTGCGGGCAACAATATTTCACCACTGTAGTAGTGTCCTATCTGAGCTCTCAACAATCATCTCTTCAAGCTCTGTTTCTTCTGCAAAAATCTTTATACTCTGGTACTCATTATAACCATGAAAATAACTCTGCTGTATTTCTGAAAGTCATTAAGCTATACAGCCTGTTCCCTTGTTGCTTACAACAGCTTTAACAAATACATATTTCTGAGGCCTGCTTGATGGTACAGATACTTGCATACCTTTGTGCCTAAATACAGGAGTTCGCTTCAGGATATCTGGTCGGCACTGCTAATTATAGTTGCCCAGAAATCATGATTTCTCAGAAAAAATTGAATGTCCACATCTACAGCATCATTGAGTAGAAAAGTATTCATTGCTCAAAAACGTGTAATCAGAATAATTGCTGGTGCCCACCCACGGTCATCCTGCAGACATCTATTTAAGGATCTAGGGATCCTCACAGTAACCTCACAGTATATATATTCAATTATGAAATTTGTTGTTAATAATCCAACCCAGTTCAAAAGTAATAGCAGTGTGCATAGCTGTAACACCAGGAGAAAGGATGATCTTCACTATGCAGGGCTAAATCTGACTTTGGCACAGAAAGGGGTAAATTATGCTGCCACAAAAGTCTTTGGTCACCTATCAAACAGCATCAAAAGCCTGACAGATAGCCAACCAACATTTAAAAATAAATTAAAAGAATTTCTAGATGACAACTCCTTCTACTCATTGGCTGAATTTTTAGATATAAATTAAGGGAGGGGAAAAAAACCAATTTAAACATTAGTGTCATGCAATATTTTGTGTAATGTAATATCTTGTACAGACTTTTTTATTAACCTGACACGTTCCACATCATTACGAAGTGTCGTATTCATGATCTATGGAACAAGTATTAATCTAATCTAATCTAATATTTAGAGAATACTGTAATACACGATGTCCTGGTGTACTGGCTTCTTACATCTACATATATGTGATTGTCTATTGCTTATTTTATACAATTACAGACGATGGGATCCATGCCTCATTTTGAAATGGATTATGTGGGTTAACTTATTGCAATCTAAGTCTTTCACAAATTTTCAGTACAGTTAGTAAAAACGATGGTCAATCTTTATATCATCCCCGTCCCTGTATCATTGTACCAAGTACCAGTTCTGGAATGTGACTTTATTTATAACATGGTTTCCAGTGATCTGTCTCACATTGTCGATGTCCCCTTTCTGTGACTTAGTACCATGTAGCTTCCAACATGAGAGTTATATTGTCAGGACACATTTTCGTAATTATTAACAATGCTTCCATCAGTTTGGTTCTAAAAAGCTCTTGTTAATCTTAGACATATACCTCTCTGCATACATCCAATGTGCACTTTTCAACAATGGTAGTGCAACTGTAGGTCCAACTACCTTCTGCAATGCCTCAATGTTCACAAAGATGGCACTATTGCATAGTTATATTACTGTTTTATTTGTTTTGTTTTGTTTTAGGGCACAAAAACAACTCTGCTCATATGCGCTCATGTCAGAACTGTAGAACATGAAGACAAAAAAAAAGGAGTTAAAAATGGATACAAGTTAAACCCAATCAATGGACGGAAAGGCAGCTAAAAACAGGGACTTGGAGAAAGGTTCATAAAATACGCCATAGAGACAACGAGTGTCCTGAACAAAAGATTAAATGTTCTTCACCATAATGCTACAATAGATAAAAAATAAAACAAGGTCGACAGCCCACGAGTTGTTCACTAAAACGGCTGATAATTCAGGCAGCATAACATAACTGAGAATGTAAGTGGTTAACAAAAGGGCATTCTGTCAGGAAATGGTGAACCGTCAAAAGTTGAGGGGAATGAGCACAAAGTGATGGGGATCACCACTTAACAAATGGTGATGGCTAAAAAGACAGTGCCCAGTATGTAACCTAACTAAATTGATCTTGTGGCGAGAGAGGCGAGAAGAGGCTGACCAAACCGTTGGGAGTGGTTTAATTCCCCAGAGCTTGTTCCCACGAAGGGATGGGAGGGTACGGATGAAGTGAGAGCATTATCTAGCTTCCTCATAGTAAAGGTGTCATTGTAGGTAGCACTCACAATTCTGAGAAGAGAAGGATATCGCCCAAGTGTCCTCCACACATTTCCGATGGAGGAAGGCAGGGTGATACTGGGTGGAGCTCGAAATCTCTGTGAAATAGTGACCCAAGGTGTTGGAGACAGTAACAGGTCCACTATCACATCCTCTGCTTTAGTCAGGCTAGGAATTGGGAAATGGAAGTTGGTCCCAGAGAGCTGTCGGAGATGGGCCAACACGATGGAAGAGGGAGTGGAACTGTTCAAAGAACTAGTAAATGAAATCCAGCTAGCTTTTTTGCTATCCTGAAGAACGCGACGACACTGCGCACGCATCTGTTTATAACAAATGCAGTTTGCCATTGCATATCTGTGTGCGCGAATTGCATTTCAGTTCACCTCACTCCACAAAGGGACTGGGACACAGCACAGTAAAAATGAAGTGTGTGGAATGGAAAATCGAAGGTTGCCAGGGAGGAGTAAAGCCTCCAGTTGGGCTTAGAAAGCTGTCATTCGGGCGTGCACATCGGTGGGGTAAGAGTTGGCAAACAGATAGCACACGGGAAATGGTTGCTCGAGTATGTGTCAGAGAGAATGGACCACTGTTGACGACGGGCAAGCTGGGCACTGCAGAAGGAGAGGTCCAAATGGGAATAGGTATGCGTGGAGTCTGAATGGAATGCGAGTGCTCCCGTGTTAAGACAAATGAGGTTAAGTTGATTGAGGTGGTCAGCCAAGGTGGCACCTCTTGAACAGGTTCTGGAAGAACCCCAAAGGGGGTGGTGCTCACTAGTCACCGAGCAGCAGAAAGGGGTGAGGGAGATGTCCAATACATGGGAGGAATATGCCCTGGTGATACCGTTTGACAGAAGGATGTAAACGGTACAAAGGGAAAAAGTGAAGTGAGGAAGGAAAATGCGAACTGCCACAGCTCAAAGCCGGGTAGTCAGGGATATGGTTTCAACTACGAACACCATCCCAGATGAGCAGCATGACTCCCCATGAGATGGAATGCCATCCTCAGGCGGAAGGTCAAAGTGGACCAGAAAGAAATACAAGAGGTCAAAGCGGTCATTAGGATGCAATTTTGTTTCCTGGAGGCAGAGAACACATGGACACTGCGATTCAAAGAGCAACCGCAATTCCTCATTGTTGGATCTAAGGCCACGAATGTTCCATTGGAGGAGACTCACGACAAGGAAACGGAAAGAGGGATAAAATGAAGGGGTATTACCTCGGCGGCTGCCAAGTGCCAGCCTTCGAAGACACACTGTGACAAGGCACAGAGTCTGACGGATCCTGCTCCCTGAGATCGACAGAGGCATCGGCATTCTCCTTCTGTTGGTCTGTGGAGTACAGGGCAGAAAAACGATTGGCAGTGCGCACCGGTGACACAGAGGTAGGCTAAATGAGGGTATCACATGGTGACACCATTCAAGAGGATCTCTGAGTTGGAGAAGGAGAAGACTGTTTGCCTCTGTTTGACTTCTTGGAGCCTTTGTGGGTGGCATATGACGAGTCAAATGTTTGTCGGATGGAGATTCTTAACAGTGTAAGGCGCCTTTTCCTTCACCAGGATCTGGTGAAAGGCCCGCTCATCAAGATACATGAGGCAATCTTGGGATGTGGCTGCATGGTTGCCATTGCAACTGATGCAGCAGGGAGGTGGTGGACAATCACCCTTGTGAGCATCCTTACGACAGGTTCCACATTTGGCCAGGTGTTGATGGAACATGAGTGTGTGGTTGTCAACAATGACACTGGTAGCAGTGCATCAGGATGGAAATATACCATCGGTCTGTGATAACTTCATAGCCTGCTTTGATATTGGAGGGAAGTACTACTCTATCAAACATCAGAAAGAGAGTGCGTGTGGGCACTAAGGACGCATCTACCTTTTCCATCATCCAACAGACTGCAGTGACGCCCTGATCAGAGAAGTACATTTGGATTTCTGCCTTGGTCAGACCACCGAGCAGCCAAGTGTAAATAACACCACACGAAAAACTCAGTGTGTGATGAGCTTCAACACAAATAGGTTAACTCTAGAGGAGCAAAGCTGCAAGCAGTTGTTGGGCTTGAGAATCAGACGTCGTCTCCAAAAGCAAAGTGTCATTGTGTAAATGAGCAGTATTTCACAGGACTGGCAACTGCACCAATGCCTTTCTGAATAATAAATGGATTTACTGTTGCACAGACTGACTGTCTGAAGTACTTGAAACCATGAGAAACCATGGTGCAGCTGGCATTTAGTAGACATAGTGTGAAGAAGATGAGTTGCAAGAGAATCCCCCATGATTGCCAGCATCTATGATGGCACACTCCTTTTAACTGGGTTCCCCCCCTCAGAAGGGGGTGCACCTGCCTTAGGTGATTGTTCACACCTCAGCTCACACCACCTGAACACCTGACAAGAGGGACCAATTGGCAATTTGGCAAGGTAGCAGCTCATGCAATCACCCCTCCCTGGGCATGGCCTGTACCCGGGGATATGTGCGAACCCTACCTATTGACCCGGGGCTGGGAATTACTCTTTAGCCAGTCACCTGTTACATGTCAGACAGGTGGGCTGGCCTTCAGGAATGCACAGGCAGGAAGAAGAAAAAGAGGAACCTCAAACACCGAAGCGGAGGAAGAATAGGAGAAGGGGTAAGAAGAAAGAAAAAAGGAATGAAAAACAGCGGAGAGAATGTTCTGATATCTGCTGCTGAAAATGCAGAACACATTTCCAAAAACATACAAGACATGTTCCCCAAGGGAGGGGAAAAAGAATAGCATGAGGGCAGATGCGCAGCATGGAAGGGAAAAGATGCTGCAAAGGCTGGGGCCTTGTTGTAGCCAAGCATGAACCTGCCAAAGAGTGGTGAGCCCCCTGAGGTGATAGTTATATTATTGACAACAGCAGTTTGCAAGACACAGTTCCAACTTGGGCAATGTTCTGCAAACTTCCTGAGAGATTTCACCAAAACCTACATATCTTTTCATCTATATACAAACCTGGCTCCTCCAAGTTCTCCTAAATAAACCTTTCAGTAGTAAGAAGGTTGTCATGTGGGCAGCACTATGAGTTCACACCAGTATCGAGTCAGTAACAGAGCACTTTTCACTTTTGGATCCAGCTATGAAGCAAGATCAGAGTTCAATGTCCTGTAGACAGTGTAGTCATTAGAAATGGAGCACAAGCTCAGGTTATGAACGAATGGGGAAGTAAATCAGCCATGCCCCTTTCAAAGGAACTGTCTGGGCATTTGCCTGGAGCGATTTAGGAAAGTAACGGAAAACCTGAATCTCGATGGCCAGGTGGGGATTTGAACCACTGTCCTCCCGAATGCGAGTTCAGGGTGCTAACCACTGTGCCATCAGTCCTCTAGCTAAAATTTCGAATATTCTGAAAGGTATACTAGTATGACAACTGCACAAGCTCCATGATTTTATTTATATCATCCAGCCCACCCAGTAAGAGATTGGTTAAAGCTTTAAAAACATGGATCCGCTTGTGTGTTCATTGAAGCATCTTTACCCTCTCCTTTTTTAAATTTCTGTGGCTCTTAGTGTTTTTCAGATCTCCAGAATGCAACCCAGTGAGCGTGTGTGACATAGCATGATGGATTCTTCTTATCGGTTTTTCTACTCCCATACATAACCAAATTTTTTTGTTAATTTTTATCTAATTTTCAATACATTTATCTGTTGACATGCGACATCTACATGCGAATCTCAACTTCTTATTTAGACTTAATTTTAATGGAATTTATTATTCAGATTTCTATTTTGATTGTTTTGATTTCATTGGTGTAATTGCTTTTCATTAGGGCACTTATAGTTAGAAAATACAATTACTTGATGTTAGTACTACAGTTCGTCACACACACAAAATCTGTAAGCTAATCAATATATTTCAGAAAAGTGACCTATGCCATTCAAACGTTAAGCATTCTGTCTTTCCAGTAGAGTATTTTAAATGAACTAAAACTAAATATTTTCTGAAATAATTAAACTTGAATTTCAGAGCCACTGTCAATTTCTATTGCAGATTTCCTCACTACCACTGTTAGATTCTGATCTTTGATCTTTGACTACCTATCTGGGTCAACAGTTTCATAATGTGTAGTTCTTCAGACTGAGTATCTTAATCAAATTCACTGCTGATCAGATGCTTTATTCTCTCTTTTAGATAAAGCCATCACTGAATACAGCCAGCTTTCACCTTCCTCTTCCTTCCCAAAAGTCACAATATTCACCTGTAGCTGGTTGATACATAATCTGGGGATTGTTAATATGTGACACACAGATATCCATACTAGTACAGACATCTGTCTTTTGAGCTTCAACTTTTTTTCTAGTGTAATGAAAACACATATGCAAACACCTCTCCCCCCCCCCCCCCCCACACACACACACACACAGAGACACAGAGAGCAACCCAAATGCAAACATCCATCACTACAGCATCTCTCATAGACATGATGTTGGACAGATCACGTGCAGAGATAAGAACTGTTTGACAAAGGGTTTTACACGAGGTTTTGGCAGGTTATGGTCACTAGCATGTGTGGCAAAGAAATGAGTGTTACCACAGCCATGGGTGTGCTCACAAAAGAGCAGTATATCAAAAGCTATGAACATCTCTGTGGTGTTACATTTGTGTATGTGCCCCATATCAATCAACTACACGCGAGTAGTGACCTTTCCTTGTGTTTTATTATTTCCATTTTAGAATTTATGTTATGTAGTTATTTGTGCTGTTTACAGTTTGTCATAAACGTGAACTAGCAACAAATTTCAGCTGTTTTTTCCCCCTTCCAAATGCAAAAATTGAACTAGGAATTTGGCAAGATACTGAGTCAAAATTACTGACCCGAGCTTACTTCTTAAGCTTGACAGGGCTACAAATTATGGCTGGTCAATTTTAGCACATCACACAAATACCAAGGATGCAGCAATGTCTCTAACTGCAAAATATACACATCGTTCATTTTTACTGGTCTTTTAACTTCACTTTTTTATGGCCCTTCTGTGTATTGAAAATGTCTCCATCCTGTATCCACAGTGTTTAAAAAGGAATTAATTTCAATCTTACAGGTTTCATAATGAACAAGAGAACAGACCCATGCATGTTATAGCTATATAATAATTTATTTACACAGTGCTATACTTACAAACATCTGTCACAGCATATCATGTAACCATCATCATGTTGGAAATTGCTGCAAAATCAATACATTATGTCAGAGGTCAGGTTTGGACACTGCACTGTTAAGTAATGTTTAAATATTTGGTTTAATTAATCTCAGTAACAATAAAAATGCTACATAATTTGATCTCCAAATAGAAAAGTAAAAACTAACACAGAATGTTTTTCACATTTTAAAAGGAAAAATACAAAATGCCATTTCTTCCCGAGAGCAGTATTTGTTACACTAAATAAATGAAAATAGCAACTGTTCTGCTCAGGTATATCAAGAGAGATTACTTTTGAATCTGTTTTCATTGACTATGGAGACAGCATGAAGTCAGTTTTACTGTTCTTTGAGCAGAAGGTGCATCTGAGTTTTGAGGGCAGTTTCAGAAGCATGGTTTTTGCTGACAGCAGTTAAGAAATTCAGAAGTAGGTAGAATGAAATGATTTTTATATGATGGGCTGTTAGTGTATCTATCATCCAGTCTATCATTGCTACTTTTATGCATAGCTTTCACCACCAATTTTCCAGCAGCATTAACCAAAATTTTTTATTTTATTTTTATTTATTTATTTATTTATTTTTGCAGAAGTAACAATGAGAAAGAAAATATCTGTCCTCACACCTGAAGTGGCATGAAATGACAGCCCACTGTATCGAGTAAATCTTCATAATAATACCATTCATCTTATTACAATATTGACATTAACTGACAAAATAATATTCATCAATTATTTCCCCTATTTTACTGTTTCTACCTCTTGCCCATCTGCCAATAGTGTGGCCAGGCAGTCATTTGTTCCAAAATTAAGATTGTGCTTGTGAATCTGGCTTTGGGAAGCACTATAAATTTTCACATAGAGGTTCCTCAACTTCACAGCAATTTGTCTTCATTCTAAAAATTTTGCATACTGTAAAACTGTTAAGACATCTCCTACAGAAGACAACAGCAAAAGCATAAATCACTGTGAATCCTCAAACATACAAATTTACAAGGCAGTAGTAAGTGCAGCAGCCAACAGCATTGAGGCCATGGTAAAACCGGTTCCCGTCAGATCGCTGAAGTTAAGTGCTGTTGGGTGGCCATCTGAGTCTGCTGAGTGCTGCTGGCAAGCGGGCTGCACTCAGCCATTGCGAGGCCAATTGAGTAGCTACTTGACTGCATAGTATAGGCTCCGGTCAATGAAACTGACAATGGCAGGGAGAGCAGTGTGCTGACCACAAGCCCCTCCATATCCGCATCCAATGTCGCCTATCAGATGAGGATGACACGGTGGTTGGTCGGTACCATTGGACTTTCTGAGGTCTGTTCAGATGGAGTTTAAGAGTTTAGTTTTGGTAAGTATAGCAGCTAATCACAACAAAGAAAGAATTTCATTGAACTCCACAGAGGACTGAAGAAACAGTTTTCTGTAAACTTTACTAGTATTCAATTTCAGTTAATCGGTACAAAGAAATTGAAAAAAAAAAAAAATTAAAAAAAAAAGAGAAAGAAAGAAAGAAAAACTGTGGAGCAATCTGAATACCATTATGAATACACACTTCAAACAACTTCCTAAGACAGCTTTCCAACAACTAGGTAAAAGATAAGATAATGTGTGTGATGTATAAACTCACTATGTTTAAATCTCTCTGAACTGTTTATTGGACCTGCTCTGTAAAATACAATACAATGAGCTGAACAAAATAGTGTGCCTTCCCCAATTTATTAAGTACGACTGCTCACTTATTTTAACCTTGTGGTGCACAATTTTCACTGCAGTGAACAGTTTTTAAGGGTCACTTCTCTGGCGTTTTCGGTCAGACATGAGGTTGCAAATGTACGCATGGCACAACACCAGAAGGGAGTGCCAGCTGCAGTGGATTGAGTGCATTTGCAGCCTCAGGACTGACTACCAACTTAGAGAAGTGACCATTAACAGCCATCCACTGTAGTGGACACTACATGCCCCAGGGTTAACAGCTTGTAGTTTTTATTATCGTGGGTGATGATTTATTGCAACAGGAAAGCTTTAGTTTTTGACAGAAATAAAATTGCTGTTGCTATACTGTTGGTACTGTATCGACAATTTTGTCTCTTGATGAAGAGATGGCGAAAAAAATAAAAATGTGTAACAAAAATTAAATAATGTGTTTATTTGCAATGCAGCACAATAAATTCAATGAAAGATTATCTACAATTGAATATGTATGAAAAAGACTTACCACACACAACGTGTAATACTGTCCTCTTCATTCCCTTCGTCCTCAGGAGCCGTTTCGGTTTCTTCGCCCAGAGGATCTATTTCACGCTCACTGCCACTGCTGATTGCACTATTTGTCTCATCATCATCATAATCATCATCATGAACAACAACATCTTTCAACTTACGTACATTCAGCAGGAAACCTACAAGCAAATACTTAATGTTTGTCTGCATCATTCAGATTTTGTATTAACAAACAATATAAGAAAAATTACAAATTATAACTTTTTTTTTGTAAATTTTATCCTTTGAGGTCTTGTTTTCGTATTTGTTGCACTCTGGTTTAATTTAATTATTGCAAAACAAAAAATACATACTTTAATCGAACCATCATTTAGTGGTCCAAATCATTTAGTCTTATTTGTAGACTATCATGAATGAAAAACAGAATGAGACTTCATAGGAAAGATGCACGTAACTACTTATAGCTGACGAAATGTTGAACTGAGCAGTAGCAGTAGTGACAGATAATACTACTACATAAATTCAAATTGTTTCTCTAATGTTTCATATCATTCTTGCATTTAAAAATCAAATTAAATAATCTGGTAGAATCAACTACTTACTGGTTCTTTTGTCTCATCACAATTTAGTGATGCCAATCTTCAGAAATCATGTTAGAGAGGTTAACGGTTCATCATATGTCATTCAAATACAGAAATATTCAACATTTTCAATTATCAGTTCAACACAGCACAAATACTCTTTCGTTATGATCCAGATCTCTAACAGGATAAATATGTTTTGTGCCTTCTTTTAATAGCAGATATTAAGCACAATACCAAATATAAAATATGATGATAAAGATCTGTGCATCTTAAAATAGCATTGGTTACTTTTGAAACATAACTTTCCAGGATTGTTCTCTGCCCCCCCCCCCCCCCCCCCCCCAAGAAATATTTAAATATTTAGTGGCGAGACCCGTCCATCACAAAAGCGCCATTGTTTTTTTATAACAAACTGTGCAGTATGATACGTTTTATTTCTGCAATCAAAACACACGGCAAGCTTTCCAATTCAGCCCAGCTGGCTTCATAGCTGACAATTTAGTTAGCGCTTCCTGCATGAAATGACAGAAGTTAATACAGGGGCTGGCAAAGAGACCTCCCATATTTGGAGAGGCTGCTGTATGAGTGGTGGTGAGGTTACTGATGTGGTGGAGGTATCAATCGATTGCGGTGTTTGTGCCATTTCCATCAGGCATAATGTCTTTTCTTTTATTTCTAAGTTGAAGACAGTACGTATTTTCTTTGGCCTGGCAAAAGCATTTGATTGTGCAGACCATGCAATACTGTTGCATAGTTGGAAAATTATTGTATTAAAGAAAAAGCACAACAATGGTTCACTTCATACTGCAAAATACGAAGCATAAGGTTGTCAACAGGGAAGAGGTCTGAATCTGACAGGGTAATGTAAAGAGGTGGATGCCAAAGATATCTGTTCTGGATCCAACGTTTTTCTTTACGTGTGTATCAATGATCTGCCACTAAATACATCTTCTGCCTGGTAGATTAACAACGAGGGTCAGGGTCCTGGCCAACCTGGATGTGGTTTTTAGGCAGTTTCCCACATGCCACTAGATGAATAAAAGGCTGATATGTGAATACCAGGCTGGTACGCAAGTTCTGCTTCAGTTATATGATTTGCAAACATTTAAAAACCTTCTGATCACTCTCACATGAATGATACAAGACAGTTGGGGTACACATATTCCATCCTGGGGGTTATGGGGTGCATCTGGCCATCCCTTAAAATTAACCATGCCAAATCCATTAATCACCCTGCTGACCCTGCTTTGATGTGGGTCATAAGTGCAAGAAGAAGAAGAAGAAGAAGAAGAAGAAGAAGAAGGTGTTACTGTGAAAGATATGGAGCATAACATACATGATATAGCTAATAGGGTAATCAGTAACATCAACACATGGTTTTCAGGCAACAAATTAACACTTAAACCGTAACAAAAAACAATGCCCACAGTTTCTGATATTGAACTCTTGGAAACGCGATGTTGGTCAAATAGTAAAGTCTACCATTTTCATTTCTTAGGACTGAGGGCAGGTGGAAGACTTTCTTGGAAGTATCACATTCAAGATCTTGTGCAAAAACTGAATGCTGTTATCTTCACTTATAGAATGATCGCCACTGTCTCTAACATTGAAACACAAAGCTTGTTTCTTTCACACTACTATCACTATGGAGTTATTTTTGGGGCAACCCTGTCATCCTTTAAGAATGTTCTTAGGGGTAAAAAACTACTTAGGAAAGGGCAGTCAGACTGCTCTACCGCATAAGTTAGTGAACTTCATGTAGGCCGTCATTTAGGTGTCTCGAAATTCTAAATATGTCATTCCTGTGCATACATTCCATTATGGGATTTGTTGTTCACAATAATGCCTGATTCAGAAGAAACTGCAACTATCATTAAGCAGCTACTAGACGTAAAAATGATACACACTTGGCTAACACTTCCTTAAGCACTGCACAGTAAGCTGTGCATTATCCAACAAGTTTTGTTTTCAATAAGCTTCAGCAGAGCTGAAAAAAATTGAGTGATAAGCCCCACATATCAACATTCAAGCTGAAAGGATTCTTTTTGGCACACACCTAATCTGCACAAGAGTTTCTTGCAGTAGTTGACAACTTTTTTCTGTAACGTATTATTTATCTGTATATTCTTTTAAATTTTGTCATTTTTTGTTAATTATTTCATTTATTAATTTTCTAATCAGCATTCTGTTCTATGTACAGACTCATTTCATGACCAAATCACTGTGGCTTTCTTGGTCTCATGGAACCTGATAGATAGACAAACAAATAACTATATAAAATACTTGACTTTATCCATTACTAAGAGATGTATGCTACTGATCAATTCAGATAGCTGCCTTGAAGCAACTGTGTAGTGCATCTGTTTGAAAGTTTCAAATGAACTGCTAATGGAACCAAACAACAGAGAGTGCATCAGTAACATCTCACAGTGTAGTCGTGGCACTGAGAAACTGACATCCATGATTGGAATTGTTATTAACTAAGTGCAAAGCCAATGTTTTCAGTGCACTGAGAAACTGACATCCATGATTGGAATTGTTATTAACTAAGTGCAAAGCCAATGTTTTCCGCTCCCGGGATTGGAATGACTCCTTACCCTCTCCCTTAAAACCCACATCCTTTCGTCTTTCCCTCTCCTTCCCTCTTTCCTGACGAAGCAGCTGTTGATTGCGAAAGCTTGAATTTTGTGTGTATGTTTGTGTTTGTTTGTGTGTCTATCAACCTGCCAGCACTTTTGTTTGGTAAGTCACATCATCTTTGTTTTTAGATATATATATATATGTGTGTGTGTGTGTGTGTGTGTGTGTGTGTGTGTGTGTTGAGGGGAATACATTGATCGAACACCTGGGGATTCTATTTTCTATATCTGCTGTGTCTAATGCTCAAACACCTCAAATTCATAGTGGGTGGCTAACATTACTAATTTTCATTGTTTGTATTTTATCCTGGATTTTTCAGTCTCATATTAATGTCACCAAGCATCACGTTTACAAACAGTCATGCTACTTAATAAAATTTCTGACAATTGTTTAGAAATTGCACAGACTTCCGAATACAATTTTGATAAGTAACCACATGAGCAATTAACACAAACACGTTTTAGTTCCATAACTAGCTTTGCCACGTTTACTACAGTTCAGCTGGTCTTTACACCATCAGCATTTACAGATATTAAACACAATTAAGCACAGAAAATGTAACTGGATGTACTCTACCAATCAAAGGGATTTGAAAGCCAGTAAAAGTAGATGGCTCCCCGAATCTCTATGCAACTGCTTTGTACCCTCTTTACTTTTGTTATACCATCACTCTGTTACTCACCTTACTATCATTACTACTGTATGATTCACAGCTCAATCTTATCTTTTTTTCTCCAGCTGTCTCTTTCTTTCCTAGACCACTTTATTTTCATATAAATCTTTGTAATAGTTACATAATAAGCTGTTAGTTTTAACACCACCACCAAAATTGAGTGTTTTATGTATGACTGACTCTTAGTGAAGTTGGCTAGTATATTTATTTTCAATCACAAAATAGCCTGAAAGACAAAGGTGGTAGTCTCTCAGTGAGAAGTGTATTGTTCTGTAGGCCTACAACAGATTTCAAGTTTCCCCCTATTTGTTATATAGATTTCTTGCTATAAAGTGGCGATTTCTTTTCAAATACAGCTCTTCTGGTTCCATGAGAAAAAATATGTTGTGCACGAATGTCTATTTGTGTTGTTAAATTTCAGATGAGGTCTTCAAGAAATATTAGGTGCGTGCCTTCTAAATTTTCAGATGCTACCATTCCCTGATGAACCACCCCCTGAAAACTAGAATAAGCTAGTTCTACATGGAACTCACGTGATGGTAAGAAGATAGCCATCCACGCAAACTGCCTCATATTCCTAGGTCAGCCCAATAAACTGAGGTGTATTAAGGTTGACCAATTGTCCAAGGTGTGCATATTAATGAGCATTTTACTTCAACACTCTTTTACATGACAGGTGTGTAAATGTGAATTTGAAATTCATAAATGCATCTAGTTCTCATTCGTGACCCTGTTTGTGAGGAATGTGAAGGTCTTTCTGAATGCGATAAATTCTAAAGACAAAATTATCACTTAATTAGTGACGTCAAAACTCTCAGAAAAGAAAGAATAATCTTGAAGTGAGAAAACACAAAACTTTTAAATAAGAAAAAGATTGTGGACTCGTGGAAACAGTGACAGATTATAGCCACAAAAACTGTTGAATTCAATGTGTTAAAAGTGATGTGCAAACTGAGAAGACTGATAATCATCACAAAGCAGGGGTACAAAGTAATTCAAAATATGTTGAACTTACAAGTGAATGTAAGTGGACTGCATTAAAGTAAAAAAAGGGAAAAAAAGTATTAAAAAAAGTGACAAATGAAGTACCAGAAATGACTTCTTAGTAATGAACAAAGTGTGTGTAAATCGCAGTGAAAACTATAAACATGTTTTCACTTCAAAACAACAGTTAACAAGAGATCATAAATGAAGCATGAAATCTGATCATGATCATGACAAACGTGTATCCAGCATCAAATTTAACTTTTAGAAGGTATCCTGCACAGAAAATCGGTGAGTGATAAATACATAGGCAGAATAAACAACCACATCAGACAGCAGTGCAACAGACGTAGTGCAGTTTTCATTGACTCTAATTTATTAGTAATAAATGTTTAGGACGAGATGGGCTACATCTAAATAGATAGGCTCAGCTGCATTCAGTAGTCTGTACAGTGATATCTGTAAAGTTATGGTTAACAAGGGGAACTAGCCCACAGAGGTGGGGGTGTAAAAATGAATAACAAGGGTTGAAATGAAAGTACATAAACAACCTTTTGAAGTAGATTCTCATAAGGATATTCAAAACAATAAAAATGCATTCCTAATGCATTTAAATATAAATGGTCAACTGCAAACTATCCAAATGCCAGAGACAGAAAACTTGACAAATTGCAAATCATTCTATCAGAAAGGGCAAATATCGAAGTTGTTTGCTTGAATAAACACTTGCTTACAAATGAGAATATCAAAATCTTAAATAACCTTGGAAATTTACATGTTGCCAGTGGCTTTTGTAGGAGTAATTAACATGAGGAGGACCCTGCATACTTGTAAAAAGGTCAATGAAAGATAAAGAAAGATACAATTTCGATTCTCTTAATAAAGAATGTATGTTTGAAATCTGCTGTTTACAGCTGGGCCACAATATTGTAATTCTGTCAGTGTATAGAATTTCAGGTACAAAAATATCAAATTATTTTTCTCGAAATTCCAGAGTCTATAGCAGAAACTAACAAAGAAACCAAGAACAGAGCCATAATAGCTGCTGATTTCAACGTAGATTTAGCTAGTGAAGTCAACAACTCAACAAAATAATTGACATGATTCAAAAACTGGGTTTCCTTAGTAATTTTACTGATTTAACTCTAGTGAACGAATGGTCAGCAACACATATGGATAATATTTTAACTAATTATAGTAACAAGGAGACAAATAAGTTTTGTTTTTGGATTTAGGACTTTCTGATCATTGTAACCAAACAATAGTGCAGCACAGAACATTTGAACTTATTTCTCCACCAGTTAAATGAGATGCAGTGGACTATAGAAAATAGCAATTACAAAATCCGAAATTTTTTCAAAATTCTTGGAAAACTTCCTGCACACTTTTAATGAAACTCCCCCTTACTGTTAAAAAAAAAAGGAAGTAAAGTAAAGTGGATTACTGAACGAATACCAGCATCTAGTACAAGAAATAGACAGCTACAGAGGAAACTGAAACATAACAAAAGTCCTAATTTGTTACCTACATAAAAAAATTACAAAAATATTTTTAAGAAAGTTGTAAAGGCAGTAAAATAACTGGTAAATAATAGATTTATTCTGGATAGTGAAAACAAATCAAAGGCACTGTGGCCAGTGATCAAAGCTAGAAACAGGCACTACAGTTAGAGGCCATGAAATTTCCAAAATCAAGAGGGAGGACAAAAGTATTGTAAATCCTGCTCAAATTTTAGAGCTCTTCAATGAAGTCTTTATAAATGTAAATGTATGAGACATTAATGTAGAAAATCACACAGATAAGGTAAATTTCTTTGGCACTGAGGAATCTGAAGGTGAACAGCAGAGTACATTCAGAAAAACTACAGCAAAAGATATATAGAAAATGCCATACTCACAGTAAAAAGTTAAACATCAGCAAGATGGGATGGAATGCCAACAGAAGTGTTAAAGGGAGTCTCTAAAACACTTATCTAGCCACTATCCACAACAGTTAATCAGTCCTTTGAAGAAGCCTGCTTTCCAAATACTCTTAAGTATGCAATAATTAAACCCCTATTCAAAAAAGGGACAAAAGAATATATGGGGAAACTACTGCCCAATCTCTTTTCTTCCATTACTATCAACAACATTTGAAAAGGTTGTCACAGTACAAATTCAAATTTCATACAGAAGTTTAATACAATTTCACACAAATCAGTATGGGTTTCACAAAGGCACATTTTCTGCTAGCAATCAGTTTGGACACAAAAGTGGTTCCTCTCTAAACAAATGCCTGTATGCCACTGGCATTTTTTGTGACCTATCAAAGGCGTTTGATATCTACATCTATACTCTACAAATGACCGTGAGCTGCAAGGCAGAGGGTACGTCCCATTGTACCAGTTATTAGGGTTTCTTCCCATTCTATTCAAGTGTGGAGTGTGGGTAGAATGACAGACTGAATGCCTCTGTGCATGCAATAATTATTCTGATCTTATCTCGTGATCCCTATGTAAGCTATTAGGGGAGTGTAGTATATTCCTAGAGTCATCATTAAAACTGTGAACCACTGCTTGCTATTCTCTAGAAAAATATTGAATTAGGGGCACTATATTACAGTGTTTTAAATCCCACCTAACCAATCAAAGATAAAGAGTGATAATAACATCAGAGAGAGGAAATTTTGCTCCACAATGAAAAACCATTTCACAAGGAGTATCCCAAGGTTGGGTCTTAGGACCCATTCTGTTTGTGTTTTGCATAAATGACATGCTGCTTAATATTGAGTGCCACTCAGATTTATTTGCAGATACAACATCTGTAATCATTAAAACTAACAGTACTAACTAAATTCCTCGAACTGTCATCAGTACCTTAGAAAAATTAGATGGGAATTAGATTAAACATGGAGAAACTCAGTTAATGCAGTTTCAAAAAAGTATTTGCAGCAAGTTAGCTGTGTGAAATTCCTCTGAATGCAATTAGATAAAAATTTATCATTGGGTTCAAATATACACCTTGCAAACAAATTAAACAACCAACCATTTGCAATGGTGATACTGTACAATGCTATCAGCTTGAAAATAAGGAAAGTAGTATATCACAATAACTTAGAATTAGTAATAAGGTATGGAACTATAATTCGGGGTAGCTTGAGTCATATGCCTTATATATTAAAACTTCAAAAAACTATAATAAGAAATATGAACACTGTAAAAACTGTAAACAAATTTTTGCATTCTGACAAGTCTCCTGAACACAAATTCAATGTTATGGGACAACAAACTTCGACTCTATTCTATTCTCTGTACCACAAGATGATGTAACAATCCATTCTATGGTAGTTACTGAAAGATGTACAAAGTTTATGTAACACTGGGGTGACTGCTGTCCAGCTCCCAATGCAAGAATCTGGGTACAATAAAACCATACCCAACCAGCATTAGGTGAGATGCCTAAGTTGCTTGTGAATTAACATCACTAGGAACTATATGGAGCTTTAAGATCTCTATGGACATGGGAAGGATTATCATGATAATATTAACTAGGTACATCAGCATCTTGTACAAAGGAAACCACTTCACATTGTAACATCATCAACCTCATGAAATCTTTGAAAGGCTAATTAAAATAGTTTGATTTTTCTTACACTCTGAGATCTTTCTGACCAATAAATAGACCTATTTCTTAAGAAACTTGCAGGACCAAGATCTGAGCTCAACAGTTAAAATTTATTAAAACCTTTCTCACAGCTATTACATAGCATTATCAAATAACTTAGCTATTTTAAGTATTATAATGATGGTGATCCCCCCCCTCAAAATGCCAACCAAGACAAACATTTTTATGTAAGTAATCACAATTATTACATTTGATCAGAAGAGCAAATGATTGTGTGCCTGTTTTTCAACTCTTTTCTTCTGGAGTATACAGATTTGTTACCTAGCATTATCCACTGTGTATATACCTTTTCATGTTGAACACAACTGAAATCAGGAAATAAGCTTGTTACAACAGTTTCCAAGAGTACCATAATCCATTAATTTCCTTACCTTGACTATATGAGTGACCAATAGATGAG
Organism: Schistocerca americana; assembly: GCF_021461395.2. Lineage (NCBI taxonomy): Eukaryota > Metazoa > Arthropoda > Insecta > Orthoptera > Acrididae > Schistocerca > Schistocerca americana. The sequence continues at coordinate 269,196,110 of NC_060130.1, read as the reverse complement.
CTACTACCAGCAACTAAGGATGATCCTGCTCCAGAATGAAGAGCATATGCAGTACTATGTCTTGAATGTTGAATCAGAGCAGCTTGAAGCTGTGGACTCGGTGGAGGTGCACCATAATTATGATCCTGAAGTATATACTGAAAGGGAAAAAAATACTGTGATTTGCCGCAAGATACAATATAAAAAGTAATTTACCAATATACAATGCTGTCTGCTGTTATACGTAGTTTATTTCTTCATGTGGATCACAGTTTCCAATGTGGTATTTTTGTTGCAGGAAGCAAGTTGTTAGTGATCAAATTTAATTCAACTGCACTAAATATAAACTTCGGGGTTTGGTCAACAAAGCTTCATAGTAAATATAGTACAACACCACACAACACTGAAAGGACCACAGTATTTAAACAAGAATGCTACCTGACTGAATACTTAACGTAAAAATTTTGCACTCTTTCTACCATTTCATAGTAAGGTATTGTGGTGCATCTTTCCAAGTATTAATACAGTAGAACTTCAATAATCCAACTTCGAATGGTCTGACTCCCTGCTTAGTCAGACCATACCATTTCCGGTGCCTGCTTACATACTCAGGCCACTACGACAGTCAGGTCTGAATTTGTCAATGACTCATCATCTGTGATACGGATCAGTAGGTAGTTGACTATTGCTTAGTGCAATAGTGTGATCAATTTTAGTATGAAATAACTTGTTTCTAACTCGATTAATGGGAATTATTATGCACACATTTGTTTCATAAATTAGTGACAGTGTTTTTCTTACATATTAAAGTATGTAAGACTAAATTATTGCACCAACTAAACACAAACATGTGACGCTGTCTTTATAAATGGATATTGAGCCCAGTGATTTGAGTAAGTGGATCAGGACAGCTGACATTAACTGCACAATGGAAGTAGAATTGACAACTGAATCATTGTCACTAACTCGAACAATCAATGAGAATGAGAAAGACGATGCTGACAATGAAAACAATGAATCTACAGTTTAAGTATCACATGCTAAAAACAAATTTGATATAGCCCTTCAATACACTAAACACAGTTCTATGTCCATGACAATAGAAATTTTATGGATTAGTAAATGTCACACAAAAAAAAAAAAAAAAAAAAAAAAAAAAAAAAAAAAAAAAAAAAAAAAATCAAGATCATCATCTGCTAAGCAAAGAAATATTACAGACTTTCTTGTTCTGCTTAAGAACAGAACATTTTTATGGTGTGATTTCTCATATTTTAAACAGTTAAGTACAAATCAGCAGTGTCAATGCAGCACTGTAATAAGGTATGTAAAGATGTTTAACTTTGACTCAAGTCCGTCCCCGATAGCTGAGAGGTCAGTAAGACAGAATGTCAATCCTAAGGGCCTGGGTTCGATTACCGGATAGGTCGGAGATTTTCTCCACTCAGTGACTGCTGTTGTGCTGTCCTAATCATCATCATTCCACCCCTATTTACATGCAAGTCGCCGAACTGGCATCAACTCGGAAGACTTGCACCCGGCGAATGGTCTACCCGACGGGAGGCCCTAGTCACACGACATTTACATTTACTTTGACTCACAGTAACAATATCTTACCACACAATACAGACATATATTACAGTACAGGCAATACCGTACATTACACATTCATAGAAGATTTTTTTGTGCGTCAACGTTTTCTTTTCATTTTATTACTGTTTTAACGTGTAACAATATTTTAGACAGAATTTCTAGTTGAAAATTAAAGTTATACTGTAATGTTTTGTGATGTTACGGGTCAATAAAAGTGTACCTCTGATAATCCGACCTTTTTTGCATTGACAATGCTCCCGGCCTCATAGGTGTTGGATTAATGAGGTTCTACTGTGCCTTAGAAATATTCTATTTCAAGGAAACAATCTGTGAATTTATCCTAGCCTGCTATCTCTCTCTCTCTCTCTCTCTCTCTCTCTCTCTCTCTCTCTCTCTCTCTCACACACACACACACACACACACACACACACACACACACAGAGAGAGAGAGAGAGAGAGAGAGAGAGAGAGACTATGTACTGAACCTTGGTCCAAAACTGCATAAATTTCACATAATACAACTAATACACAACTGTGAATGCTTCTCTGGTTTCATATTAAGTTTCATGTAATATACACAAAAAGAAATGATTTCTCATTCAATAGGACTCGACATTAGGTTAAGAAATGAGACTAGCCACATTTCATCCATAAGCAGCAGACAGTTAAGTTCATCTGATACAGTCCTAAGCACCTTACTATTGGTGTTAAGAATGTTGAGATTTCATATGTGGTGAACAATACACAAGCAAAGAGAGAAATGAAAACAACACTGAACTTAAAAGACTGCCACTGTCTGTACGTTGCACATTAATGGTGTCATTATTAAAAGCTACACAACCTTACAAAGCACTACATTTTCTAGTGTAATTGTTGACTCAAAAGAATTCCTAGTCTCAACGGGAGCTGCCAAACTTAACATTCTTTCCCAATGGCATTTTTACTGCAACCACGAATAAGTGTGTTGATTTCTTCATAGTTGTATTGAGTATTTGATTCCATCGGTGTTGCTGTTGCACAGTACCAGTACCTTTCGTGTTATTTGGCTACAGTTAGGATCCAGTTATGATGCATGACACATTACCTGCTCCCCAAGTGCAGTTGTTCTTTCCAGACATATATCAGTCTAACAGCCGACCTATGCCACGAGTGCAGTCACATGGTATGAGAAGGAATGCCTATGCCGCTCCCACCATAGGAGCTAACTTTGTGGAGCAAGAGTCATTAAGCTATTCCCAAAAAGATACTTTAAATCATCATCATCATAAGCGTGGACACTGGTGACAGGTGTAATCTTCTGACATTACAAAGATCAAGACCATGATGCTTCCCACATAATCTCCCCCCCCCTCCCAAAGATCCTTCTTGCCTGTCATCTCACTAGTGATATAGTCTCAACCAGCCTGACCACAAAACAGCAGTTCCTGCACTACCTGCTGACTCCTGTCTCCCCAAAACCTAACTAAAGAGTGGCTTATTTGGCTCTTTGGTTCAGGCAAACACCTTCGGCCTTCCATTAATTTGAATACAATACTGGATAACAGTTTCCCTCTCAACATCCAGATCACTGGTGTGGACTGAAGCAATGCTGCCCAGTCAACTGATGGCATCTCCAGATGTGTTGAAAGTTTATAACTAGTTGGAAATTCTATACACAGTAATCAACCAATCCAGTTCACTGTATGCAGAAATGTTACCAGACAAGGGAACACAACAGGGACTGCATCAGCTTGGAAGCTGGCAGGTGATATGAAGATGCCACACAATATTAGTAAGACTTCCTCTCTTCAGTCCTGTTTAATATGGTAGGATACATGAAGTTACTACTGGCCGCTTTTCATTTATGTGCACAAAAAACAGCCAGAAGGATCAATGTAACTGTTCAATACTCAGTTACTATTATTTCACTTATTCATTACATCAATATTGCCTCCAACAATTACAAGAACACTACATTTCAGTTACAAAACATTTATTTACATAGTCTCTGCTACAAAATGACTGGCACAACTGTGTGATGAAGCTCAACAGCAATGTTTAGAACATAATACTTTTATTCAAGCTCAATAGCAATGGGTAGAACATAATACTTTTATTGTCACTGGTGTAACAGAAAAAAATGTCATGCCTCTTGCTATCTTGTCACTCTACAAATATGTACAGAGAAGCCAAAATCTTATATGTAACTGTGTGCCAATATCTATGCAAAATCCATTTTGGTTCTCATGTACAGAATGAAACTGTGTGACAGTGTTTCAGTGGAAAAATGATAAATGCAGACCACTGTATAGTGTGCAAATTTTCTTCAACTCATACAATACCCTTTTGGAATACATTATAGCTGTATGACCACATACAATAATCTCATTACACAGGAACATAACCAGCATTGTTGTTAACTTTTGCACTATTGAACCACATTATCATCATCTCCAAATTTGTGGATGACAGCATATAGCTCTTGAAACACAGTGACATGTACCGACATGGCACAACTGGTCTCTGAAGGATGTAACAGGACCATCTAAAAGGAACAGATGTCATAGGGGAAAGAAGTAAGGGTTGTAAAAACATGTAACAACTGGCTTTCAGCTCAAGGACATCAATATTTATGAAACAGGACACTTTGTAAACAAACTGCATGCAAGAATTATGAGTGAACAAATAAAAACTAGCAGAAATATTCCACATATCAAGCACCACAAGCCATTTATATGTGATGGACAACTGAGATGTCACAGTGGACCAACTAGTCATCAAATTCTACAGGGGCTATCAGGTGCATACATAAATACACTTGTGAACAATATTGTTCACGGGAATGGTCACTGAATGCTAATGAAGATGTACAGCTGACCACGTCTGCTGGGAATAAAAGGTTTGCCTTCTCTAGTGATTCACTTTCCTCTGTTTTGTGCTGGTATGAATGTATGCATAGTGCTGTTCAAACAGCAGAAGAAGAACACTGCCATGACTTCTGGAAGATGCAGCTGATGGCAATAACATCAAGGTTTGAGAAATTTATGCAGGTCATTTTATGAGATAACTAGCTTACACCAAGTTGGGATCTGCCACTTTCTTTTATGGATGCTACAGGTCCTCTCAACCAACTCAGTCATAAATTCACAGTTGCATATAATGCAAACTAACGCAAGCTAAATTTCTCCTCTGAAGTTGACTGTATCTATCAGAATAGCCATACAGCCAGTAATACTGGCTGGAAACGTATCGACACAGATTGGCAAAGCACATGCATAATACGCAAGTGTTCTCCTACCCATTGAAATCCTTAGACGTGAATCCATCTGTGTATGTTGGACAACTTCAAGTGCCATACTCATTCACTGCATCCTCTATCAAAAATCTTACAGTTATTATGCATAGCTGGCAGTCAGCAAGCTCTCAAACATCTTTGATTATCTTCCATTATCTTAAAAGTGTTTGTATAACATCCATTATGTTAACTGTAAATACTGTTTATTGGTCAAAAAAATTTATTATGTACATATTAAATGATTGGGAAATATGGAAAGTGGAAGAATTGATAACTAAAAAAAAAAAAAAAAAAAACCCTCATTAAAGTGAATCCTACAGAACACAATATTCCAGATGGCATGGGATTGGTAAGGCCCATAGGAACCTCTGAATAAACATGAGCTCTTGGACAGGCATTCACAACTGCGCATAAACAATGCTGGCTAATGAAAATGAAAAAATACAATCATTTTATTTTAGTAAAGATAAAGTAGTCATCGATCTGAAGACTAGTTTGAACGCCACAGTGCTTTACTAGGTTTGATCCTATTGGAGGTGGTACATCCTTGCCTTCTGCAAGTATTTGAAGTGAATTACCAGACAGTTTAACATTAATTTCAAAACCTAGTGTAACTTGGCTTTTTCACAGAAACAAATAACTGCAAGATGTCAAGGATCCTAGGAGTGACATCTGGATTTGTGATCTGACACTAATCCAGTGAGCCACCAAGCCATTTTATTATGTTTGTGAAACACGATATTTATTTTTATTTTAGAGGGACAAAGTACCTGGTTCAGAGGTTCAGCTACCACAATATCAAAACTTTTTCCAGTGTTGGTTTATAACACTGGGCCCTTTCTACACTTTCTATTCTCCCCATGATGGAAAATTGTTGTACAAAAAAATAGATTGAGCCACCAAATATATGAAGGTCGTCCACAAAGTAAGTTCCATTTCTATTTCTATCCACGGCAGCACTACGATTGTAGTTCCTAGCATGGGCGGCAGTAACTGTGACTCAAGGAAAAGAAATGTACACCATTTTCAGATTGCTGCTGCCGAAGTGTGCTTTCTAGTCCTTCTTTATAATGTCAGCCATAATTGAAAATGCCACCGCGTGTGAAATCAGATCTGTGATTCATTTTCTAAATGCAAAGAAAGTTAAAGCAAAGGAAATTCATTGGCAAATCTGCGAGGTTTACGGACAAAATGCTATGAGTGATTCAATGGTCACAAGATGGGTCAGACTATTCAATGAAGGACGTGATCAAGCGCACGATGAAGAACAAAGTGGACGCTTGTCTGCACTTACTGATGAACTGGTTCACACAACTGAAGAGAAGATTAAGCACAACCATAAGTTTACATGTCGTGCCCTTGGTATGGAAGTTCTACAAATCTCATGATCACTAATTCATGAAATTGTTACTGAAAAACTGAAATTTCGAAAACTTTGCTCACATTGGGTACCCAGAATTCTTACTGAACAACACAAGAAACAATGGATGGGCAGTGCACTTCAGTTTTTGGCATGCTACAATGAAGAAGGCAATGATTTTCTTTCTCTGATAGTCACAGGGGATGGAACTTGGGTATCGTACGACATCCCTGAAACAAAACAGCAATCGATGGAATGGAACCACACTTCATCCCCAACGAAGGTTAAGCCTAAGCAAATCTTGACACCTCGAAAAGTCATGTGCATCCTTTTTTTGGGGCAGAAAAGGCATTTTGCTGATTGATTTTTTACCATGAGGCCAACCAATCAATGCACATGGTTACTGCGAGACCATTAAGAAAGTGTGCCGCGCAATACAGAACAAGTGCCGAGGATTACTGTCAAAAGGTGGTGTTTTTTTCCACGATAATGCCTGACCTCATACGGTGAATGTGACCAAACAACTCTTACAGGAATTTCACTGGGACGCATTTAATCATCCACCGTACAGCCCGGACCTCGCTCCTTGCGACTTTCATCTCTTCTAATAGCTAAAATCGGTCCTTGGTGGTTAACACTACAACGATGATGGGCTGAAAGAACATGTTAGCAAATTGCTGAATACACAGGCGGCAACCTTCTATGAAGAAGGCATACAAAAACTTGTGCCAGCGCCTACAAAATTTCGGAAGCTATGTAGAAAAGTAGTTTAACAGTTGTAGATTTTTGTACAATACATATTTTTTTCTGTATTTGTACACATTTGTTTTATATAACCAAACGGAACTTACTTTGTGGACATACCTCATCAATGTTACGTCAGTTGCTTTTCTTTGTCACTTGGTATTATCGTGACATGTAAGTCACAAACAAGTTCATGGTGCTAAAACATCAGTTCTTTAGTACAATGAGAATTATCAGTAATTGAACTGGCAGAGATGCACTATGCGGTGAAAATGAAAAAAAAAGAGTACAAAATATTTACTTTTAGTTTCTGACACAATACAGACCTTGAAGCATTCTTTCAAGACACTAGTGAACTTTACTGTGTGTTAACTTTTACTATACCCTTAACATTTCTTTACATACCATTTCACTGAGGGTAATGCAAATGTTCAGTTTTTTTGCATGTGGCTCTGACATGATGTATGCTACAGCTTCTGAGCTGATTATTGTGTCTCACTATACAAAAAGCACTTGGTTGTATGTTCTGATATAAATACTGACAGCTATTGATGAGAAAACCAGGGGTCACATTTTCTTTAGCTTATGTTTCAGGAGAGAGATTTACATACATTATGAATTTTGTATGCTTTTATATCAAGGAGTCAAGGCCAATAAGACACAAAACCCACAACTTTGCTTTTGTGTCAAATGTCTGGAATAATTTTGTTGAAAATTGTTTTCTGCTTTAATGTCCAAGACAAAATATCGCAACTGATGAGCAGCCATTTCCCACGAAGGGAAGGTTAGGAATTACATGCCTAATAAATTGAATAGTGGCATCAAATTTTGGTTCACCTGATGTAAACACCAGATATTTGTTCAACACACCAGTACATACCTGGGAAAAGGATGAACATCGACCAGAGAATCAAACCTTTTCTTAATATGTTGTCACGAAGCTTATGGAATCCATTCCTAAGAAGGGAAAGGAATGTGACAACAGATAATTTTTTCACATCTTTGCACCTTGCTGAAATATTGAAGAGTAAAGGTATAAGTGTAGTGCACACACCCAACAGTTCAAGAAAAGAAATACCAACACTAGTAAGAATATCAAAAGCACCACCATTTACTGTAATGAAGCACGGAGCGAGAATCTTGCCCATTTATAATGGAAAGAAAAATAAAAATGTTCATGTTCCTAGCATGCTTCATTATTCAAATCATCATCCAGAAACTGTAGAATTTTTGTATAAAACCAGATCTGAAGTGTGCATACTGGACCAGATGGTTGAAAATACTTAATGAAAGCAACTTCATGGAGATGGGCAATTCTAGTGTTTTAAACTGGACTCTGCAGGAATAATGCATGCATTCTTTAAGGAGCAGTTGTAGCAACAGCTATCAGCTGTATGCAGTTTCTGCAGCATTTCAGTCAATAACTAAGACATAAACACTTGAAAAATAATTGCCAAAAAGTGTTTCCTGCAATCAGCAGGTGAAATAATGGGGATGAATCAGTGAGTAAGTAATGTTGACAGCAATGCAGTGTGTCAAAATGCAAGAACAACACAACTGATACATGTGACACCAGGAACAAACCCGTGAGCGAAAAAAATGTGACAGTAATCTCATAGCACTGCATTGGTTGCAATCAGTACTCACAATAATAAGGAAAAACAATTTTATTTTCTAATGTAGCCTTATTTCAAAATGAATACAATCACAAATAAAAATTAACTACTAATGAAAACAATGTGCAGATTCAAAGTCTTTTCATAAACAAAGTTCCTTTTTACAACTACACTTATCAGCCACAACATTATGACCATCAACCTACTACCATCAATATAAACCCATCCAGGCAATAGCAGTGCCACACAAGCATTTTGAAAACTGTGTGACTAGTCAGGTGTTTGGAGAGTGCTGTGGTGAGTGTCTTGATCATGCGGTGAAACCAAGGTGAAACAAAGCCTGGATATTGTGGGGCTGGGTGGCCACCCCTCATTACAGACGATGGATGTCGTAGGCTGGACAGACTGGTAAAACAGGACAGGCAGCAAACTGTGGTGGAACTAACATCAGCCTTTAATGCTTGGCAGAGTACAAGAGTGTCTGAACACACAGTACACTGTACACTGCTGACAATGGGCCTCCACAGGTGACGATCCATGCATGTGCCAATATTAACACCATGATAGTGGCAAATATGACTGAAATGGCTATGTGACCATCGACACTGATGAATAACAATATCTTCTTAATCATGCCAATGAGAGGGTGCGAATCTGTCGTCTTCCCCAGGAGAACAGCTCCTTGACACCTGTACTGCGGGACGAAGACAAGCTGGCAGTGGCTAGATTCAGCACTGGGGAACATTTACTTGGGGATCCATGGGTCCAGTGGAGCCATGCAAGGCAGCATGTTGGGCAAGGAGTATCATACACCAGTTGCAGACCACATACACCCACTCATAATGATCGTTTTTCTTGACGGCAATGGCATTTTTCAATAAGATAATGTGCTATGTCACAAGGCCAGGAGTGAGGTGGAGTGGTTCTAGGAACACAGTGGTCATTTCCAATTGACCCCCCCACCCCCCACCCCCCAAACTCACCAGATCTGTACCCGATTGAACACATCTGGGATGTGACTGAATGTGGTGTCAGAGCTCATCACGATCTCCCCCCCACCCCCACCCCACCCACCCGAATTTATGGGAACCCCCCCCCCCCCAGAATTTATGGGAATCAGGTGACTTCTGTGTGCAGATGTGGTGCCAACTCCTTCCAGTGACCTACTGAGGCCTCATTGCTCCCATGCCAATATGTGTTGCCGATATTATCCATGCAAAAGATGGACATACTGGCTATTAATTAGGTGGTCATAATATTCTGGCTGATCAGTGTAAATAGAAAAATGGGTAACTTTGCCACTGTGGTTAATTTGATCTCTGTCCCAATTTGAGGTAAATAAAAAGTGACGCGATTCTAGTGTTAACGATCAGCAGATTCTTTCCTTAAGCTAACAAACGTAAGTTATTTAAATGCCTTATTATATCAACAAGAAAAGCCAAGCCCACTATCCATTTATCATCTCTCAATGTTAACTCAGCCTCTACTTTAATTTCCATTAGGAAGGGGATTTTTTTCTGAATCACAAAGAGCACATTAAGAACGTTCTCTATAAATACACCTTACCAGGCACCTGTAACATTAAATCACAATAAGCTGTTTCCACAACATTCGAAAAGCCTTGAATTATTGTTGAATGTCTGACATCATAAAAACTCGAGAAAAATGTACTATGATTTCATTATGTGTGGAAAGGACAAGCCAGGCAGCTTGTCACATGCATCAACAAGTGCATGAGTAGTCAGCACTTGCAGGCAATCTTATCATCATGGGCAGATTTGAAACAGCCTCCAATAGATATTACCTACTCAAATATTACAATTATAATACAAAATGGATTCCAAGCATAAACTGTGTCAGAAAGATATACGAAAAAAAGTGTGACTCAATGGCTGTGTGGGCACGGTAAATCCAAAGGTTCAAGATCCAATCCCTTACACATCCTAACTTTGCCATGCTTAGTTAAGAATTACTGTGTTCAAACTAATCTTCATCTAGATGATAACTTTATACTTTGACTGAAGTATAAAGTGTTCTGTAATAAAGTGAAAACACAAGATACACAAATAATATGCCGCTACACAAATAATATGCCAAGACACAAATAAAGAAGTGACTTACGTGTCACTGTGGTGAAAAACATAGAAATCTAAGAAGTGAAAGAAATTCTCATTTTATTTACATTCAATGAAAGCAAATAAATATCCTCAGATCATCAGCTCCAATCAGCACTGACCATCTTCAGATCTACATAAAAGTATAATGTAAGGGGAATGAAAAACCCAGTACAATTTACATCTGAATAATTTTACTGTTGACTGCTGTCAATAATTTATGGCTATTTATTTGTGATCACTGAAGTAAAAAACATTTCCAAAGGAATGTCAGTTGCTTTATGTCATCAGAACTCATGATACTCTGACACACACACACACACACACACACACACACACAAACAAACTCATATCTATCAATTTCATCTGTTTTAAATACTTTTTATCATACTTTTTATTTGAGTCACACTTTATATTACAAAAATTACTACGAACAGTACAAGCATATTTCCATACAATAATTTATAATTTTTAACTGCTTCAACAAAGGCATCAGACTGTTCTTGTATCACCCTGCATTTGCTGCTCTACATTATTTGATGCATTACCCACTCTGTAGTGCATCCTCTGTCGTGAGAATGTGCAGTCATTTCATCCACAGAGTTTGTGAGTTGCAATCACACATTGCACACATCCTGGACACTAGCACACCAAGACAGTGGTCTCCTCTGGCTCAAGCACAGGCTGTCACTGAGTAAAACATGCACATGCAGAAAACATGCAGGAAAGTCCATTGTGGTACAAGGGCTTGTTGTATGTTCAGAGTGTAAATTGTCAAGCAACATATACAAAAATTCCAATATGCTGATACATGCCTTTATTATGCCCGACACTCAAGTACATTCCTTCTACTTGATAATTGTGAAAAGTCTTGCCAAGAAAGGATATGATCATCAAATGTTTTGTTTACCTCTCCCAAACACGATTAGAAGAGAAAAACAATAGCAATACAGTATTTACAAATAAATGGAGATTTTGCAACCTATGTTCTGGGGAATGCCCTGCACAGTTGCCAACTGCCCTGAATATGAGGTTGGAAAGTTTCAGGCACAACTTTACAGTGTTCACATACGAGTCACTGAGAAACAAAGGTGATGTTTTTTAGGAAGACAAAATCTGTTCTTGCAAAAAATGGAAAATAATCTTCCTTGGAAACTGAAACTCATCTAATTCTAAAGGGAATTTTATTGCCTTCAAATATTATTCTCATTAGATTTTTGCTCCAACATAAACAGAATGTTTGAAAATGATTCACACAATTCCACTCCTACATGAAGGGAACTTTTGCATCGAAATTAAAATTTTACCTTTGCACTATTTATAAGTTGCCAATCTGTGTGACTGCTTGTAGAGAATCTTTCTGGCGTGGCTATCTAGCTAGCTACTAGCTACCTCGTTGGTTCATTTGTTACCCATAGAATACAGTATTGCACCTCCTACAGCTCGAAGCACTTGACAATGGCACCAGCAGTTTCGAGAAACAGGTTATTTATGTAAGGGGAAATTCACAGGTCACCTCTATATGCTCACTGAAGACATAGAGAACAATCAATAAAGTTTTGTGTGTAGTCCACAGAAGTCTATTCCTTGTGCCACCCAATAGTTACGCATTTATTTATTATATCTGTATCTGGCATTTTTTATCCCTTTTTTCCAGCCATGTTTGTCTTTTAAACCAAACCAGATTCCACTGTTGTAAGTCCTTTCTGATGGCAACAAACAACATGTAGAGTTCTATGTCTTCATTCTCTACATGGAGATGGAAGATAACAATTTTCATTCACATTTAGTGTTCAGCAATGAGTGGAAAAGCGAACCAACAGAATGTAATAATGTAGGGAACACGGCAGCCACGTGACATAGCACAAGACTTTCGAAAACTTCAAGTGTTTTGCGTCATTTCATGAGAAAATATATATAGTCATTTTTGTTGTGGAACAGATTGTTACAGAAATTATGTACCTGGGAATGTTGAAAATTAGGATTTTCCTCAACTGCAAGAAAATGCCAAAAAATTAGTTTTTCTTTAAGACATAGCACCACTGCACTAGCTCCTGCATATATCGGCATTTATTGGCAATGACCTGTCTTGATGATGGATTGGCTACAAAAGGTGCTGCTATACCTCATGTTTTATCACGGGCCTCCAAGGCTGCCTGATCCCAAAGTGTTGATTTTTTTTTAACAAAAAAATGCAGTAACTACAGATATGTTCATAGAAATAAGGGACAAGTGAATGACAACTCTGCTCTTAATTGTAATTTTAAAACATACCACAACGTTGTATGGGCAGGCATGTAATAGACATAACCCCTGTAAAATCAGAAGGCTCTGCTAAAGACAAAAACTTTGTCCTCCTGTGCACAAGTTAATACACTACTGGCCATTAAAATTTCTACACCATGAAGATCACATGCTACAGATGCGAAATTTAATCGACAGGAAGAAGATGCTGTGATATGCAAATGATTAGCTTTTCAGAGCATTCGCAACATGCTGACATGAGGAAAGTTTCCAACCAATTTCTCATACACAAACAGCAGTTGACTGGCGTTGCCTGGTGAAATGTTGTTGTCATGCCTTGTGTAAGAAGGAGAAATGCGTACCATCACGTTTCCGACTTTGATAAGGGTCAGATTGTAACCTATCGTGATTGCGGTTTATCGTATCGCGACATTGCTGTTCGTGTTGGTCGAGATGCAATGACTGCTAGCAGAATATGGAATTGGTGGGTTCAGGAGGGTAATACGGAACACAGTGCTGGATCCAAATGGCCTCGTATCACTAGCAGTAGAGATGACTGGCATCTTATCCTCATGGCTGTAACAGATCGTGCAGCCACGTCTCGATCCCTGAGTCAACAGTTCGACGATGTTTGCAGCAGCATAGACTATCAGCTCGGAGACCATGGCTGCGGTTACCCTTGACACTGCATTACGAACAGGAGTGCCTGCGATGGCGTACTCAACAACGATCCTGGGTGCACGAATGGCAAAATGCCATTTTTTCGGATGAATCCAGGTTCACATCCGTGTTTGGCGACATAGCGGAGAACGCACATTGGAAGCGTGTATATATTACACTTTGTATCTGCATTTCATTACAAGTATTCAAACAGTGAAGTTTGTTTAGTGCATTTTTTTCCTGTGATGTTTAAAGAACAATGGATCTAGCTTTGACTTCTAAAGCATCAAAAAGAACGAGTTAATGTTATGACTGTTTTAACTGTCACATCAAATCTATGGCAGTACATTACCTTCTACTTGTAAAATCTTATGCAGCTTATTTTATAGTATGTGTCAAGTGAAACAGAATAAGAAAATAATTACTGCTGCAACTTTAGGCACTGCCCAGTGTCAGAAGTATTGTCTTTCGTGTATACTCTAGATGATCTGTTTGACAGTGTTCATCAAGATGCAGTTACAGACAGGACAGAAAGTGTCACTCCAGAAAGAAACGATGTCTTGGCAGCATGGGAGGTCTGATGTGAAATTTGTAAAATCAGAGCAATGAAGAGACATGAGGTGGGCAGCTGAGATGTAAGATTGGAGAAATCAGTAAAAAAGGTGGCGAGTTTGAGGGTTTTTTTTCCAAGTTATTTAGCACTACGTAGGCAGATAGTTTGACATTTAACTAAAATTTATATTTTATTTTTACAAGGTGAAAAAGTTGTAGGAGTGGAATTTGTACCAAACACTAACAGCACATTAGAGAAAGAAGAGCCACTGTAAGAGGGTATGGAGGATAATTTTTTCCAACTAGAGGACGCAGAATCAAAAACAAATAGGAGGAAATGGGGCCAAAAACAAACAGGGGCTGGTACCAACCACAGTACAGAAGAGATGATTACTGAGAAACTGTCTATGTCTACATCCACACAGATACTCTGCAAACCACCATACTGTGCATAGCACAGGGTACCCTGTGCCACTACTAGTCATTTCCTTTCCTGTTCAACTCACAAATAGAGCAAGGGAAAAACAACTGTCTATATGCCTTCACATGAGCCCTAATTTCTCATATCTTATCTTCGTGGCCCCTGCATGCAATGTATGTTGGCGGCAGTAGAAACGTCTGGCAGTCAGCTTCAAATGCTGGTTCTTTGGTTCTTTAAATTTTCTCAATATTGTTTCTAATAAAGAATGTTGTCTTCCCTCCAGAGATTCCCATTTGAGTTCCCAAAGCATCTCTGTAAGATGTGTTATTCGAAACTGCTGGTACTGAATCTAGCTGCCCGCCTCTGAATTGCTTTGATGTCTTCTTGCAATCTGAGCTGGTACGGATCCCAAGCACTCTAACAGTACTCACGAGCATTCTTTATATGGTCTCCTTTACAGGTGAACCACTCTTCCCTAAAATTCTCCCAATAAACTGAAGTTGACCATTCGTCTTCCCTAACACAGTTCCCACATACTCGTTCCATTTCATATTACTTTGCAAAGTTATGTCCAAATATTTAAACAATTTGACTGGGTCAAGCAGGACACTAGTAATACTGTACCCAAACATTACAGGTTTTTTGTTCTTACTCATCTGCATAACTTACATTTTCCTACATTTAGAGCTGTCATTCATCACACCAACTGGAAATTTTGTCTAAGTCATCTTGTATCTTCCTACAGTCACTCAACTTCAACACCTTACTGTACACCACAGGATCATCAGCAAAC
Organism: Schistocerca americana; assembly: GCF_021461395.2. Classification (NCBI taxonomy): domain Eukaryota; kingdom Metazoa; phylum Arthropoda; class Insecta; order Orthoptera; family Acrididae; genus Schistocerca; species Schistocerca americana. Next base: position 269,180,763 of record NC_060130.1, on the reverse strand, counting down.
AACCAGTGACTGCCACCCAACCTTTCCACCAATGACAGCAGAGGTTCATAACCCAAAGAATTTAAGCAGAAATTAAAGCAGAAGTGTCATGGTACTCACCACACTGGACCTGATCAAATACAGATTGAGCACTTCACATTTAATGGCCTCTGTTGTGCACTGGGATCATAAATTACTTTCCAAAATGTGAAGAGGGGGGGGGGGGGGAGAGGCTGCAGTAATTTTGATTATTCGTGAGAATATAGATTAGCTGATTGGTGTTTCTCAGCTTGAAGACTGTGTGAAGTTTACTCAAGCAAAAACTTTTCATCAGCATTTGCATGTGTTCTGATAAATGGCACTAAATGATAATCTCCCTTGAAAATAACTAAGTTTGGCTAAACCAATTCTTAGAAAACTTTCTGCATATAGGATGTTAGTGCCATATTTCTGAAAATGTCACAAATTGACCATTTATTGGACCTACAAGGTGATGTTTTTGCTTATTCTTGCACTCCCATTTTTTAAGAGGTTTGAAATCAGTAATGACTGACATTTTCAAACAAAGAGAACTTAATCTCAAGTAATTTGTTAAAATGTAAAAAATCTTATATACGTATGTGATCTAGACAATTGACACGTTTTTGAAAAAGTATTCTTTATATTTTACTAGATTCAAAATTGATACACAACTATTAAACACTTATTCCTAAGTTTGGTGTAACAAGCAAGATAATTTAAAAGCTAAGATAACAGAGCCAGTTTACGGGTTTTTGATGATAAAGCCTCACTGGATACAAATAAATTCGAGACTTCAACTGCTGTTCAACAGAAGTTGACAAATCATGGCATTTCCTGTTACAAGTTTTATTTCAATATACATAATTTTTTCCCGATTTGTCAGAAGTCACGTTATCAAGCTAATCCCAGAATTTTATATAATTATGATTATGGGTTTAAATGGATTAAACTTCTTGATAATTAGCCCCTCGATTCACAGGAAAGCAATGTATAAAGATTTGAGATAAAAAGAGGAGAATTGTCAGCTTCAGGGTCTGTGACCATGTCATCACAGTTGTAAATGGACAGGGTGGTTATAATTTAACTCTTGTTACTTGAGAGGACTCCCACAAAAACAAGTAATCATAGGGCAATGGAACTTTGTGGAAACATTGTAATGACATGCTGAAGAGAAATAATGAATAAGCCACTGCAAGAAATATTTTAATTTCCACATGAGAGGTTACATTTGTTAATTGTGTACCACTTTTCCGTTCAGGTTACAAACATTGCTCAATGTGACGAAGATCTGGAACTGCACTAGAAGTTGCTCCATTGCTGCCCATAACATCTCAGGTGGGATGTTGGCTACCTCCCTTGTCATGCTCATCTTCAACCTCCAATGTGTGTTAGTGTCCCACTCATAAACCCTGGACTTCAGGTAACCCTACAGCCAGAAATCACATGGGTTCAAATCTGCTAATCTTAGTGGCCAAGCAGTTTCGAACGATAGGCCAATGATTCGGTTTTCTTCAAATGTATTACAGAGTCAATGATTAACCTCATGATCACTCTGATGTGAAGCTCCATCATGCATGAAAACAGTTGATTCCAAAGCACCTCTTCTCCCACAGAGCAGGGATCAGATGTTGGCAAAGTAGATCACCGTAATGTGTTCCGATCATGCTACATGCCTTTTGTCCTTGCGATCCGAATTCCTCAAAGAAAAATGGGTGAGTCACGAATTGTGCTGTGAAGTCACACCACACACTGGTGCGTTCACTATGCCAGGGAACTTCATGAACGTGCATTGGTGGTGATGAACCCCAAATGCGACAATTGTGACTGTTCACTGCTCCAGTGAGCATAAAGTGGGCTTCATCACTCTACAAAATATTCCAAGGCTGCAGTAAACTTCAATCCTTGCAAGAAACGGAAGAGCAATGTCCACTCGAATGTCTGCATCATGTGGCAAAAGTTAAATGTGTCATGTCGCACAGGTTATTGAGTAATGTGAAGTTTGTACAGATACCATTTCATAATTGTTCACAGCACTTTTCGACCATGGGATGTTCAGATGTCATGACACAACTCACGCACTGCTTGAAGATTGCACATTGTGTCCAGCATTCTCAGCCAAGGCAAAAGTAATTCCAATGATTTATGGCACAACTGGCCACTGTTCTCTCCCAGAAGCAATCCCCACGTCACCAATTAATTCAAACTTCCGATTCATGTTCTTCAACATCAGCCTGGAAAGAGGACCTCTTCGTTTTCCTTTAATGCATCGATACTGGCGAAGAGCAGCAGCACTACTGCTGCTGTTTTGCTAAAAACAGCTTTACGAGCAAAGACCTCCTCCCACCTTGTCCAGACCCGTGTTGACTGTCTGCAACTGTAACACATGCTGATGCTTGTATTTCAACCCTATGTTACTGTACCAGCGCCAGCACTTAACAGCAAGTGATAACACTAACACTACTAAAAATGCACATCCTGTGACTCATAGTGTCATTTCTATAAAGTTAGAAACCTGTACAGTATATGGCTTTCTGTCTACACTGGCTCAAGTAGTTATAGTTTAATTATAACCATCCTGTACATGATAGTAATGTTAGCTAGATAGTTAAAATTGAGATAAAATCCAGGCAGCTAAAACCGTAGCTGGTCACTGAAAGATATACCATGAAGGATTGTCATAGTCAGTGCAACTAAAATAGGGTGAGAAACTAACATGTTATACAAAAATAGAGACTGTACAAACTGTAGAGAACTACGCAAGAGGTAATCCTGCCACAACGAACAGACACCGAGGTGCATTAAATTTTGTAATAAAATCTGCTTTCCCTCAGGAAATGTATGACTGTTTGGTAGCTGCTAGCATACCGCCCACAAGTCTCTGAAGTAAAGAGGAAGACAGGTTAACTGCTCATCTCAGATCGGCCGGCAGGACACACACTGTGAGAATATGAACGACTGTGAAATGACTACCACAGCTACACAGAATTCCTCTTGATGTAAAACGAGCTCATGGGTTAAGTCTGTTGTGGCCAATATGCAGTTGGTACAGTACAATGGCATCTTTCTTGAGGCTTGGAGAGAAGTATGTCACTCCCTTGGAGGTCCATGTCTTGCTCTCAACTTGTTATGGGTCGTGGTAGCCTGCCATTCCATATCCCAGGCAGTTTTTCAAAAGTTTATGTTGCAGTTGCAATTGTACTTCTGTGCTGGGTACTCCCTCAAGTTCAAGGATGCTTGGTTGACTAGGGGTTTAAGCGACAAAACGAGCCAACTGTTCCTCGATCTGGGGGTAAGGGAATTAGAGATGTCCATGACGTACGTGTTCTCATGATGGAGAGAAAGTAAGACTGAGGCATTGAACGTGTCACTGATGCCAAACTGAGAAAGAATTTACAAATAAGTGTATGGATCAGGGTGGTATGCAGGCAGATGAGGGATCTCCCCCAGGGCTCATCCAGCGGTGAGTAAAGCACTACCTCACATGCAACTTCTGCCAGCCTGGTGAAGAGTGAAGACAAGTTACAGAGGAAGAACATTTTCTAGTTGGCAGATTCAGAAAAGCAAATGTGAGAAGGCCAAAAATGTAATGGATGTCAGCTGGACTGTCAATAATAAAACCAAGAGGAGAGAAATAGCTTAGTCAGCAGATGGGCATGTGATGGGAGTCATCCCATCCACAACTGTCCCACACCTACTCCAGTGCAGTCATTGGTCAAAGCGTTAAAGAGTACCCCTACTCAACAGAATGCTACAAAACACAAAACAGGGTGTAGCAGAAAAGGGAAAAACCACATCTAAAAGCAATTAAAACAGAATAAGAGACGGATGAAAGGGTGATCTTGTGGTCAAGGAGGTAATATTGGGGGAACCCCAGACCCAGCATGCAGTTGGAGACATACCAACCCCAACAACACTGCCCCTGCCCCAAAGGTAGCTTGGAACCTTACACCTGAAAATGAAAACCATTTTCAAGGAGAAAATGGAGAAATTGTTCAACTGTCGATGAACTGTCTGTCAATATTTGAGGCAAAGAATCTGGAAGGCCATGCTTAGCATGGAGGGCCAAAAGAAAGGGACATTCCACCAGGCTATGAGCTACTGTCTGTAAGGTTCCTCAACTACAATGTGGGGTGGCTCTTTACGTAAAATAGAACTGTGGGTTAGCCTGCTATGACTCACAGGGAGGTGACACAGGATGGTGAGCTCCTTCTAGGAGGAATAGAAGGAAGGATGCATGCAGCAGTGGTACGAGTTTATTAGAGGGGGCAGTAGCCAACCAGATGTTCCATCTCCAAGTGTTCAAAAGTTTTATTTGCACCAGCAAATATGCACTTGGGATCGGCAGAGTGAATGGAGGAGAGGGGGAGGGGGGGAAGCAATTGCTCCTCTAGCCAAACGGTCAGGCAGTTCGTCCACTGGGATACTCACTCTAGCCAAACCGTCGGGCAGTTCATTCACTGGGATACTCACATAACTTGGGAGCCAGAGAAGGGCAACTGAGCAGTCAGTATGACCAAGTTCAGAGTGAAGGTCATGAACAGCAGAGACCACAGGGTGACACTGGTCAATGGCCTTAAGACTGTTTATTGAGTTATTACATATTAAAACACATTCAAGAGAGGCCCATTTAATGAAGTGTGGGACTCCATTTATGGTTATCAGTTCAGCTGTAAAAACACTACATGTTCCTGGTAACACATGATGTTCCAGACTGGCAAGGAATGTAAGAATGTATGCCATCTTACCCACACTTCCAGAGCTATCAGTGTAAAAGGTGGTAGTGTCTTGAAACTCCTGAAGAACTAAACATACACTGAAGCACCAAAGAAACTGGTATAGGCATGCAGATTCAAATACAGAGATATGTAAACAGGTAGAATACGGCGTTGTGGTTGGCAACGGCTATATAAGACAACTAGTGTCTGGCACAGTTATCAGATCTGTTACTGCTTCTAAAATGGCAGGTTATCAAGTGAGTGTGAACGTGGTGTTATAGTTGGTGCATGAGCGATCGGGCACAACATCTCCAGGTAGTGTTGAAGGGGGGATTTTCCTGTATGACAATTTCAAGAGTGTACAGTGAATATCAGGAATCCGAAAAAACATCAAATCTCCGACACTGCTGTGGCCGGAAAAAGATCCTGCAAGAACGGGACCAATGACGATTGAAGTGAACCGTTCAATGTGACACAAGTGCAAACCTTCTGCAAATTACTGCTGATTTAAATGCTGGGTCATCAACAAGTGTCAGGGTGTGAAGCATTCAACAAAATGTCATCGATATGGCCTTTCGGAGCCGAAGGCCCACTTGTGTACTCTTGATGACTGCATGACACAAAGCTTTACGCCTTGCCTGGACCTGTCAACACCAACATTGGACTGTTGGTGACTGGAAATGTGTTGCCTGGTCAGATGAATCTCATTTCAAATTGTATCGATCGGATGGACATGCACAGGTGTGGAGACAACCTCATGAATCCATGGACGCTGCATGTCAGCAGGGGACTGCTCAAGCTGATGGAGCCTCTGTAATGGTGTGGGGTTCATGCAGTTGAGTGATATGGGATCCCTAATACATCTAGATATGACTCTGACAGGTGACACATACACAAGTATCCTGTATGATCACCTGCATCCATTCACTTCCATTGAGCATTCCAACAGATTTCGAAAATTCCAGCAGGACAATGCAACACCCTACATGTCCAGAATTTCAACAGAGTCACTCCAGGAACACTCTTCTGGGTTTAAATACTTCCACTGGCCACCAAACTACCCAGACATGAACATTATTGAGCATAACTGGGATGCCGTGCAACAAGCTGTTTAGAAGAGATCTTCAACCCCTTGTACTCGTATGGATTTATGGACAGTCCTGTAGGATTCATTGTGTCAGTTCCCTCCAGCACTACTTCAGATATTAGTAGAGTCCGTGCCGCGTCACGTTGTGGCACTTCTATGTGCTCGTGGGGGCCCTACATGATATTAGGTAGGTGTACCAGTTTCTTTGGCTTTTCAGTGTAACATATACCAAAAGGTCATGGTGGTGACAGACTTTAAGACCTTGAAATAAATTTGTCCAAATTTCTGGCTCGGGCACCAACCAAGGAAACATTTTGTGCCAAAACATGGGGATCACATTTCAAGAAGGAGATGTAGAGATCCTGGCAGAGGGATGTGAGACGCATTCCAAATGGTAACCTGACCCAAGGGTTTCAGCAAGTCAATACCCCTCGTATCTAAAAATCATGCGATATGTTTGATCATGAGGGAATTGATAATTGCGTAAGAGACCAAGAGTTGGGTACCCTCAAAGCTGAAGAAATAAGATTCCTACTCCATCAAAGAGACTGTCTACAGGACTTGCCCGGAAGGTGCCAGTGGTGAAATGAACTCTATGATGATGGACTGAGACTAACACTTTCAGAGATGCAAATATCTCCAAGCCATAAACCTGACAACCATAGTCCAGTCAACATAATATCAGGAGTCAGTAAATACGGAGAAGAGTATTATGGTGTGGTCATGGAAACGGAGAATGTTAAACTTCTGCATGCAACTCGTCTTTAGCTGATGAATATGGGGCAACCAAGTCAGCTTTTTATCAAAAAGGAGGCCCAAGAAATGGTACTGTGCCACAACTTCCAAGCACTGGATACCCAGGTAGAGTTCTTGGTCAGGATGGACCACAGTACAATGATAAAAATGCATGATCTGCACTTCTGCAAGAGAGAACTCGAAATCATGGGAAATGGTCCATGCAGAGACCGGTCCCGTTGGAGGTGGCATTCAGCCGAAACTACTAAGTGGGAGTTTTACCAAATGCAAAAGCCATCAACATACAGTGCAGGGGTGATCAGTGGCCCGACAGAGGTAACTAGCACAGTAGTGGTGGTGGTGGTGGTGGTGGTGGTGATGAGTAAGAATGTGGCACTCAGGACAGATCCCTATGCAATACTGTTTTCTTGGACCTGTGGAGAGCTGAGTGAAGTACCAACTACAACCCTGAACAACCATTGGGATAAAAACTGAAAAAAATTGATGGGGAGCCTTGAAAGCCCCAATCATGTAGGGTCAGTAAAATGCAACAGTGCCGAGCGGTGTCGTATGCCTTATGTAGATTAAAACAGACTGCAATGAGGTGTTGGTGTTTGAAGAGAGCTTGCCCATTTGCCATTTCCTACTTGACCAGATGGTCGGTTTAGATCGTCATCCTGGAAACGACACTGATGGGTAGGGCTGTGGGCAAGGGAGGGAGGGGCGGGGGAGGGGGCAAACAGCCTACTGGCAACCATCCTTTCAAGCAGTTTGCAGAATACGTTGGAGAGGTTAATCAATCAGGAGCTGTCAAAAGATGTTGGGTTTCTGCCTGATTTAAGGATTGGGACAATGATAGGATCTCATCATGGCAGAGGGAACACACTTCCGAGCAAAATGTAGTTGACGACACTGAGCAGATGCAACCCTCGAGTATGAATTGAATCAGGGTGCTGGGCCATATTGTGAGATGAGCCTGATGTGGTTCCCAGTCAGTGAAAGGTTCATCATATGATTTGGCTTGGCAAGCATAAAACATGGGGAACCTCTACAACTAGTTGAATCTGTAGTAGAAAGGTAGCTAGATAAGAAGAGGATGCCAACAGTGTTGCAAAGTGGGTCACAAGGTGTCCAGCAAAAGTCGATGCAGAAGTATAAAAACCATACTGGAGGACAAGACCTGAAACAGCTGTCAATCGTTGGCAGCCTAGAAGACTACAGATTTGGCTTACACCTGGCATGAAGAGGCATATTTGTGACCAGGGAGGAGACATAGTGCTCCCAGCATTCCTTCTTACTGTATTTAATTACATAGTTATCCTTAGCACACAGTCGCTTTGTATACAAAAGACGTGACTTGAAATGTTCCAGGGCTGTTCAGCAATCCTGGACAGTTATTGTAATGTCTCTGATCCACCATCGCAAGCACCGGTGGTGGACGGGACCTGTAAAAGGGGAATAGCCATTCCACCAGCTTGGCTTGATTAGATTGGAGACCTCTTTTAAAACTTCACTGATGCAATCTGACAGAGAGGAGGCGAAGATAACAGCTGAGGCATACAACCGCCAGTTGGCTCTTCGAAGCACCTAGCACTTGCAAGGAAGCAACAGGATCACCATAAAGTGTCCACTGTCACAAAGATAGTCATGTAGTGACTAATACAGTGAAGCCATGAGACTCGGGAAGAGATCATTAGATTGATAACAGAAAAGATACAGTGACACCACTAAAGTGGATATGAGGTCAATAACTGAGGGGGACAGATGGTGGTCAGTAAAAAACTGGTCAAGCAGAATGCCTCAACCAGACGAAGTTGTGCATTGAAATCCTCATGCAGGAGGAAAAGGTGATTGGAGGAGGAGAGGTGCGGGTGGTGGATTAAGGTGTCAACTCAATGTAAGGAAGTGGCCTGCCTTGGGATATGAAAACATTGGAAAAGGTGATTGATGAGGTCACTTGCACTTGCACAGCTATGGCTTCAAATGTGGTACGAAGGGGACCAGATGCCTTTGCAGGGTCAATGCAGTTCTGACAGAAGGCACGATAACCTTGGAGTGTGGAGCAATGGTCGTTAGTGATGTGGATTTCTTGTAGAACAACGCAAAATTGCATAAGAAGAAGAAATAACGTTGTGTGCTTCTGGCAGGTGACAACAATATCCATTATAGTTCCACTGAATGATTATGCTACAAGTATCCACATTAGGCATGATGTGGCCAGGAGGATAGATCACTCCCTAAGATCACTGACTGTCACTGATAGTGATGGAACATTATGAATGAGCAATGATTCCGAAGCTGACAGCGTGAGGGGGATGTGGCGCCTCTGGGGTCACCGGGGTAACCTTGCTCGATTCTCCTCCTACTCTTCCTCATTTGCAGCCTTTGGCGGCTGGGATTCTTGCTTGAGCCTAGCCACGACGAGAGTGTGGACAGATGAAAGGGCAGCCTTGGAAGCCATGGCTTGTTGGGCCTTTTGGCTGGTGTTGGGCCTCCGATCTGTGGGTTTCAGCAGCGAGGGTTCTGGAGAAGGAGCCCTATCACCGGTAGACACCAGAAGAGGAAGCTGCTCTTCCAGCTGGGTGCAGGAATTGGTTCCCAAAGGTGATGCCACAGGAACTATAAGAAACGAGGGCAGTGGGAGGACTGGTTTTGAAAAAATTAAGGTAGTTGGAATGATGGCTGTGACTTTTGAATAATTGGTTGTCGTACCAACAGGATTTAGGCACTCATATTCTTTTTGTGACACAGTATATGACATGCAGTCAACAGATTTATACACCTATATTTTCTTTTTTTTGTTGAAGTCAGGCAAACTGGTGAATGTGGAAGATGGTGTTTGATACAATTGACACACATAGCAGTTGTTCATAAGAGCTACCTATGTGGAGTGATCATTTGCAGTTGCCGCATTTTAGGAACACATACATCTACATCTACTTGATTACTCTGCAATTCACATTTAAGTGCTTGGCAGAGGGTTCATCGAACCACAATCATACTATCTATCTACCATTTCACTCCCGAACAGCGCGCGGGAAAAACGAACACCTAAACCTTTCTGTTCGAGCTCCGATTTCTCTTATTTCATTTAGATGATCATTCCTACCTATGTAAGTTGGGCTCAACAAAATATTTTTGCATTCGGAAGAGAAAGTTGGTGACTGAAATTTCGTAAATAGATCTCGCCGCGACGAAAAATGTCTTAGCTTTAATGACTTCCATCCCAACTCGCATATCATACCTGCGACACTCTCTCCCCTATTACATGATAATACAAAACGTGCTGCCCTTTTTTTCACCTTTTCGATGACCTCCGTCAATCCCACCTGGTAAGGATCCCACACTGTGCAGCAATATTCCAACAGAGGACGAACGAGTGTAGTGTAAGCTGTCTCTTTAGTGGACTTGTTGCATCTTCTAAGTGTCCTGCCAATGAAACGCAACCTTTGGCTCGCCTTCCCCATAATATTATCTATGTGGTCTTTCCAACTGAAGTTGTTCATAATTTTAACACCCAGGTACTTAGTTGAATTGACAGCCTTGAGAATTGTACTATTTATCGAGTAATCGAATTCCAACGGATTTCTTTTGGAACTCATGTGGATCACCTCACACTTTTCGTTATTTAGCGTCAACTGCCACCTGCCACACCATACAGCAATCTTTTCTAAATCGCTTTGAAACTGATACTGGTCTTCGGATGACCTTACTAGACGGTAAATTACAGCATCATCTGCAAACAACCTAAGAGAACTGCTCAGATTGTCACCCAGGTTATTTATATAGATCAGGAACAGCAGAGGTCCCAGGACGCTTCCCTGGGGAACACCTGATATCACTTCAGTTTTACTCGATGATTTGCCGTCTATTACTACGAACTGTGACCTTCCTGACAGGAGATCACGAATCCAGCCACACAACTGAGACGATACCCCATAGGCCCGCAGCTTGATTAGAAGTAGCTTGTGAGGAATGGTGTCAATAGCTTTCCGGAAATCTAGAAATACGGAATCAACTTGAGATCCCCTCTCGATAGCGGCCATTACTTCATGCGAATAAAGAGCTAGTATGTTTGAATACAGTATATGCTCCAAAACCCTACTGCAAACCAACATCGATGATATAGGTCTGTAGTTCGATGGATTACTCCTACTACCCTTCTCAAACACTGGTGCAACCTGCGCAATTTTCCAATCTGTAGGTACAGATCTATCGGTGAGTGAGCGGTTGTATATGATTACTAAGTAGGGAGCTATTGTATCAGCAAAATCTGAAAGGAAGCTAATCGGTATACAATCTGGACCTGAAGACTTGCCCGTATCAAGCGATTTGAGTTGCTTCGCAACCCCTAAGGTTTCTACCTCTAAGAAACTCATGCTAGCAGCTGTTCGTGTTTCAAATTCTGGAATATTCCATTCGTCTTCCCTGGTGAAGAAATTTCGGAAAACTGCGTTCAATAACTCCGCTTTAGCGGCACAGTCATCGGTAACAGTATCATCGGCACTGTGCAGCAAAGGTATTGACTGCGTCTTGCCGCTTGTGTACTTCACATACGACCAGAATTTCTTCAGATTTTCTACCAAATTTCGAGACAATGTTTCGTTGTGGAACCTATTAAAGGCATCTCGCATTGAAGTCCGCGCCAAATTTTGCGCATCTGTAAATTTTAGCCAATCTTCAGGATTTCGCATTCTTCTAAACTTCGCATGCTTTTTCTGTTGCCTCTGCAACAGCGTTATGACCTGTTTTGTGTACCATGGGGGATCAGTTCCACCTCTTACCAATTTATGAGGTATGAATCTCTCAATTGCTGTTGCTACTATATCTTTGAATTTGAACCACATCTCGCCAACATTTGCAGTCAGTTCGGAAGGAATGGAGATTGTCTCTTAGGAAGGCTTTTAGTGACACTTTATCCACTTTTTTAAATAAAATTATTTTGCATTTGTTTCTGGTGGATTTGGAAGAAACGGTACTGAGCCTAGCTACAACGACTTTGTGATCACTAATCCCTGTATCAGTCATGATGCTCTCTATTAGCTCTGGATTGTTCGTGGCTAAGAGGTCAAGTGTGTTTTCGCAACCATTTACAATTCGCGTGGGTTCGTGGACTAACTGCTCGAAATAATTTTCGGAGAAAGCATTTAGGACAATCTCTGAAGATGTTCTCTGCCTACCACCGCTTTTGAACAAGTATTTTTGCCAACATATCAAGGGAAGGTTGAAGTGCCCACCAACTATAACCGTATGAGTGGGGTATCTATTTGTTACGAGACCACATAGCAGAAATATGCCGTATGACCAATGCGGACACATCATAAGCCCCTCATGGGCGGTGAGACATAAGCTTTCACATCATACCTGTGCACCATAACTATTTCTGGAAAGACATTCCCTTCAAAAGCTCAGATACCCTTGGGACATTTTTTGTTGTGTCAGAGAAAATGTACGGCTCGCTGTTCAAGATTGGCCTGAAGCTCCTCATCTGTTTGCAGCAATAGGTCTCAGTGGAAAATGATTCCTTGGACCCCATTCAAAGTCTTGTGTGCGACAATGGTCACTGGTATGTCACCCAGCCATTAACGTGCCTGAAGGGCTGTCGATTGTGCAGCAGAGGCAGCTTTAATTAACAGCAATTCTTTGCAAATTTTTCCCAATGTCTCAACTTCTTCAAATTTATCTTCAATGTGTCCCAAAAAAGATAATAGGTTTTTGGCAGTAAAAGTATTACCATCAGTTCGAGTATATCCCCAATATTGGATAAATCATTTCACTCCTTGAAGTCTGATTTGTCCCTCATCCCATGGAGAAGCCAGGGCAAGGGAAAGCAAAAGGGTTATAACAATCCATTCCGAAATGGATCTCTGATGAGATGGCCAGATCAGAACAGCCATTGTTTTGATGTAATTTGTTCCATGTGGGAAACGTTTGCCCTCATATCATCTACTGTGATCAAGGTCTCTCCATATGGACATCACCCACAAGCAGCAAAGGTGCCATCTGGCACGAAGGCCATTGCCAGGTGTGCTGATGCCCCAGAAAGACAGCCATCTACTCCTTGGCATGTGTGGGGAGCTAGCAGCTCAGGCACTGGCTTTGAAGCACAAATAAAGAGCCTGCACAGTTTGGTTGGTTGATTTGTGGGGAGGGACCAAACAGTGAGGTCACCGGTACCATCAGATTAGGGAAGAGTGGGGAAGGAAGTCGGCCGTGACCTTTCAGAGGAATCATCCCGGCATTTGCCTGAAGCAATACAGGGAAACATGGAAAACCTAAATCACAATGGCTGGACGTGGGTTTGAAGGGTCATAATCCTGGATGTGAGTCCAGTGTGCTAATCACTGCGCCACCTTACTCGGTGCCTATGCAGGTACTGTGTGCAGATGATCTTTAACATTGCATGCAGTTGTCACTATTTAAGGTGTTCGTCCCACATCAGTCCACACTACAAAAAAATTTGGAAAATGAAGGTCAAATCCAGAAGGGGACCTCAAATTACTTCATCCAAAAGGTGGTAAATGGAAAAAAAGTCACTAGAAAGGAAGGCAGAACTTACAGAATAGCCTAGTTGACACAAAGGCCGCCATCATGAGAAAGAGCGCAAGAGGAGGAAGGATAGTCAGATATGAGAAATTGCAGTACAGGAAAGGAAGCAGTCTCTACAACAGCTCATCACACACATACTCATGAGAATATGTGCGTGGCTGCAGCCAGCCCATCATGTGTGTGTGTGAGCAGCAGCACAGCTGCCCTCAAGTGCAAGTGAACTAGCAGTGCACCAGTGGAAGAAACAGGCAAAATGATGTATCGCTGGAAGCACACTAATTAAAAGAACCGAACTCTAATTAAAAGAATCTGCTGGTCAAAATGAAGACTGTTGTTGTTTAATGTCACATAAAATCGGATTCAGAACACAGTACCAGTAGCAGGAAGCAGGAGCGATAATTTGCGTCTCATTATACATCTTATGTCTATCGTTAAAACAGTGTTCTGCGACTGCAGATTTCTCTGGCTGGAGCATATGTGTGACAATGGTGATCTACATATCAGACCTCAATAGTAGAGATTATCTGGCCAATATAACCAATTCCACACTGAAAGCAATCTTGTATACTTCAGGTTTCCTCAGTCCCAAGTCATCCTTTACTGATCCAAGAAGGGTTCTAATCTTACCCGGTGCTTAGCTACACAGTCATATAAAATAGTTCTGGCGTCTGCCCTTAATGGTGGAACACCAGGATCCAGCAGGAGGTTGTCTACAGAGCTCGTACAGAACTCTCCACTTGCCAAACACACACACTGTGATGCACTGGGTCTAACAAGTTCAGTACTGATGGTGTCACCAACCCATAGGCTTCCATCCACTCACTCACTGACTGACCAGACTGGTCTGCCAGTTGAAGACAGCAAAATGAAAGCTAAAGTTTTGAATTTTGTGTTTAACAAGTCATTCACACAAGAAAATCATACAAGCATAATGTCTTGACCATCAAACAGACTCCTGTATAATTGACATAGTAACAGGCATCCCTAACATACAGAAACAACTGAAATAGTTGAACACGAAAAAAAGACATCTGGTCTGGATGTAATCTTTATTCAGATTTACGACAAGTAAGCTACAGTAATGACCCCTTACTTAGCCTGCATTTATTGCAAATCTCTGACCCAGCACAAAGTCCCGAACAACTGGAAAAGAACCACAGATGACACCAGTAAATAAGAAGGGTAAAAGAACAGACCTACAAAATTAGAGACCAATATCCTTAACATCGGTCTTGAACATATTCTCAGTTCAAATATAACAGATTTCCTTAAGGCTGAGAAGCTTATGTCCATGAATCAGTATGGTTTTAGAAAGCATTGCTCATGTGAAATTTAGCTTGCCCTTTTCACACTATATACTGTGAACTACGGATGAAGGGCAACCGGCAAATTTATAGATTGCCTGCAAAGCTTTTGACACAGTGTCTACTGCAGACTGTTAACAAAGGTACAACCTTATGGAACAGGTTCCCCAATACATAAGTGACTCAGAGACTTCTTAGGTAATAGAACCCAGTATGTTGCCCAAGATGGCAAGTATTCAACAAAGACAAAGGTGTCGTCAGGAGTGCCCTATGGGAGTGTGACAGGACCACTCTTATTCTCTATATACGTAAATGATTTGGTGGACAGGGTGGGCAGCAATCTGTAGTTGTTTGCTGATGATGCTGTGGTGTATGGAAAAGTGTCAATGCTGAGTGCTTGTAGAATACAAGATGACTTAGACAAAATTTCTAGTTGGTGTGATGCATGGCAGCTAGCTCTAAATGTGGAAAAATAAAATTTAATACAGATGAATAGGAAAAACGACTCTGTAATGTTTGGATACAGTATTAGTAGAGTCCTGCGTGACACAGTCACATCATTTAAATATCTGGGCATATTGTTGCAAAGGGATATGAAATGGAGCGAGCATGTGAGAACTGTGATAGGGCAGGCAAATGACTGACTTACGTTTATTGTGAGAATTTTATGTGTGGATCATCTGTAAAGAAGACCGCATATAGGATGCTGGTGCAACCAATTCTTGAGTACTGCTCAAATATTTGGGATCCATACCACGACCGATTATAGGAAGACATCAAAGCAATTCAGAGATGGGCTGCTAGGTTTGTTACTGGTAGGTTTGATCAACACGCAGGTATCACAAAGGTGGTTCCGGAACTCAAATGGGAATCCCTGAAGGGAAGGCGACAGACTTTTTGAGGAATATTACTGAGAAAATTTAGAGAACTGGCATTTGAAATTGACTGCAGAACGATTCTACTGCTCCCAACTTCCATTTTGCCCAAGGACTACGAAGATAAGATACAAGAAATTAGGACTCATATAGAGGCATATAGACTGTGTACCCTCCACCATGCACTATGTGGTGCATAATGATGGAGTGCTGTATTACACACAGAAGTCACGCACATATAGTGACAGTGAGACTGTGGGTCCCACTAAAGTCACAATACCATTGATCGTGATAGCATCAAAGGTTATGGTCATAACCAATTCCTGAGGGAAAATGGCTCTGAGCACTATGGGACTTAACACCTGAGGTCATCGTCCCCTTGAACTTAGAACTGCTTAAACCTAACCTACCTAAGGACAGCACACACATCCATGCCTGGGGCAGGATTCAAACTGAAGTGCCTAGAACTGCTCAGCCATAGTGGTTGGCAATCCCTGAGGGAATTAAGTTTCCTGTACATATTGGTATCTGAGGGTCTACCAAGAATCATCAGAAGGATATAAAATTCTGGGTAAAAATGGGATAAACAGCCCCAGAAGCCACATTTCTGCAATATATACTGAGTGTTATGGTGCCAGGTGATATTGGGCCCCTTCTTTAGGTCAGGAGTTGCCAATGCATGAAAGCACTGTGCACTGCACATTACAGATGAATCAATTGGTCGGTGGTGGACCAGACCACTGAAATCGTGATGTATGTTCTCTGCCAACCAAGCACAAACACAGTCGTTTCAACTGTTCGTTAGAGAGATTGGTCAATAATGAATAAAAATCTGAGCGTCTTTTCTTGGCTTCTGGACAGGAATAATAATACCCTCCACCACTGTGAGGCAGGGGGAACTCCCCTTCCCAACAAATACAATTGAAGACCCTGAAGATATGTATTATGCTGTCGTCAGAGTGTTTAAGCTTTTCATTATGGATTTTACCTGGTCCAGGGTCTGTGTCTCAAGACTCTCCTAAAGTGCTACGAAACTCCTGCAGTGCCACACCAGCTGCAGTAGCCTCACAGTGCAGTGCGAGGACCTGTGTTCAAACCTCTGGCACCATAAACATCTTATAAGAGAAGAAAAACAAGGTTTGACATCACAACTATAAACTACGACCATAACTTTCACACACTAAACATTTTCTATTGAAGGCTAGGATGAAAGCACCAGTGTACACCCTACTATCCATACGTCCTACCTAGATGTGATGAACAAAATGGACTTCATGTCACTCTAGGTCAGCACATATTTCCTGATCTGTATGTAGTGTTAGGTACGGATGGAACACGAGTTTGTTATCCCTAAGTTTGTCATAAGCCTGAAATACCTGTGATTGGTTAGCATTCAATGTTTTGATCAAAAAATATCCATTTCTCATCTTCTCTATTGTAGCAATTTCTCCAAACAGATCATTAACATTTTACAATAAAAAAAGAGGATTCATTGGTGCAAAAGATTCCCTATCAGTTCTGGAGTACACCAAGAACTGGGCGGACTGTCAATTTCCTTTTCTCTTTGCCTGACTCTGATCCTATGGCATGGCCAATGACAAAAATGCCATGGAGTTGTAAGCCTCTGTATTAAAATCTTACTTTCTATCTGCTGTGACGGCCATGTTGGCTTGGTCACTGGTACGGATGAATTTAATCCGTATCATTACGAATTATCCACCATTATACAACTTACTCTGATCGGAGGCTCTCTCCACAAGCACCAACCCGCCATGGCAAAGGATACCAGGCATAGTAGCTGATACCCAGAGTTCAAGTGTCAGAGACTGGACAGGAACCTACTCCTCGACATACAAGGTGAGGATGCAGGCATCAGCAATGTGACCCCTGCATTGTCAGAGGGTACAACAGTGAATGTATATGACACGGCTACCACAATGAATTTTGAGTGCAAACATAAATCCACTCTAATAGTATGTGCAGAAGATTACTATGGACAGATTATGCACCGCATAAGGCGTCATTCGCCACAGAACCCACACTTCTGTGACAGTTACAAAAGTAGGGGTCAAAGTCTAAAAGGGGATCATAAATAATTAAGCCAAAAAGATTGAGGAAAAGATTGTGAAATGAGCTAAAACTGATGGACATCCTTATAACGTCCAAGTCATCAACATAAAAGATAGACACAACAAAAAGATTGTCACAAATACAGCTTTCAGCCAGTAAAGCCTTCATCAAAAATAGGCAACACACACACACACACACAACTGCAGTAACACGTAACTGAAACAGTGTGTGGTGTGTGGTGTGTGTTTGTGTCGTCTATTTTTGACGAACCTTTATTTGTGACAATCTTTTTGTTGTGCCTATCTGCGACTCAGCAACTCCGCAATACGGTGAGTGGCAACTTTCCTTTTCATGATATTGTTACATTCCATCCTGGATTTTCCATTGTTTGCTTCATCAACCTAAACGCTTCACTAGGTACAAGACTCCTTTTAGTCACCTCTTATGATAGGCAAGGAATAGCCATTGGTCTATTCTAACCCCCCAACACTGTGGGGGGAAAAATTTTATGACATTAATTTAATGATATGTGTAGTGTATAATTGTACAATGTAATGACATGCATTGAATCACTATCATTTTTACCAATTCCTAACCCTTCTTTTCTCCAAATTCATTTCCAATGTGGATTTTGTTTTATTTCTTTTCAAAACACCTCCAATTAAACCCTTTTTAAACAACAGAACTAAAAAATTCAAAATATAAAATCTGGAAAGCAGATTTAATTAAATGTTTTGATGGTTTTAGGACTTTGCGTCAATTTTGAGGTTATGCAAAACATCATCACACCAAAAACACCAAGTGCCACTAAATCTACAAGTTTTAATTAAAATCTGATGACAATGACACTTCAAGAAAAACAAATTCCCTATCAAATGGGTCATGAATCAGGTTTCTTGGATGAATGGTTTCCATTACCATTATCAAACTAAGCTGCAACTCCGGCAAAATTATTTTAAGGACAGTTGGCAACTTTAAGGGATGAGATTGAGGCAGCGAGTGTAGTGGCAAAAAAATCAATTTTTTTTTTCCTTTTTTTTTTTGTTCCACCCCACTGCAGCAACTTACTGCTGACCAAAGAAGTCAAGTACAATGACAATTCAAGAGATGAGGATATTAAGCATCTGCTGTTGCCCTGTACTATTACACAAAAGAAAAAAGGTGTCATATGTCTATATAATACACCACTCGTCACTTAATTAGAAACTCAGTAGCACAGTCTTCTGTATGCATCTGACAGGGATGGCGTCAGATGAGTTACAGGTTGACATAATTAATAATTATTGATTTTGGTACACAGATGGCAGTTTAGTGTGGCCTCACTGAACATAAACAATGCATTGATTGTACAGCAAAAACAGTAAAAGCTTCATTTCAACATATCAAATAATATAAAAAGAGCTTTCCACTGTGCAACCACACATGCATGTCACAAAAATAATACATATGAATGCATGGTTTCATGGTGATATATAGTGATTAAATTTCCTCACAGCTTCCAACTGCGTCAAGTGATCAAATATTGAAATGCTTTCAGCAGAGTGCTCCTCAGACATCAGAAAGTGGTGATCACCTGACAATAGCTGAAGCTCACTTGACCTAAAGCTCATCAATATTCAGCCACTGGAAGGAGCTGGAAGCTCCAGAACATTTCATCAAAAAATATATGTTGCACACTAGAAAAGTTTTTAAAAGAACAATTTACTGGAACACATCACACATTAATAACACCACAAAGTGAGTCTGCACAGTTTAAAGGAAAAATAGGTCAGACAATCACAGTTAGTATCATGCTACAACCAACACAAATGCCTCATGAAATTTCAAGTACACCATAATTGTAAACTTTAGAGATACAAACCAAAATAATTTATATCATATATGTAAATAACCACTCATTCATTGGCCACTTGAGCTATGTATCTTTATTCTTCATCCATACATTTTTTAAATTCATATCTTTTCCCCCTTCTTAGACATGCAGTGCACTCATTTCATGAGGAAACATGGCAGCTACAAGCACTGACACTTCAATTTATTACTGGACCCTCTTCTGAGCAATTTCAGAAAAGTTGCGTAGCATGGTGCAGCACTCTGTTGGTTGTGAAACATTTTCAGTTTATTATTCTGTTGTCATTAGTACGAGAAGTCACTGACACAAAAAAAGAAACAGTTTGTTAAAGAGTGAATTTATTTGGTGGAGTTTTATGTGAAAAAAATATTGCATATCCACACACAGTATAAAAGTGTGTGTATGAATTCATGTTTCTTTCACATCTCCTCCTAAACCACTACATTGATTTCAACCAAACTTGGCACACATCACTTACTGTCTGGAAAGAACCACTGTGGAGGGTACGACCCACCGACTTTTGAAAGGGCTGGTGTTAAAAAATGAGGGTAGCTCACAATGCGGCTACATTCATCCGGTATTTGAGAATGAGAGCACTTAGTGACTTGCAACCAACTTGACACATTTCAAACCTTTATGAGACTTTTTCTCGCTCACACCCTCCCCCATAAAATGATGAAAGAAAAAAAAAATGTTATCACTTACTACATTTAAACTGTTCATGCAGTAACTGTTCATGCCGGATTAGGCATCACATTTTAATTCATTACTTCTTCACAACTAACTCCATCTGCAACACATTCCACAAACTGTGTCCCCATATATCACTGTATGTACCTGCAAAACTATATCATTATACGACACAGATCAGGAGACACATCATCTTAAACATCGAGCTGTGTGAAAACAAACCAGCAGGACAAAATTCACTGGAGATGTAGGGGAAATGTGTGTGGTACATGTTAAATATATGTGAAATGCAGGTGATGGGCATAAGTGAGAAAGCTAGTGGTAAAAAGCTCCTCCTTAAAATCTCAGTTGATTTCAACTGAACCTTGTATACATATTACTTACTGTGCGGTGAGAACTACCAACCCCCTATTGGGGTGCGGGTGATGATATACAGAGAGAGAGAGAGAGAGAGAGAGAGAGAGAGAGAGAGAGTGAGTGGGGAGGGGGTGAGAAAGAGTGAGGAGGTGCGGAGCAATCGGGCGGTGTACAGGGAGCGGGAGGCGCATAGGAAGTGGGGAGCAGATGGGGGCAGCGAGAGGGGGAGGAGGGACGGGGGCAAAGGGAGGGGAGACAAGGGCAAATGGGGGAGCAGATGGAGGCACAGGGAAGGTGAGGTGCAGAGGGGTGAGCAGATGGGTGCACAGGGGGGGTGAGGGACAGAGGGGACAGAGGGGACAGAGGGGGCACAGGGAGGGCGAGAGGGGAAGGCAGGGGGCAGAGAGAAAAGAGGGGAAGACTGGGGAGGGGGAAGATCGGGGCAGAGGAGAGTGGGTAAGGGGAGGGGGTGGGGAAGAATGGGGCGCAGAGGGAGGGACTGGTAGGGGGGCAAGGGACGGCCGAGGGGGGCAGAGGGGAAGCGGGCAGGGGGAGGGGAGCAGACGGGCAGACGGAGGGTGGGGGGAGCAGACGGGCAGACGGAGGGTGGGGGGGAGCAGACGGGCAGGCGGAGGGTGGGGGGAGCAGACGGGCAGGCGGAGGGTGGGGGGGAGCAGACGGGCAGGCGGAGGGTGGGGGGGAGCAGACGGGCAGGCGGAGGGTGGGGGGGAGCAGACGGGCAGAGGGAGGGTGGGGAGGAGCAGACGGGCAGAGGGAGGGTGGGGGGGGAGCAGACGCGAAGAGGGAGGGTGGGGGGGAGCAGACGCGAAGAGGGAGGGTGGGGGGGAGCAGACGCGAAGAGGGAGGGTGGGGGGGGAGCAGACGCGAAGAGGGAGGGTGGGGTGGGGGGAGCAGACGCGAAGAGGGAGGGTGGGGTGGGGGGAGCAGACGCGAAGAGGGAGGGTGGGGTGGGGGGAGCAGACGCGAAGAGGGAGGGTGGGGTGGGGGGAGTAGACGCGAAGATGGAGGGTGGGGTGGGGGGAGCAGACGCGAAGAGGGTGGGTGGGGTGGGGTGGGGGGAGCAGACGCGAAGAGGGTGGGTGGGGTGGGGTGGGGGGAGCAGACGCGAAGAGGGAGGGTGGGGTGGGGGGAGTAGATGCGAAGAGGGAGGGTGGGGTGGGGGGAGCAGACGCGAAGAGGGAGGGTGGGGGGAGCAGACGCGAAGAGGGAGGGTGGGGGGAGCAGACGCGAAGAGGGAGGGTGGGGGGAGCAGTCGCGAAGAGGGAGGGTGGGGGGAGCAGACGCGAAGAGGGAGGGTGGGGGGAGCAGACGCGAAGAGGGAGGGTGGGAGCAGACGTGAAGAGGGAGGGTGGGAGCAGACAGGCAGAGTGTGAGAGACGGTGGAGTAGATGTGTAAATCTTGGGGGGTTGATTGGTAGAGCATGAGGGTGGAGGTTAAGGAGGTGGACTGAGTGACAGGTGAGGAAAGGATAGAGAGAGAGAGAGAGAGAGAGAGAGAGAGAGAGAGAGATGAGGGAGAGAGAGAGATGAGGGTATGGCAAGAGGGGATGGAAATAGTGGGGTAGGAGGGGATGGATAGAGGGGGAAGGAGGGGATGGATAGAGGGGGGAAGGAAGGTATGGGAAGGGGAGGAGGGGACAGAGGAGATGGAAAAGAGAGAGGGAGGAAGTAGGACATAGACGACTAGAATAAATAGATTCACAGGCGACACTGACAAGGGGAGGCCGCCAATTGTGAAATTCAGATTCAATTCATACTGCGCATAATAAAAGCTCATGGCCAGACGTGTAATGTGGCAAAGCACCAAGATGCACTTCTCAGCCGTTGTCGAGAAAATCGACAGTTAAAAGAAACCGTTGCGGTGAAATACTCTCAACGATTAATGATTATCTACAGCGCCGTGGCGCAGCGGAAAGCGCCCGGTTTGGTAATCCGAAGGTCGCCAGATCGAATCTCGCGCCATGCAAGGTTTTTTTTTTTTTTTTTAATTCAAATGTGTGTATACGCACACACACACAGAGATATATATATATATATATATATATATATATAAAAAATTCCTGGCAATCAGTTGCAACAATTATGCATATAGTAAGTTGTTGAAAGTCGTTTGTCGTGGAAAAACTGGCGACTTCGAACATCATTATGTTTTCCGCAAACAAAGTTGTATTTCACAAATGTTATTAATTGTCTTCATAATGTTAACCACGTATAGTTAACGGAAGACGTAGAAACGATATTCCGAAACGAATACGTATAGCGTAAGTCAAACTTTCGAATTAGAATAGAAACCCCACGAACAAAAATTTGCTGTGGCAGGTATGAAATATAAACTCCGTTACTCGCTCGTTACACTTGGACAGATGTTGAATGGGCCGAAACGAGTCGCCGCATAACAGCGTAGTTGCCTGCCAACTTCGAAAGAAGGTAGATGCGGTCCCTAGCGCAACTTATAACATCGTCGAAAATCAGTGCGGACGTGAGAGCTTTGGTACACCATGTTAAACAAACGGAGAAATGGAGGCGGTACAATTGGAGAGCGATCCGCCTTCACCAACATGCATAAGCAATTCATTAATAGTTTATATATATATATATATATATATATATATATATATATATATATATATATATATATATATATATATATTTGAATTACAAAAAAATAATAATAATAAATGTTGCATGGCGCGAGATTCGATCCGGCGACCTTCTGATTACGAACCCGAGCGCTTACCGCTGCGCTACGACGCTGCATAAAATTATTAATCGTAGAGAGTATTTCACCGCAACGGTTTCTTTTCACTGTCGATTTTCTCGACAACGGCTGAGAAGTGCATCTTGGTGCTTTGCCACATTACACCTCTGGCCATGAGCTTTTATTATGCGCAGTATGAATCGGATCTGAATTTCACAATTGGCGGCCTCCCCTTGTGAGTATGTACTAATTTTTTACTTAAATTTTCCAACAAATCATTTACTTTAAAGTTTTGCTTTTCAAAAGTAAGGGAAAGTATCAAACAATGTGCTTGGTTTGATACAACTAATAGTGAATGGAAAAGTTATAATAAAAATTAAGAAAAGTTAAGGATTGTTTTTATCACAAAAAACACCTCTTGATACTATCACAAACTCGTTGGTAGTGTGTGCTACTGCATAGTCCTGCATGAAATTACTGTAAGGCATTTTATTACTTTTTGGTATTTTTTCACAAACATATCAGAAGTTATTGTTTGGTTTGGTGGAAAACAATCATGCAGTAGCTCTTTGTGTAACTGCTGATGATTTGCTGAACTAAATGTTGACTCATGTGCCCTGATAAATGCAGCCATACTTCATCAGTAAAAATGAGTGTGTCAAAATCAACTTTTTCATCATGCGCAGATTCCAACAACCAGTTGCTGTACAGATGTTGAGCGACATTATCTGAATTGGTCAGATGGTGTACTACAGGTTGCGTTTGTGCATGGCTCTGTGAGCAGATGCTACTGACACAGCAGTATGAAGTGCTTTTTCAGCCTTCTTTTCATGGCCAGTCCTAAAGCATGTAGATTATTCTTGTTTAAAAGCAACATGCCATCTGCCACATGGGTGGGAGCATTATCATTAATTGCAGCCTGCCTAAGGAAGTAATGGTTTCTATGAAATGCCAGATATAACACATTTCTCATATTTGAAAGACCCTGTACCACAGGAACTTGGAGCAGCAAGTTTCCTCAAAAATTCATCACACCAATACATTGGACATTTTAAGTAAGGAAAAATCATTAACAACATGATAGCCGATGGATTGTTTTATTTATTTAATAAATGACTGTATTCCGCTCGGCTATCTTCAAACAAATTGAGCAAAGCAATTCCACCTCTCTCTTTTTTTTTTACACAAATTAAGCATACAATCTTCATATGTGTGATATACCACGATAGGTGGTATTGAGTTAACAATTAATACAAAACAAATCTAACTTCCAGTATACAGGATTTTAGTGATCATACAAGTGATAAGCGATTGAATTTGCTGATATTACAACTTATAACAGTAATGTATCCAGCGATCACAAGGTCTGACATCAATGGCTAACACTACAAAATCCTCTAACTAGTGTCAAGAACATTATTTCTTGAATTCTCACAAATGGCATGTTACAGAGCTTCTTGTCCATTGGTAAATTGGTACAAATACATACCACTCTATTTCCTATTTTTTCAGCCTGTCTTTCAACTAGCGTACTATAAATGTATTTGAACAGATAACAATCTTATTTAAGTATAAACTAGAACGAAATAAAAACAACACCCCCACCAAACAATTCAGTACTTTTTATGTACTAATGTGTCTACCTTGAGACAAAAAATAACTATGCTCAGACACATCAGTTTCATCATCAATGCAAAAACGTCCCACCCAACATGTGAATAAGATGTTTTTCAAACTGATTAGCAAGCATGTCATATGTACATAATTCCTAATAGCAATCTTGCACGAAAAATTATGACACATAATAGTTATGTTAACACACATTTACTCCTAAATTTGTAAAACTACTGGTTTTGTAAGATGATGGCACTATAGTAAAACTGGAGAATGTGTTAAATATCTCACTTCCCTTCTTTAGAACAGCTACTGTACTAATTTTACACCTACAGTGGATCCAGAATTGCCAATATCTGCTTCTGACCATGAACTTTACTAAATACAAAAGTTTTGGTTTCCTAACAAATACCTATCAATCAAGTCTGGCAGATACATCTGACTGTTATTTAAATTTCTGCATATGACCAACTATTCTATATGCACGGCATCTGCAGCTGCTGACGGTAATGATGAATGAAAACACAGCTGACAGCTGTCAGCGGTATTTTCAATCTGCAGCTGCTGACGGTAATGATGAATGAAAACACAGCTGACAGCTGTCAGCGGTATTTTCAATCTTAATTCTGCTTATGAGTTTAAAGCCCTATTAACAATAGTCTCATCAGACCTGTCCTAATTAGTGGTCCATTTGTTATGCTATGCAACTCTTACTCTTGCAAAAGTTCATCACAATTTTAACAGTGTTCACCCATGGAACTGTGTAACACTTCATCAATACCAAAATATCTTAAAAAGAGAGTGCAAATTTGATTTATTGGCCATAACATTTCAATACAAAGTTTCTGCTTTCAACAATGTATGACCATTGAGCGCAGTGAAAGGGGCTCCTCTGTTATATTACATATGGTATTTAGTCACTGTCTGTCATGGAGATGCAACTTCTTAGCGTTACTTACTGGAGCTGAGTGTGGAACAAACGCTTGAACAATTGTACTGAATATTA
Source organism: Schistocerca americana (assembly GCF_021461395.2). Classification (NCBI taxonomy): domain Eukaryota; kingdom Metazoa; phylum Arthropoda; class Insecta; order Orthoptera; family Acrididae; genus Schistocerca; species Schistocerca americana. The sequence goes on along the minus strand of NC_060130.1, from coordinate 269,155,190 downwards.
AGGGATTCTTATTCTTCCATTGCCATTGCCCCAACTGTTCAATTAATTCACATTTGACTGAAATTCTCTGAACGATAAAAACATGTTTGGGAGATCAGCAACAGTTGCTACTGAATGAAATATTCAGTGTTAGAAAAATTATGTAAGAAGAATCTGGCAGTATACCCTTGCTTAACTGTCTCTAGAATCTCCCACAGGAATTCATGTCACTTAGATTGCATACCACATTATGTAACTCAGGAACAGAAATTTATATGTAGTAGTGGTAACACTATCAGCAGTATTTACTGGAGGATAGATGCATGGAGACATTCACAGAACTGTTACCAACTGGACGGAAAGTTGATAGTTTAAAAGCCCAATGAAATGAAGGTGAGTTGCACACAGATAGTAGAAGGAACTACGCATGGCCTCATTTTGGGATACTGTTCAGCATTCACCTAAGTGGTTACTGGAAAACAACAAAAACTTACATCATGACAACTGGGTGGAATCAATCCAATTCCTTCCAAAGTAAGTTCAGTACCGTTAACACCCTTATCCTACATCATATCAGCATTTCTTGATGAGAATAGAATCCAAACACCTTTATATTTACATTATGCCTATATGTGGACCCAACTGATTTCTTTCTTATCAGAAATGAGGAATAATCATCTGTAAGCATCCTGCCCTCTCCCGTGGTCCCAGAAAGTGGCTATCACACAGCCTTCAAAGTAGCTTAAGAGGATGGACTAGAGGAGATAACATGAAATCTGCATTTTTTTGACAACTTGTGTGCTACCCCAAAAATTAATGATGTCATAAATAATCAACAACATTGTTTAAGTCAAAAGAGGCAAAGAACAAAATGCTCAGCACTGGGATAACCAGTAACCACAACCCAATATATTTATTCTGAATTTATATTTAATCTCCTTACATAAAATTAATAAATTAACCTCAAATGTTAGACTTTAACCCTCATAAGGAACTTGTTAGAATCCTCTCCCTATATGAAGTTATTCTGCAGGGACAGTGCTATTTTAAGGGGCATCCATTAATGTGATATGGCTTGACAGATAATCTTATGGGTTTCTGTTATCTAATATTTATTCTCCACATATTTACATAATATGACATGTCACATGCAATGTTTCAGAAAGAAAATTCCTATTTGATTTCAAATTAGTTGTAGGCATTCCATTGTGCATAACAGACAACACTGATGCATATGACATCTGCCCAAAAATTAGAGAATCCTATGAAACAGATAAGATCTGAGAAATCAGAACTATTACCGGTTGAAAGTGTACTCACTCCATTTTTGTATTCCACCCAAAAAGTCCCCTTTATCATAACAGGTATTAATAGAGGTAGTTTTAATTCACTTACACAGATTAACAAGACGACGAATGAGGTTACCTCAATGAACTGACTTTAAGATCAGCAAAAACGTCATCGGAAACAATATCATCAGATAGTATAGGAATGTAGAATAGAACTTTTTATTTTAGTTTTACAATGGAAACATCAGGGAATCAGGAAAACCAAACTGTTTAGACCACCATAGTAAACTTGTAATATACCTACATGAAAATATTTGTCATTATCACAGTGGCAATTCATCTTTCATTTCATAATACTACCCACACAATATAACAACTGAGGTCAAAAGTGCAGTATTTGCCTCACTAATGTCTCTGTGAACAGGCACACCACTTATGAACTGATTCTCATGTAACTCAAGTTTGTTATCACTCTCTCAAAACATAATTACTAGGGGGCATTCAACAAGAAATACAACACTTTATTCCATGCCAGTTTCAGTTGAAAAAAGGCGGAATTTGTTGAGGACCAAGGAGGAGTACTGCCACTTCAGCCCGTATAGTTTCATGAAGTTCCGATACGTGGCAGTGCTATATGTAGCCTTCAAGTATGTAATGAGAGGGTGTTCCAGTGCAGAGCTGTCACAGAGTTACTTTTGATGGAAAACCAAAGCATCACAGCAATTCATAGGAACTTGCAGAATGCCTATGGAGTCTTGACAGTGAATGAAAGCACGGCGAGTTATTGGGCGAGGCCTCTGTCATCATTGCAAAACAGTCGAGCAAACCTGTCCCATCTCCCATGTGCTGGCCAGCCGTACACAGCTGCGACTCCTGCAATGTTGGAATGTGTGGTCACTCTCATTCAAGATGATTGATGGATCACAATCAAACACCTCACTGCACAACTAGATGTCTCTGTTGGTAGTGCTGACACACACATCCACCAGTTGGGGTACTCAAATTGTGTGCCCACTGGGTTCTTTGCCGCCCAAAAGAAGACCATAAAGAGCAACAAAAGACCGCCTTTGTGGAACTACTTGCATTTTAAGAGGCTGACCATGACAATTTTTTGTTGAATATCATTACAGGTGATGAAACATGGGTTCATCACTTTGAACCCAAAACAAAATGGCAACCCATGGAGAGGCTCCTCATCGCCTCTTCCCAAAAGAAAACATTTAAAGCCCCACCCTCAGCCGGTCAAATCATGATGATGGTCTTCTGATAGTCTGAAGACATTATTATGTTTGATATCTTGCCTTATGGTGCAACAATCACCTCTGAATTGTATTGTGCTACCCTCAAGAAATTGAAGAAATGACTTTAGCGTGTTCACTGGCATGAAAATTCAAATGAACTTATCCTTCTACATGAGAAAGCAAGGCCTCAAAACAAGTCCTGTGCACACAAGAGCAACTCGCAAAACTACACTGGCCTGTTCTTCCTCATCTACCCTACAACTCGGATCTTGTACCTTCTAACTTCCATCTGTTTGGCCTAATGAAGGATGCTCTCCAAAGAAAGCAGTACATGGACAATGGGAAGCATATTGATGTAGCAAGACACTGGCTTCGACACTGACCTGTAAGTTGGAGCCATGCGTGCATACAGACCCTCCCAGTAAGGTGGAATACAGCCTCGCATAGAACAGATATTATGTTGAAAAATAGGGTTGTGTAGCCAAAGAAGTGGGGAATTATATGGTGTATTGGAATCCTGAATAAAATCAACCTGCTTTTAGAAAATGAATGTATGCACTATTTACTGAATGCCTCTCATAAATAAATCTGTCTATAGGTTTGAGTTAGTTCAAACAAAATAGTGATTTACTAAACATGGTCTCGTTCTAGGCAACACACAATTCCAACTGTTGGGTAGCTTATTATTGTGAACTGCCAGAAGAGATCTTATGATGAATCATGGAATAAAGTTTGGAGTTTTAAATTTGTAGTCATTAATACCACAGGCCAACGATGGAAAAACGTTTTTGCTGAAATTACCTTATTCTTATGTTTTTAGGGTGGGAAATCCTAATATGATTATTAAAAAAACTGTATCACCTCCAATTTATTCACATTTTGCAGTTAAATTTATTAAATTAAGCGCTTTTTTAAAGAATGTAACAACTTTTATATAGTTAAAATAATTTAAAAAGGAGGTGTAATGAATGTAGATACCACTGGTAGCACTGCTGAAAAACATTTGCTGGCAAAAAAAGGTCAATTCTATTTTTGTGTTAACAGATGGTGTTTTGTTTACTGTCAACCTAACCTCAGTTTCCTGTTTCCGGTACATGTGCTCAGTACAATGTCTAATCGTGGTTGTTAAAACTCTGCTAACAGTTTTTGTTATATTTATGATTAAAAAACACCAAAGAAACATTACCGACTTTGTGAAAAAGGTTTATCTATCATATTTTTGATCTAAACTTGGTGATCAAGATAAATCTCGGGCACCGCATAGGATATGTTATGTGAAAAAATGGTCCAAAAAAAGAGAAAAAAGCCTTTAGATTTGCTGTTCCTATGATATGGAGGGAGCCAAGAAATCATTCCAATGATTGCTACTTTTGCAGTGTTGATATTACTGGTCATAATTCGAAAAACAAGAAGTTAATAAGCTATCCTAACCTTCCATCCGCCATCCAACCAGTAGGGCATGGTGTAGATTTGCCAGTCCCTGAACCACCAGATGATTTAAATTCTATTCCAACAGAAGTATTTTCTGATGTACAATCCGATTTAGATGAACCAGATGATACAGAGTTCCATTGTAATACAGAAAGACTACAGCCCAAATTGTTTACTCAGACCGAGCTTATTGAATTGGTTAGGGATCTGGGCTTAACAAAAGAAAAAGCTGAATTGCTTGGCTCTAGATTAAAAGAAAAGAACTTGTTGGCAGTTGTAACCAGCATATACATGTATAGAAAGAGAGAGCAGCAATTTTCCAAGTTTTTTCAACAAGAAGGTGATTTAGTTACCGCTCCGACATTCCCGGCCTGATGAATGAGTTCGGTACTGAATACAAAAAGGAAGACTGGAGGGTGTTTATTGACTCATCCAAAACTAGTTTAAAGGCTGTTTTATTACACAATGGTAACATGTATGCATCATACCTGTTGGACATTCTGTACACATGAAAAAACGCTATGAAAAACTAGAAATAGTGCTAAATAAAATAGGCTATTCTGCTCATTGTTGGATGATATGTGGCGATCTAAAAGTAAAATGCATGCTTCTTGGTCAGCAAGGTGGCTTTACCAAATTTCCATGTTCCTTGTGTGAATGGGACAGTAGGTCTAGGGATCAACACTGGCGCAGAAAGAATTGGCCTGTGAGGGAGTCTTTAAAACCTGGTAAGAAGAACACTCTACGCAAAAACCTTGTACATCCAAAAAATGTACTCCTACCACCTCTACATATAAAGTTAGGTCTAATGAAACAGTTTGTAAACGCTTTGCCTAAAGATGGACCATGTTTTAAGCATCAATGCCAAAAGTTTCCACACGTTTCAGAAGCTAAACTAAAAGAAGGGGTCTTTGTCGGACCTGACATTAGAAAATTGACGTTTGGTGTTAACTTCGAATCCACAATGACCTTAAATGATAAAGAAGCACGGGTATCATTCAAGCAAATCATTACAGAGTTCTTAGGACATGAAAAAGACCCAGAATATGTTCCTATTATAGCTAAATGTTAAAGAATATTAAAACTTTAGGATGTTTACCGAGACTCAAAGTTCACATTTTGAACAGTCACCTTGATTACTTCCCAGACACTCATCGTAGAAAAAGCTACACAAGAAGCTTCAATGAAAAAAGAGAAAGAAAATACAAACCAATTCCAGCTGACAAGTGAAACCCCTATTAACACATATCACTGTTTTAAGTAGCTTACTGTAAATACAAAGCATGCTTATGTTGTAACAAAGTGTTCCATTAATTTCCTCATTTACCATATAGCATAGGATTTTTATACTATATAGTAAAAAGCATATTGCTCAAAAACTATGGGTGATTTTTTAAAAAAAAAAAAAAAAAAAAACTACAGCTAGATTTGGATTCACCTCATAAAAATCCATAAATATCAGCTATCGAAGCAAAAGAAAGTTTTTTTAAAAAAAATTTTCACTGTCCTGTGTAGTTATTAATTATGGTATGTGTGGTTACTATGCCATACCATCCATGGCATGTTTAACTTCTGCACATTTAGTTTTCCTGTATTTTGGAAAAATCAAACACTCTCTTAATGGATATCCGCACTCCAGGGCTACCTCCTAGTAGACATATAAAAATGGAATGATTAGTGAGCTGAGCATTGTGTACGTCAGTAACACGGTCCAGAATCTTCTTCCAGCACCACCTTTATCACCTGCAGCATACACCGCAGCAGCCATGGCTGTTGGAACAGTCATCCTGATGCCCACATCAGCAAAGTGCCCTTTCCCCAAGGGGGGGGGGGGGGGGCGGGGGGGGGGGGGGGGGGTGAGCTATAGCCCAGTATGTAACACTTGGACATGCGCCATGCTACCAGGCCGCCGACGTGCTATACTTCGAATATTCTGCCAACAGCATCTCTGCAGATCAGCCACCAGATGCCGCCAGCAGTGGGCCACATAACTTGTGCTCACTGCATGGCATCCGCCACACCGGGGCCCTGCTCTTTATAAGCACAGGACAGCAGGCACTCATTCTTATATTGTGTTCATATTTATTGTCAGCAACTGCTTGTATCAGGACCTGGATTGTTTCTATGTTTGTGTCTATATTCCCAACTGTTGTTCGCTTGTATGTAGAAGAAGGATAAACTTTGGTTCGTTGTGGCTGTGCTGTTGTTTACATCTCACAGTACAATACAGTTTCAGAGATTCAATTCATACACAACATTGTTACATGGGCACAATATGCAAAATTTGACATAGCAGTGTAAAATACATCAGTTTCTCAGTTGCAATCCAATTATAATCTCACTAACAGTCAGGTTTGTTCCTACCAAACATTGATGTGTGAGATTTGTTGACTGCATGATACCCAGAACATCTTGAAGGTAAGCACTGAAAACTAAATACACATGCCGAAAGAATTTCAGCCAAATCATACAATCCACTGCTTCTCCAATACAAAAGTAAGTTAGGAAAAAAATTACGGCTAAACATATCATCATTGGTGCGATCCTTACAGATGGAATACATGCTAGGATAGTATTAACAATATTACAAAAAGGATAGATTGCTGCTCACCATAAAGGTAACACATTGAGTTGCAGACAGGCACAAAAAAACATGGTTACACACTTAGCTTTTGGCCAAAACCTTCTGCAGAAAAAAAAAAAAAACATGCACTCATTCACACAAGCAAACGCACCTCAAGCACCACCTGTGGCTGATCTGGCCAGAACACAACTGTATCACAGTCCAGTGTGGGGCAGGGAGATTAAGATGGTTGGTTTTTCGGAGTTGAAGGGACCAAACTCTAAAGTCATCAGTTCCTTCATCCTATATGTATCAAACCAGGAATAATCCTCAGAGGAAGGATACAAAAGGGAAATCCTAGGGACCCCACCTGTAACCAAGATACAATAACACAAGAGATAAAAACAAGGAGAAGTATGATAAGAAAGAGAGGGAGTAAGGTGGGTGAGCCCTCCAATGGGGTAGGATAACCCTGTGAGAGGACTGTAATAGGAAGTTCTGTGTGGGTGGAATGGACAAGTCTTCAACAGAAATATGATTCTGTGGCAAGGGGTTAGTTGTAGGAGTGACATAGGAATGGACTAGGATATTGTGTAGGTTGGATGGGTGGTGGAACATTACTTTAAAAAAGATTTGGGGTAGGATGTCCCTCATTTTAGGGAATAATGAGAAGTAATTAAGAGCCCCGATGAAGGGTATGGCTCAGTTGTTCCAGTACAAGGTGAGAATGGGTGACAAGGGGGATGTTCCTTTGTGGTTGATTCTTGGGGATGATGGGAAATCTGTCTGCAGACTAGGTCTGGTGGTAGTACCTGTCTGTGAAGGCATTTGTGAGAGCCTCAGCATACTGTAAAAGGTAGTTCTTGTCACTGCAGATATGATGTGCCTGGGTGGCCAGGCTGTATGGGAAGGAATTTTTGACGGGGAAAGGATGGCAGCTGTCAAAATGCAGGTACTGTTTGTGGTTAGTGGGCCTAATGTGGAAAGATGTGTGGGTGGAGCCATCAGAGAGGAAGAAGTCAACATCCACGAAGGTAGCACACTGGGTTGAGGAGGACCAGGTAAGGCGAATGGGAGAGAAGATGTTGAGAGTGTAAAGGAATGAGGAAAGGGTGTCTTAACTCTGAATCCAGATCATGAAGATATTGTCAATGAACCTGAAACAGACCAGGGATTTGGGGTTTTGGGAGGCCAAAAAGGTTTCCTCTAGATGGTCCATAAGTAGTTTGGCATAGGAGGACGCTATGGGGGTATCCATGGCTGTGCTGCAGATTTTTTTGTATACTTACCCTTCAAAAGAGAAATAGTAGTGTGTTGGGCTAAAGTTAGTGAGGGGTATGAGGAATGGGGTAGCGGGTTAGGAGTGTGGAGGATATTGGGATAGGCAGTGTTCAATAGTGGCAAGACCATGTGCATGTGGGATGTTGGTGTATAGGGAGGAGGCATCAACAATGACAAGTGGGGATCCAGAAGATAGGAGTGGGAATGGTGAAGACTCAGTGATGGAAGTGGTTGGTATCATTGGCATGGGAGGCTATATTTTGGGCATCTAATTGGAGGTGTTGGTCAATAGGGGCAAAATTCTTTCAGTGGGGGCACAATAACCAGATACAAAGAGGTGTCCAGGATTGTTGGGTTTGTGGATTTTGGGGAGCATGTAGAAGGTGGGTGTGTGGAGTGTCATACGGTCAGGCGGGGAATGGATTCAGGGGAGAGGTTCTGGGAAGAGCCTATGACTTTAACCAGGGACTGGAGGTTGTGTTTGACTTCTGGGACGGTATCACTCTAACAGAGTTTATATATGGAGAAGTCAGATAATTGGCAGAGGCCTTCTGCCAGGCAGTCACTGCAGTTCATAACAACTCCCACACAATAACCAGCTTCATCTGGTCCTCCTCAACCAAGCATGCCACTTTCCTGGATGTTGACCCCTCTTCTCTGATGGCTCGATCCATACCTCTGTCCACATTAGACCACCTAAACACCAACAGTATCTGCATTTCGACAGCACACATCTTTTTCACACCAAAAATAAATACCTCCCATACAGCCTGGCCACCCGGGGACATCATATTTGCAGTGACATGAAATCCCTTTGTTCGGTAGGCTGAAAGTCTCACAAAGGCCTTCACAGACAGACACTACCCCTAGACCTAGTCCACAGACAGATTTCCTGTGCCTAATCCTCCCACCACCCTCAAGAACCACCTAGAAAGGAACGTCCCCCTTGTCACCCAATATCACCTTGTACTGGAACAACTGAAGCACACCCTTCATCAGATCTTTTGATTATCTCTCATCATGCCCTGAAATGAGGGACATCCTATCCAAGATCCTTCCTAGCCCACCTTTAGTAGTGTTCCATCACACATCCAACCCACACAGTGTCCAAGACCATCCTTATGTCACTCCCACTCCCAACCCCTTGCCACAGGATCTTATTCCAACCACACAGCACTTTCTATTTCACTCCAGTCACAGGTTATCCTAGCCCATCAGAGGCTGAGCTGCCTGTGAAAGCAGCCATGTCACATACCAGCTCTGTTGTAATCACTGCACATTTTTTTTATATTGGTACGACTACCGACCAGCTGTCCATCAGGGTGAATGGTCGCCAAGAGCAAAGTGGCCATCATGATGTACAACATGGAGCTGAATACAAGATGCTTAATTACAGTGGCTGCTTCACAACCAAATTGCAGTGAGGAGAGTTATCCTTACAAGACATTCTCTGCTCTTGAAATCATCCTGGCATCAACCTATGGTAACATACTGTCCCAACACCCTCCACCCAGTAGTTACTACTCCCTCTGTCCTATCACCTCCTCCCAATTCACTATTCAGTAGTGTTGATATTCAAACATGGACTTTCCATTGTACGATGGTACAAAGATGTAGAAGTAGAAGGATATCAACCGTGCCCTTTTCAAGGAAACCATCTTTGCATCTGCCTGGAATGCTTTAGGGGAAACCAAGAAAAATATAAATCTGGATGGATGGATAATGATACGAAGCTCATTCATGTACAAGGCAAGTCCATTTCACTAACCATTGCATTATGCTGCTCAATTCTCCAATGAAGTATTAATGCAATTACTGGTTTGAACTGATCAGTCACATTCAGTTTCAATAAGCCATAAAGCAAATTTTTGCAAGTAACTAAAAAATACAATGTAAGTGCAAGAATACGGATAAAGGTGGAGTTACCTACTGCGATTCAGATACAGCATACCAGTCAGAATAACAATCTCATATTTGACACATCACAATGCTTTTCGGTCAGGATATCAGGATTTTCCCCCCTTCTTTCTCTGTAGCTTCTCGGGTAGATATCTCCAGCGGTTACTGTGTGGGAGTTGTTATGAAATGCAGTGACTGCATGGCAGAAGGCCTCTGCCAATTATCCGACTAATCCACATAATCCTGATCTAATAGAGAGCGTCATAACGGATACAGGGATTAGTGAACACAAGGTCATTGTGGCGAGGCTCAAAACCACTAAAAATAAATGCAAAATATATCTACTTAAAACAGCCGATAAAAATTAGCTTGATGCCTTCCTAAGAGAGAGTCTCCATTCCTTCCAAGCTAATTATGTAAGTGTAGATCAGATATGGCTCAAATTCAAAGATACAGTATCGACAGCAATAGATAGATTCATACTGCATAAGTTAATAAGAGACGGGACTGATCCACCATAGTACACAAAACACATCAGAACACTGTTGCAGAAGCAACGAAAAAAGTATGCCAAATTCAGAAGAATGCAAAATCCCCAAGACTGGCTAAGTTTCACGGAAGCTCGAAATTTAGTGCGGATGTCAATGCGAGATGCTTTTAATAGTTTCCACAATGAAACATTGTCTCAAAATATTGTAGAAAACCCAAAGAGATTCTGGTTGTATGTAAAGTACACCAGTGGCAAAAAACAGTCAATACCGTCACTGCGCAACAGCGATGGAAATGTTACCAATGATGGTGCCACTAAAGTGGAGTTACTAAATACAGTTTTCCGAATTCCTTCATGAAAGAAGACGAAGTAAATATTCCAGAATTTGAAACCAGAACAGCTGTTAGCATGACTGACGTAAAAGTAGATATCTTAGGTGTTGCGAAACAACTCAAATTACTTAAGAAAGGCAAGTCTTCCTGTCCAGATAGTATACTAGTCACGTTACTCTCAGAGAATGCAGACACAATAGTGCCTTTCTTAGCAATCATATACAACCACTCACTTGACAAAAGGTCTGTTCCTAAAGACTGTAAAGTAGCACAGGTCACACCAATATTCAAGAAGGGAAATAAGAGTAACTCATTGAATTACAGACCCATATCACTGACCTCATTTTGCAGTAGGGTTTTGGCGCATATACTGTACTCAAACCTTACGTATCCCCTTGAAGAAAAGGACTTATTGATACGTAACCTACACGAATTCAGAAAATATCATTCTTGTGCAACACAGCTAGCTCTTTATTCCCATGAAGTAATGAGTGCTGTTGACAAGGAATCTCAGATTGATTCCATATTCCTAGATTTCCAGAAGGCTTTTGATACCATTCCTCACAAGTGACTACTAATCAAATGGCATGCATATGGAGTACCATCTCAGTTGTGTGACTGGATTCATGATATCCTCTCAGAGAGGTCACAGTTCGTAGTGATAGATGGTAAATCATCAAGTAGAACAGAAGTGATATCTCGCATTCCGCAAGGTAGTGTCATAAGCCCTCTGCTGTTCCTGATTTATATAAATGATCTAGGTGACAATCTGAGCAGCCCCTTTGGATTGTTTACAGCTGACACTGCAATTTACCATCTAGTAAAATCATCAGACGATCAATTCCAACTACAAAATGATCCAGAGAGAATTTCTGTACAGTGTGAAAAGTGGCAATTAGCACTAAACAAAGAAAAGTGCGAGGTCATCCACATGGGTACTAAAAGAAATCCAAGAAATTTTGGGTATACGATAAATTGCACAAATCTAAGGGCTGTCAATTCGACTAAATACCTAGGAATTACAATTACGAGCAACTTAAATTGGAAAGACCACATAGATAATATTGTGGGAAAGGCGAAACAAAGACTGTGCTTTGTTGGCAGAACACTTAGAAGATGGGACAAACCCATTAAAGAGACAGCCTATATTACACTTGTCCATCCTCTGCTGGAATATTGCTGCGTGGTATGTGATCCTTACCAGTTAAGGATTGACAGAGAGCATCGAAAAAGAAAGAAGAAGGGCAAAGAAGGGCAGCTCGTTTCGTGTTATCGCGCAATAGGGGTGAGAGTGTCACTGATATGATATGCGAGTTGCGATGGTAGTCACTGAAACAAAGGCGGTTTTCTTTTGGCGAGATCTATTTACGAAATTTCAATCACCAACTTTCTCTTCCGAATGCGTAAATATTTTGTTGACACCCACCTACATAGGGAGAAATGATCATCATAATAAAATAAGAGAAATCAGGAGCTCTAACAGAAAGATTTAGGTGTTCCTTTTTCCCACGTGCCATTCGAGAGTGGAATAGTAGAGAAGTAGTATGAAATTGGTTAGATGAACCCTCTGCCAGGCTCTTAAGTGTGAATTGCAGAGTAGCTATGTAGATGTAGAAAAAGAAGACGGGAGCGGGGGGAGGGGGGGGGGGGGGCACTGCAACCCTTCTTTAATTGAAATTTCCTGTTCCTGCAAGTCTAATGTCACTGTCATTTTGGTAATCTTTACGAAGTGATTTTCACTTACGTGCACCTGGTTATTAACGTCATCTTTAACTTTGTGTAACACTGTGGGGAACAAAAAAAGTTTTACTACACTACTACTGGTCAAAATATTTTTCCTAACATAATTTTATATTTTAACATTACATAATATTCCACGGACATCTTGTGCTCCCCAAGGATCCAATGACAAATTCACAATATCTTTTTCGTCGCCTTCTTTAAGTTGTTCATTTGATGCTGTCATGTCACTGTCATAACCTCAATTTTCAGGCTTTAGCATTTATATTTACTGCTATTTAAAAATTCTCAACTGATCAACATTTGTAATTTCAATTTTTTGTCAAAAATTAAATTGTTCAAAATAAAAATCTTGTCTGCTATCGAACTGTTTAATGTTCATGAGCTTCCAACCAAGTGCTTCTCGGGATTTTCAACTAGTAACCTACTGTCATATGTTAGCAGGCATCACCACCTCATTTTTACATAGCCATGGTATTGGCCAAGATGTTGCCACTGTTGAGTCACTGCCGTATATGACAATATTTTCACCCTGCATCTGCTGCAACTCATATGTGCCATATGATTGTTAGCTGCGCGTGCCGTATGATTGTTCGCCTGCCTGGGTTACTTCCCTTCAAGTGGACTCTCCCAACATTCGACTGTTTTGTTTATCTCAGCCAGCATCAGTAGTATCGTTGGTGTGTGTCGTTATGTGTTGACATGAATGTTTAAGTTTACTTCTTTTGATCGTTTGTTTCGTTTTCGTCACTGTTAAAATGCTAACCACTGAAGAATGTGTGTTTTCAGTTGAACAAGTGCTCAAAGCTGGCGGTAAACACACAGTTTTAGTTTGTCAAACATTTAATTCAGTTTTCCCGGAGACAACACTCCCACATCGCGATACTGTGCAGGATTTGATTAACAAATTTTGAAGTACGGGTTCTGTGACAGATGCATTGAGAAGTGGTCATCCTAGCATTTTGTCTGAGGATAAACTACTTGATATTTCCGATAAATTGTCCACGAGTCCGAACAATTCAGTAAGAAAACTCGCCCAGGAAATCGATGTTAGTGTCGGATCGGCCCACACAGCTGTAAGGAAAAAAATAGAACTTTTCTCATACAATGAGACAGTCGTGCAAGAACTAAAAAATACTGATCATGGCAAGAGACTGCATTATTGTCAATGGTTCAAAAAGTTCGTTCAACAAAATGGAAGGGATATTCTTAATGAAACATTTTTCACTGATGAGGCATGGTTTCATTTATCCAGGTACATGAACTCGCAAAATTCTCGTATGTGGAGTATCGCAAATCCATTGTGTATTCATGAGGATCCACTTCATTCTGTGAAAATACGAGTTTGTGTTGCAATTTCTAGACGTCGGATCGTGGATCCCACATTTTTCAATGAAACAATAAACACACAACGATACTGCAGTGATATTCCGTACCCATTCATACAACTTGTGTTAAGTGAAATACTGAACGGTTATTTTCAACAAGATGGTGCAACCGCGCATACAGCTCGCATTTCAATATCATTGCTTGCTGATGTTTTTGGTGATCACATAATTTCACAGGGACTTTGGCCTCCACGATCGCCTGACCTAACAGCACCCGACTTTTTCTTCTGGGGTGCAGCGGAAGCAATTGTCTATAAAAACTGTCCAAAATCCATCGATGAATTGAAAACTGCAATATCCACTTTCACTGCTTCTGTTATAGAAGAAATGTTACAGCTTGTGTTTGGAAACATGATTAGACGAATTGAATTGTGTATTCAAGAACAGGGAGATACTTTAAACATTTGATGTTAAAATTTTTAAGTAAAAATGAATATTCAATAAATTAATAACTTGTATTTCACTGAGTTTCATTTCGGTATATTCACTGTGGCATACGGCACGCGCGGCTAACAATCATACGGCACTGCGGAGAGACTTTTTGAACACCCCGTATAACCTAGCAACAGTCAGATACCGTGCTGTACTCAGCTGCACACTACTGTCTGTATTGATGGCATTACTAAATAATTTTATCCCTACAGCTCCTTAAATAATACTATCTCAGAAACTGCTAGTCTACATGATGATAAGAGGTGTCGTTGAATAGCATGTTGTGTACACTTGCCAACTCATATTCAGATAAAGTCAATTTCCCCGCATAGTATAGTTGAAGACACATCTACCATTCACTCTGACATTGTTCTCAGTCTTTACAACTCAGTACTATTACACACCCCAAGATCCTTTTAAACAGCAGGTGAATGAAAGGTTTCTGTAATGGTCTCTGGACCCCTGCTACTGAAATAAGCATTTTAAAATATGTCACTGCATTTTAGGTGCTACTTAATGTTACCGAGCAGCAGAGTTTGATTTCACATATGAGCACTTTCGAACAGAGTGCCTTTATTTCGGTTAGCATTTTGGCATTAGATTACTGTAATTTTTTAAAGTCCCTGCTCACCTTGAATCTACACCCACAAACACCCACTGACATGCAGGTAGTGCAAAACTTTGTTTTGGTAGTTTTTGTAGAACTTTTCATCCTCAATTTTAGACATAGTAATGCAAACATCTCCCCTCATCCAGTCAATGTTCACTGAGCCACTTCAATTGTGCTTTATCCTATATCCCTGGTGAACCAACAGAGCAAAGAGCTCTATAAGGAGTAGTAGAAAATGAAGATGAGTGTTCAGGTTGATTACCACACAACTGTGAAAGAATACTAACTGCAATAAAGAATAATAATAATTTGTAGTCTACCGAATACAAAAGTGTGTACATATTTTATACATTCAATTGATCTCTGCAGCAGCTAGATCAGAAAACAAAATGATAGATCCACAGCTACATTAAAACATTTAATTCAGACAATATAATGAGTACGAATTCACAATCAACTTATGCTTCCCCTGGCGGAATGTTTCCCTTGATAAACAGAAGATTTTTAAAGGCTTTAAGTTCTTTGTGTCTATTACATTGATTGAGATAGCTCTTTATCGTGAACAATGCAATGGCTGAACACCCATGTGAGATTAAAATATACAAAATTTTATATATTTCAGAGACTGCACCTAAATTTCATATTTCATTTTATTTCTGGTGTTACTGTTTTGCATATTCCATGAAAATTCATTTTACCTCTTCTCTGCCTTTTGTATCCAAAAGTACAGACATTTCTTTTCCCTCCACCCCTCTTAAGTACATGAGAGTATATGCTTTCATATGGAACACACTAGAAGAAAAAAAATTAAGAGCTCTTTGTAAATAATTTGGATATGGGCTGGGGAGGGTGGTATGGGGTGGGGTGGGTAGACGGGGAGAGAGGAGAGGCAGGAAGAGGAGTTTGGGGATGGGTATCTGGCAGCTTGTAAGGAAGCAGTCAGCTTGCTGGCTATGAATGTGAGAGAGAGAGGTGGCAGGTGCATGGGCTAGGGATGTTATGCATGGGTGTCAGACCTGGTGTGGAGTGACACACAATGAAGGTGATGGGAGACATGAATTGGGTGGGGGTGACATGACAGACGAAGGGGAAGCTATACATTTGAAGGTTTGGGGACAGTTGGTTACGGTGATTGAGGCCAAGAGGTTCACGGGAGCAAAGGAAATGTTGCAAGTATAACTCCTATTTGCATAGTTCTGAAAAGCTCGTGGCGAGGGGAAGGATCCAGGTGGTCTGAGTTGTGAAGCAGCCACTGAAATTGAGCATGCTGTGCCCAGTTGCATATTATGCTACCAGGTGGTGTTCTTTGTTTGTGGCCACAGTTTGGCAGTGACCATTAAATCTGATGGACAGTTGGTTGGTTGTCATACCGACATAAGAAGCTGTGTAGTGATTGCAACAGAGTTGGTACGTGACATGGCTGCTTTCAAGAGTGACCCTGCCTCTGATGGTGTAGGATAAGCCTGTGACAGGACTTGATTAGGTAGTTCTTGATAGGTGGATTGGGCTTTATGACCCTTGTGGCGAGGGACTAGAAATGAGAGTGGCATAGGGATGGGCTTGGATATTGTATAGCATGGGTGGTCGACTGAATATCAGAAGCTGCTAAATTTCATTTGTCATGTAAGTACGAGTCCAAGATGATAACAGATGTCAAAACTAAAGTGAAGGTAACACATTGTTTGGTAACACCCCTGAGTGAAAATTTTTTCCACAGCTTTCACGCCATATGCATCTCCAGAAAATGATTCTTTAATTGTGAACAGTGTAGATTGTGTGTTATGTACTTGTAAACAAGTTGTGTGTCAACTTTAGCTTTTCGGTAAACACTTTGTCTCTCTCACTTGGTAAGAGCTTCCCAGGTTTCAATGCAACTCACCAACTAATAACAGCATATAGCACAAAATTTATTCAGTAATAATACATATACTGCATTATTGGAACAATATTTACATACATTACTGTTTGACTGTCACTTAGCCGCTGTGTTGGCAAGACAGTGTTTTTGTCAGCATGGCAAATGAATTGGTTCAGCATGACACTGATGGAAAAAAACCCGGAACACAAGGGGGTGCAACATAAACAAAAGATGGTAGGCATGTTTCTACATCTGAAAGGTGACGTCTATTCAAATTTTGTGCCTGTTACGTAAGAGTGGCACTGCTAATGTCACTATGAGAATGCAAATCAGGTTTGTTTTAAATATACATTGTAATGGTTGTGAGTGTTAGTTACCTCTGAGATTGGACGTGATGAGTTGATGTTGGTCAAGAATGCCTTTAAAGCAACGACGACACCACAGTGTTTGAACGAGGACATGCAATAGGGTTACGAGAAGCTAGATGTTCCTCCTGTGATACTGCAGAAAAAATTGGCAGGAATATAGCCACCATATATGATTGCTAGCAGTGGTGGCCACGAGAATGTATGGTCACAAGAAGACCGGGCTCCGGATGGTCACATGCCACAACCGAGAAGAAAGACCGTCGTGTTTGGCGCATGGCTCTGGTGCATCATACTGCATCTGCAGCAGCAATCTGAGCACCAGATGACACTGCAGTGATACAACAAAGTGTTAAAAATTGGTTACTTCATGGACAGCTTCAAGCCACTGGCCCCAAACCACAGCCACTTGTGATTTCAGTGGTGTCAAGCGAGAGCTCAATGGAGGACAAGGCAGAGGTCTGTTGCGTTTTCTGATGAAAGCTGGTTCTTCCTTGGTGCCAGTGATGGCTGTGTGTTGGTTAGAAGGAGACCAATTGAGGCCCTGCAACCAACTTGTCTGCTTGCTAGACACACTGGACCTACACCTGGAGTTAAGGTCTGGGGTT
The DNA here is from genome assembly GCF_021461395.2 of Schistocerca americana. NCBI lineage: Eukaryota > Metazoa > Arthropoda > Insecta > Orthoptera > Acrididae > Schistocerca > Schistocerca americana. The sequence continues at coordinate 269,137,684 of NC_060130.1, read as the reverse complement.
CGATTTTGTATAACAGCAGGAGTACTCTCATGGTCATCCCATTCACCCTGACTGTACATCTGTATGTCAATCTCTTGTGCTGCCATTCATGAACAGCTTTCCAGGGGTATTTTCCAACAGGATAGCACTTGCATACATACTGCTGATTTGCATGGGTTCAACACGCTCTGCAGTGTGTCGACATGTTGCCTTGGCCTTCTTGGTCACCAGATCTGTCTTCAGTTGAGCATATATGGGACATCCCTGGGTGATAATTCCAGCGTCATCCACAAGCAACATAACTGCCCTGTGTTGATCGAACACATGCAACAGCCATGGAACTCCAGCCCACGAACTAACATCCAGCACCTATCGAACACCATGCACGCACATTTGCGTGCTTGCATTCAATATTCTGGTAGTTACACCTGTTATGAATGTGGTAGCATGTCACATTTACAATTGCTTATCTCGTACTTAGATTAGCCTGTAGTCTTTCAATGTTGGTCACTTACAGAATGTTATCTAGACAAATCTATTCCAGAAATTTCATTACTCTACGTAAATTATTATTTGGTCTCGTGATGTTTTTCCATCGGCGTATGTCTTCAGAACCTATACTGGTCACCACAATGACAGTCAAGTGCAGTAAGGGCGTGACACATGGTATCAGCACACTTGATGGTAGCCAGATTGTTGTTGCCACACAAATGGGGCACTCCATTTGGAAGTGTCATACAAGCACTGGGATTTCTGAATGCCACCATACCTTGGTGTACTGTAAGTACCTTGATTCAGAGAAAACTGTCACTGACTCCTACAGAGTCAACTACCTTGGCCACACCAACTTCCACAATGGATTAGTGGACCACAGTGCAGCAAATCAGTTATCAGTTCAATTTATTGACACGTTAGAGCTACAGAGATACTACGGGCACAGTAGTCAGATGCTTTAAATCATCATAGGCAATGGATCTACATGATTACACTCTAATTCTGGCAGAGGGTTCATTGAACCACCTTCAAGCAATTTCTCTACCATTCCACTCTCTAACAGCACCAGGAAAAATGAAAACTTCAATCTTTCTGTGCTAACTGACTTATTTTATTATGATGACCATTTCGCCCTACATGGGTGGGTGCCAACAAAATATTTTTGCATTCAGATGAGTAAGTTGGTGATTTAAATTTCATGAGGAGATCCTGCCACCCAAAAAAAACTGTATTTTAATGATTGCCACCCCAAATAGTGTTATCATAACTATGGCACTCTCTCCCTTATTTTGGGATAATACAAAACAAGCTGCCCTTCTCTGACCTTTTTTGATGTCCTCTGTCAATCTTATCTGATGCGGATCCCACAACATGCAGCAATATCCCAGAAGAGGATGAATAAGCATAATCTAGGCAATATACTTAGTAAACCTGTTCTATTTCCTAGGTGTTCTGCCAATAAATTGATTTGCTTTCCCCACAACATTATCTATGTGATCATCCCAATTTCAGTTATTCATATTTGTAGTCCAAATGTATTTTGTTGAATTCACAGCCTTTATAATTGGCAGGAAATATTTTCCAGCATTGTACATAAATTACCTAGCAACTTTATCCCTTTTGTCTGAGTCTGTCTTGTCTTTCTTACACTAAAACATGCAGCACTCTAAACCCGCTATTAATCACACATTTGGAGAAATTTGTGACTCAAAAAGTACCCACTTATTATGTCAGAAATGTATGATTTTTTTCTAACAATTTTGTGTATTTTTTAAGTGTATTTGTGAAGGTAGTAAATGGTGTTTAACAAAAGCTGAGCGCCCTTACTTATGAGGTTTTACTTTAAGATGATGATAAAATACAGTTAAATGCCCTGGCACACAGAAATTGGTTGCAGCTTATTCTGGATCTTGGTTAGTTTGTAACATTCCACACACTTACATACAAACATATTTTCTTCAGAATATCCACAATTAGCATCAAATGGAAAATGAATGAAAATGTACAAACATTAAATCCTACTGTATGAAAAACAAAGCCTCACACTTACAAAACAGTACATGAGTACAGACATTGCTTTCAATTTCATGAATTAATTAGGTATAACACCACACCTTCATTGGATAATTATGTAGAATACCTAACCCAATCAACAGGATCATTCTCAAATTAGCTCCCTCTCTTAAGATATCTTTACCAAAATATAAACTTCCCCACACAACTGTCAATTACTACAATCCTTTGTAAGTCTCTGATGTTAAGAGCTTAGGAAAATTCCAGTCTCCTATTTATCAGAATATTCGTAAATATAGCAGGTGCTCTTGTTTAGAGATGTTAAACCCCATTTCTCCCATGTTTTTAAAAACAATTTCAATTCCCTGTGATATGCAGCTGGAGGCTGAATCAGTCCAAATAAATATAGCTCGTGGGGTGTTTCACGCAACAACCATTGTAAAAGAAACTTTATCACTTTGGCTAACTAAACTGTGTTTCACCTATTATTTCCCATTCAGTTCACTGGTATGCACTGATGGAGAACGCAAAAGTCCAAAACTAATCTGTATTTGCAGCAAAAGTGAGAATGGTAGGTGTAGCACTTACAGGGTGGCACACGGTAAGTCACCCAATTGAATTTTGACCCTACAAGTATACTATTGGCACAATAACTTTCAAATTGTACGTTCAACTTTGTGCAGTTTATGGAAATTATGCCAGATGTCATCACGAGTTGATAGCCTCCATTGTGAGTCAACCATTTCAGTTTGCCACGATGGCAGACAAAGGATGGTTGACCGTCATACGAAAGACAAAGTCTGTGTTACAGTTTGCAGCGACGAACAGCGTCACATTGACAAAGAGAAGGTTTTGTGCTCATTTCGGCACATGGTGGGCTCCCAGCCCACAGACAATATGCATTTTGCATCAAAAATTTGAAGGTACTGGATATGTTTTGGAGTGTCAGCAGTCACATGCACGTACAGTATGTTCGCCACAAAACAGTGGAGCAGTTCGAGTAGCTCTGACTTGCAGTCCTTGTAAATCAACAAGAAAAGCCAGTACCGAGTTGGTAATTTCACGCCAATCTGTATAAGAAATTATTCAATCCAACCTTCGCTTGAATCCATAAAAGATGACTGTGGCGCGTAAGCTTACTGCGAGAGGTGAGTGGAAACAGCAGTTTTCAAGGTGGGCAATAGAGCTAGACCAACAGGCAGTGCTACACAACACGTGCTTTTCTGACGAAGCTTATTTTTACGTGAACGGTGTTGTGAACAAACAGAATGTTTGATTCTCGGCATGTGAAACTCCGCAAATAATCCACACAAAAGACACCTATGGGGAGAAAGTGTGCATGTAGATCGTGATGTCAAGCCATGGAATCATCAGTCTGTTCTTCTTCGATGCTACAGTAATCAGTGAAAGCTATTTACACATGCTGCAAAACCAGTTCTTTCCTCAACTCATGGCCTCATGTCTTCCACTACAGACACAATGGTTCATGCAGGATGGAGCACGCCTCCATACTGCCAACACTGTGCTTGATTTCCTACATGAAAGACTTGGCCTTAGGGTATTGTCAAACACATTACCAGAACGTTAGGAAGAAGGAGGAATGTGGCTGGCCCACAGCTCGGACATTAACCCATGTGATTTCTCCCTTTGAGGGTTCCTCAAGAAGAAGGTGTACCACAGAAAACCCGACAACGCAGTGCAACTTAGAGCCATGATTGTAGAGTTATGCTGCACCATTCCAGAATATTTGTGTCAGAGAGTCATCACAAATGTATGTGTGTGACTTGAAGAAGTTGTAAATCAAAATGGCAGTTATACTGAACATGTAATTCATTAGGTTGTATTTCCAAGTTGTATTCCTTACTTCTACATCAATAAATTACAAATCTTGTCAACAACAAATATGTTATTCATGAAACAAATCAGGTGACTTATCATGCACCGCCACGTATGTTCCATCATGCTGTGTCTCATCTGCTGTGTTCAGTTGCTGATGGTAACACAGATCATTTTTTGTCTTTTGCTATGAATGTCAATAAATAATCATGAACCGAGTATCACATAACAACAGTAACTCAAGTTTGCTCTATCAATTATTCAGATGAAATTAAAGTTATAGGGGAACATTTAATTTATATTGTGAAAGCAAATGGACTATTTCCACAGACACTGGTTGTCACACGTAACCCCACAATTAGTTTTTGATTCAACTACCCCCCCCCCCCCCCCCCCCCCACACACACACACACAAATGAAACTAGGAACACCAGAAAAAAAGTACCTGATGACTCTTAGGACGTCCTGTATACAAGAAATAACTGATGTGTCACATGCTCAAGTTTTGAGTAATCTCTGAGAATATTCAAGAACGCATGTCTGATGCTTGCTTTGGTTCCAATACAGAATCGAATCTCATACCACCATTTTAGCTATCATGTTAAAATTATGACTGAATGGGAACTGCAAGTTGTGAGCAACTCTTACTGTGATTGGGGGGCGAGGGGGTGAAATATTATTTCACAGTGACGTAGACAAAATAACTTTCCAATTTTTAACTTACAGTTTCTAAATGTGATACACATATATGTAAGGCAACAAGTTGCAATAATTAACACTTCTGGCAGAAATTGTAATTCTTCTGTAACCAACAAGATATGTACATTATGTCACTAGTTGTGCTTAGGCAATATCTAATAATTTTAAAACAATTGTGTGTCTATATATCTCTAATATGCCTTAATCTTTGAAAACCAGAAATGTTTATTTTCTGTCATCAACACAATAAAAATCACAAAGATAATGGCTCATCATGGATGCAACAACAGAGGCATAAGCTTGATTACAGATGTGATGTGACTGCTGCTGTTGGAGTTATTCTTGACACTGCTGATGTGGCGGCGGTGGTTGTGGTGGTGGTGGTGGTGGTGGTGGTGGTGGCGCGGTGGCAGTGGTGGTGCTTGCTTGTAGTGAAGGTGGTGGCTGCCGCAGCTACTCATGATGTTGAAGATGACAAAAACAAAACTGCAGCAACTTGTGGTAGTGGCAGCAGTGTTGAAGGTAGTGTGTAACTACCCAATTGTGGCTGTATATCCACCATAATTACCATCACGATAGTCAACATTTTTGTTATTTTGAATTACAACAGCCATAACTGTTTACAGTGATTTGTGTAAGTTGAACTATGAAATCAATGAATAATCTAAGAAAAGTAATATTTTCCCTTCAGATAAAAATTTGGGACACTAACTGCACAGAAATTTCATTTCAAAAGCTTTGTTCTTTGTACCATAATTACTCAACATGACTTTTCTTTACACTGTTGTTACTAAAATCCTTATAAAGTTTATGTATTATTTCTGTGATCAACTAGCTCTGTAGTAAACTTTCATCAGATCTAAAAACTAAAAAAAAAACTAAAAGAATTATTACAATAAAGGAAACTGTGCTTAGAAAATAAAATTATTCAGGGGGAACAATACCCACTTTAAACTGTCCACTGCCATATAGGAACATTAATACTAGAGGTAACTCTTACTAAACTACCAACTCTTCAGGACAAGAGTGTTTAAACTCTCTCTCTCTCTCTCTCTCTCTCTCTCTCTCTCTCTCTCTCGCTTGCTCGCACTATATATTTTGTAGATCAGCTCAACTTTTGCAAACTATCCACAATCACAGGTTCCATCTCTCAAAATTTTGATATGGAATACGTAACAACTTCAACTATCATAGTATTTCAAAATGCTCATGGGAAATGGAAGAGAAGACTTATAATCCCACAGCCTAACCAAAACTGAAACCACAACCACTGCACTAATGAATGTACTGCAATCAATTTAATGAATTAAGTAATAAGAAAGAAAAACAAGCAGATGGGCGATGAACAGACGACTGCGGATACCACTCATGAAAAGACATGTCTATAGACTGTGATAAATTCTTGCTTCAAACAAAACCTTCGTACTGGTTTTTATTCACTGCAAAAGACCATTTGAGCTATTACATCTGAAACTTCCATTGAAGCTCAAGTTCAATCATTCTCAGAATATGTGAGCAACCCGTACTTTGCTTTTTGTGAATCGCAAAGCTACAGCCATCAAGAACAATGAATGAAGATATTAATAATCAACTCCAAACATTAACTCATCCTTTGGTAACCAGCAATTAGCAAAACACTGATGTATTAAAAAAAAAAACATGATAAAGTACCTCACAAAACTCTGACTCTGAAGAAAATAAAATAAACTACTAATAAATCAGGATGTGCACCTTCACTATCTCCATTCTTGTTTCCTTTCTCTGCACCCGGTATGGTGCTGTGCTACTGTTCACTGGTACTGTTTTACCAGTTCTTCCATGAATTTCTGCACTTTGTTCTCCATCTCTCCTCGAGTTTACATCATCCTTTTGGTCATGACTGTAAAGTAAAGTCAATGTAAACACGTGAAAATAGTAAAATGACAATCCTTTGCAGTGAATAAAGATACTTACCATTTTTGTATCTATTTCTACACTTTAATATCCATCCACATACAGTGTTTCATACAAGTCTGCCTTATGTAATTATTTTAATCATTCAATATAAGTATTTATGTTCATGACCCTGGACTATTAACAATAAAACGAAAACTTTGTGTGTTAGTAACTGTCTAAAATTCTTATTACTTTGAGAACGAAAATGATCTAAAGAGACTACAAATATTTTCATGGATATCTTACAAATTTGCAAAGTTAACAGAAATATTTCAAGTCTGATACTTACTCCTGTGGAGTTAACAGCTTTGGTGTTTGAACTGCAACTATGCAAGATGGTTTAGGCATCACCTGTGCAACTTTTGGTGTTACTCTTGCTTGTTGCTGAGGAAATTTTGTGTTGGATGATGATGTTCTTTGTACTGGCTGGGATATTTTTTGAATATTTATCTGTGCTCCAGTGTGACGGCTAGTATGTGTTTTGTTTTGCACAGAATGTACAGGTTGTGTTTTTGAAACATTAAATGTATTCGATGTCACTTGTGCATCAGATGATACAACAACATTTGCCCCTAACTGAAAAATCAGCCTCATGGATTCTTCAGGAGATGATTGAGAATGAAATGGAACAAGTGTCCTATTAGATACACAATTTTCTCGTGAATTATCCACAGACTGTGTGACTGCTGCTGATGTTGCCTGGTACACAATGGAACTCCTGGTAGGGTTACAAGTGGGCCTACTAAGGCTAATATGGGCAGGTTTTGAAAATGGGGTGCAAATGAGATGAGTTGAGGCAGTTTTCTGCACCATATCGAACACACTTTCAACAACATGGCTTTTATTCTTCCCAAATGTGATGCTTTTGACCTAGTGTTCTCAAATTTGATCACGATTTCCACATGAGCTATTTGTTTCATGAAGCAACAGAACAGAAATTTGCCTCTATCTCAATTTCAAACTACCTACATTTGTCTTTAATCTCTCTTCGACCCTGTAAAGAAAAAAAAAAAATACATTGTACTTACATATAAAAAATCATATAGAATTTCTGGAAAAATTCAGTCTAAGATGTCATGTTAGTCTTTTGACAATATCACAATTTTTTCACGAGTAAGGAACTGCTCAGAATTAAAAATATATATAATGGGAGATGTCTAGACATAAAATCATTATGCTTTGACTGACTATATCTGATCTATGACTTCAAACATAACTTTTATTTTCTTGCAAAAAATAAGAATAAATAATTAATAAATAAATAAATAGATTTGCTATGGAGCCAATGGTACATGGAATAGCAAATAAAAAAAATAAAAATAATATGCAAAACCAAATACGACAGGCTGATCATATTTTCAAACTATGTAACTACTGTTTTCCGCAGTTTCAGCAGGATTATTTTTTGGCACTTAGCAAGGGTCACTACAATGAAAGGTAACTTAAAACAAAATTTTAGTAACAGGGAAATTATATCAACAAACAAGGTGAAAACTTAAAAATGTTGTCTTAAAAGCAGAAATTTTAAATTCGAGTTCTCAGTCTGAAAGCTATTTACAAAGTAAGATCTCGATATTTTAACCTAATTCAGGATATATAACCAAACTATAACAGTTTAAAAATTCATTTACAGGTAGTTATGAAAAGAGTGGTACTGTCTGTAATAAAACCAGACACTGTTACCTGAATACTGATTAATCACAAAAAGTTAATGATGTAAGTTCCCTCAAATAGATTTTATATAATGTTTGTATCGCCTCACTTGTTTACAGTATGTATTTACTTCAAATATATCATTACATAGCACTTTCATAGCATCAATAAGGACATGAAGTTTTTCTGTAGACTTTCTCTCAATTCTTTTGCGTCAGCAACTGCCTGTTACATCAGCCTCATTGCTTTAAACATCAAAGGAAACAATTCATCAATTTAATGAGATCAATTGCATATTTCTATTAATTCGCCCTCTAAAAGTCTGGCTTTGGGTATAGAATAACAACTGAACCATCAAATCTCAGTTTTGAGGTAGCATTATGATTCCTCCACATTAAATCACAATTTTAGCTTTTTAACTAGTGAGGAAATTAAAATTCATTTCCTCCTATGTTTTACCTAAACACACAACAATCTGTTTTTATTATCTACATCCTTCATTTCATGATTACCAGCTTTTTTTACCACTCCTCTAAATCGCAAACAGTGAAGGGAAAATTTATTCTTATGCCTATACATGTTCCTTTCCTATATTTCTGAGCAGTTTGATTTTGTCTGCACAGTTGACACTCTTCCAACTCATATTCCAAGGTGCATCAATGCTAGTAAGTGTTTTCCACATTCCAATTCCATCAATACAGTCTGCAACTCACTAATAATTAATAACTTTGAAGTTACCCATACAGCTTTCTCAACTATTGGCCAAAAGTAAACGGTTTCCTAGCTACAGGTGTGATACATCAAAGTAAGTCGCTGTACCACATTCACACTGGGAATCCGTTACATCTAGAATAGAAACCTATTATAGGTGTTTTTTAATACATCCGTCTGCTTCAGGTATTATTCTCCAATTCTTCACATTTATCACTCCAATACAGCTATTTGCTTCGGGTGTTATTGTCCTATTCTTCACATGTATCATATAATTACTATGTCTAGAAGTTTCTGTAGTAACTTAGTGAAAACTTCAGTGTTCTTCCCTTTATCTTTTCTACAATTAACGTATGTCTCTAACTGCACAGGTAGTCTTCTGGTAATAATTCTGATAGATTATAAGTAAGACATGGGGTTGCTAAGAGGCTGATCTGTTTGTACGAAGTATACCAAAAACACTACCCCACACTTTAAAGTCACTGTTACCACGTACAAGGGCTATCCACAAAGTACATTATGTTTTGGAATTAAAAATGATTAAAGTATTGGAAAATTTTATTATTATATAGAGATGAAAGCCACACTTAAATACTACTTTTTTTACATAGTTGCCATTTAAATTAAGGCACTTATCGTAGCGATGGATGAGCTTGGAAATTCCTTCGTCGTAAAATTCGGTCGCCTGCGCCTTCAACCACGTGGTTACCTCTTCTTGAAGCTGTGCGTCTTCCATCAAAACGCTGCATAGCCAACCACTTCTTCATTGCTGGGAATAAGTGGAAGTCGCTCGGTGCCAGGTCGGGACTGTACAGCGGATGAGGAAACAACTCCCACTTAAAAGATTCGAGAACTTCACGAGTGGCATTTGCCGTGTGGGCCCGGGCGTTGTCGTGAATCAGCAAGATCTTTGAGCCCAACTTTCCCCTGCACTTGTTTTGTATTGCTCTTCTGAGGTTGTGCAGAGTTTGGCAATACCTTTGAGAGTTTATTGTAGTGCCTCTTTCCGGGAAATCCACAAAAATCACACTTTTCTGTCCCAAAAGAAGAGGTAACCATGTGGTTAAAGGTGCAGGCGGCCGAATTTTATGACAAAGGAATTTCCAAGCTCGTCCATCGCTACGATAAGTGCCTTAATTTAAATGACAACTATGTAGAAAAGTAGTATTTAAGTGTGGCTTTCATCTGTATATAATAAAAAAAATTTCCAATACTTTATTTATTTTTAATTCCAAAACGCAATGTACTTTGTGGATAGCCCTCGTAATTACATGTTGAATGTTAGATGATTTTGAGGTGAAATAAACTGGACATTCTGAATAGCAAGGTAGCAAGGTATGGGAAAGCAGCAAAGAGGAATCCAACGAGTGTTACAGCAAGGAACAGGGAAAGTGGCAAAATGTCACTTCTTTAATCCCCCATATTCCCTCCTTTGCTAACTACCAATGAAAATTTTCTGACACACACCATGACAGTAAATGTACACTGTTTTCACAGAGTCATTTAATACTGTCACTGTTTTTCGAATAGCATCATTAGGAAACATGTACCAAAAGCAAACTTCCATAGATGTCAAGGTTCATGGGGTGAAACTGAGCTTAATACATACTACAACTCCCACAGCTTTGCTAGTCTGTTGAAACTGATTCAGTCAGTGTTATCTTCTCCTGTTTGCAAGCATGGTTTGTTTTCCATGAAATATTTAAATTTCCTCATATATTTACTTGTTTTGTGCTGTTCTCTTGTGTTCATGTTGATACAGTTCAGCTCCTTCCAGAGGAAGGGAGCCATGTGTAAGGAGTGCAAATTTCATTGTGAGAAAGGAAATTTCAGAATAGACAGACTTCTGTTGTCACTGCAGACTGCTGTGACAAAAGCATATTTTGCTGTTTTACTCTGGCCAGTACAGAGAAAATGCAAGAGATGTGGGATGATGAAACCTGTGATGAGGAAAAATATTACTGGAAGAACTGTTACTGATTTGGCCAATTTCCAAAAGGATGTTGCTTGTTACATTTGCCTTAGAATTCTACAATTTCGACTAGAGCCTGACATGCCTAAATGCAGCATTTGGCACAAATGAAAATGTTAATGACTCCCAGAAGGAAGGCATCTGAGAGAATTTCAAAGACAGCATTGTCATTGCTTTACTTATTCATTCCAATAGTAAATCTTTGAGTATACTTCACTGTTTTTCAGGAAAGGACAGTTAAAACTATATACAGTGTGTCTTATACAGTGGGTAGAGAAAAAAAGGGAAACGACAAAAGTGCAACAAATCCAGTCACCTCCAAATGAATGGATACAGATCATGTATGGTTTTCAAGGGAACCTTACACCACTCTTCCTGCACAATAGTGGCAAGATCACATAACAATGATGGAGGTGAATAGCACTCATGCAATCACACCCAAGGGCCAAAATTGCAATAGTGAAATAAATAATTTTCTATAAGCAACGGCAAACACAAAGTCTATCAAAAAAATTTCAGCATATAGGTTACTTACACTTAAGATCATCGTTTGTTCTTATCTTGATGCTATTAAGACATTTTTGCTCTTAAGCATGCAAAGGTATGTATCATGTGGAGGGATAGTATGGCACAGACATCAGATCAAAGAATTATCAATTACTGCAGAGTCAAATAACTGTAAGAGGAGTACAATATGCAAACTACCCTGCTATCCTGTCTCCATGATGATTATTTCCCACTGTTGAAGTAATTTCCCTTCAACAACATCCAGACTGAGCACATTCCAATTGTGTATCAATTTCTTGAGCCTTGTGTCACTGGCAGACCAATGACAGACTATTTGTTCGGTGTTTGATTAAATGATAGGTGTTCCATCGCAATGTGTGGTACCCAATAATGTCCCAGTATTTTTATGGAGGTGTCCATCATCAATGAGTGCTACCTGGTGAATGCACTGAGTTTGTAATGTGTTATATCATACTGATATCTCTTCATATACATAAAGCTATCCTCAACCCAATAATTTATTTGAAGATCCGTGTAGTATTCTTAGGTTTCCAAATGTTTTGAATGAAGTCTTAAGTAATAAATGACCTCTTCATCCTCTTAAATTTGATATATTCTCTCTTTACATTCTCAGTACAAACTTAACATGAGTTTTGTTCGTGGTGTATGTCTAGCCGATGGAGAAATATGCAGCAGTGCTGATATTATGAGGATCTGGTGTACTTTGATTTTTAATCTTTTGACTTCTTGTAGAAACACAGCAGTTTTGTGATGCATAGCACATCTTTCATTTTCCAATGGAAATTTGCGCATCAGCTCCAGCTCAGTATTCTCGTTTTTTTCACTGATTCCAATACTAACTCAGTACATAAAGAAGAGAGAGGGAGACGAAAATAAAAAATAATATGACAGTTCTGTCCTAATGACAAGAATGTCATTTAGAGATAAAGCATTTGTTCTGACAGACAGAGGCCGAAATCTGACACACAAGCTTCAAAGTAACTATCCCAGAATTACCTCCGAGCAATTTAAGGAACCCAAAGAAAACCTGAATCTAGGCATCTGGCTGGGAATTTAAGGCCCACTCCACCGAAAGGAGAGTCCAGCATCTTAACCACTCAGCCATCTCATCTGATTCACCACATGTAATTGCTGACATGGCTTCATGGGTGAGGCAAAACCCCATTTCATTGTAAATACACTACTGGCCATTAAAACTGCTACACCAAGAAGAGATGCAGATGATAAACGGGTATTCATTGGACAAATATATTATACTAGAACTGACATGTCATTACATTTTCACTCAATTTGGGTGCATAGATCCTGAGAAATCAGTACCCAGAACAACCACCTCTGGCCGTAATAATGGCCTTGATACGCCTGGGCATTGAGTCAAACAGAGCTTGGATGGCATGTACAGGTACAGCTGCCCGTGCAGCTTCAACATGATACCACAGTTCATCAAGAGTAGTGACTGGCGTATTGCGATGAGCCAGTTGCTCGGCCACCATTGACCAGACATTTTCAATTGGTGAGAGAGCTGGAGAATGTGCTGGCCAGGGCAGCAGTTGAACATTTTCTATATCCAGAGTGGCCCGTACAGAACCTGCAACATTCGGTCATGCATTATTCTGCTGAAATGTAGGGTTTCGCAGGAATCAAATGAAGGGTAGAGCCACGGGTCGTAACACATCTGAAATGTAACGTCCACTGTTCAAAGTGCCATCAATGCGAACAAGAGGTGACCGAGACGTGTAACCAGTAGCACCCCATACCATCACACCGAGTGATACGCCAGTATGATGATGACGAATACACGCTTCCAATGTGCGTTCACTGCGATGTCACCTAACACAGATGCGACCATCGTGATGCTGTAAACAGAACCTGGATTCATCCCAAAAAATGACGTTTTGCCATTCGTGCACCCAAGTTCGTCGTAGAGTACACCATCGCTGGCGCTCCTGTCTGTGATGCAGCGTCAAGGGTACCTGCAACCATGGTCTCCAAGCTGATAGTCCATGCTGTTGCAAACATCCCCATCTGTTGACTCAGGATTCGAGACGTGGCCGCACGAACCGTTACAGCCATGTGGATAAGATGCCTGTCATCTCGACTGCTAGTGATACTAGGCCATTGGGATCCAGCACGGCGTTCCATATTACCCACCCTGAATCCAACGATTCCATATTCTGCTAACAATCATTGGATCTCAACAAACGCGAGCAGCAATGTCACGATACGATAAACCGCAATCGCGATAGGCTACAATCCTACCTTTATCAAAGTCGAAAACATGATGGTACGCATTTCTCCTCCTTACACGAGGCATGACAACAGCGTTTCACCAGGCAACGCCGGTCAACTGCTGTTTGTGTATGAGAAATCGGTTGGAAACTTTCCTCGCGTCAGCATGTTGTAGGTGTCGCCACCGGCGCCAACCTTGTGTGAATGTTCTGAAAAGCTAATCATTTGCACATCACAGCATCTTCTTCCTGTCAGTTACATTTCACGTCTGTAGCACGTCATCTTCGTGGTGTAGCAATTTTAATGGCCAGTAGTGTACATTCTGACAGTTTCATGAAAATTATGTTGTTATGCCAGAGTAAGAATTAAAACCAATTATTGATGTGAATATAATCATCATCCATCACGAGTAAACACTGCAACACTGGCTATGAATCGCAACCAGAAATGCTGAATCTTGTTGAGAGAATGCAGCCCAATTCTCTGCAGAGATCAGAAAATAAAATCAAATTCTATTTCACAATGAAGTTCACTTCACGGACAGTGTAAAAAAAAAAGTGAGGGATATACCTAATGGTATGTGATTCACGGACGATACTTTGTACGACTGGAGATGAGGGAACATAATGTTAGTAATCATAGGAAAAGTATTTTTCAGATACCTGTGGTAAACCATGGGCAGTGGAGGGAGCTCCTTCATAGCTTTTAGTATGATCATCACTGGCAGTAAATGGAACGAAGATCTACAGTATATACAACTGTTTTGTGGAGATTCATAAATTTTATTATTCTTATTTCCTCAGTAAGCTGTTGACAAAACACGAGTGTGGGGGGGGGGGGGGGGGGGGGGGGCTGACAAAACTCAAGTTGGCATTGAAAAGACATTTCACTGAAAGTTGTGAAAACACCCACAAAGCTGGAATGTGGACCTGAAGGCTACAGCTCAGTAAGTCATACTCAGATTGGTCTTTAATGCTTCACATTATTATTCTCCATCAGTACAGGATGGATATGCAATGAGAGTAGCACATGTTACTTTCAATCTGTGTATAATAACAGTTCAGTTTCCCTATGCAATTTGGAAGCAGATTTCTGTATTCTAGTTGACATCTCTACTTCCAGTACCGGTGTTTAACTTAAAAAGCAGATGATGTTCCCAATCTCCAATTTATTATATCCTCTATCTAGTCCATAGCATCCTAGATACTCAGTATTGTAGTTGGACTTCTAAGCAGTTCAATAGCATTTTCTACACATTACAGACTGTATAGAATCATACTAAAAACATTTTTTTCCTACTGCTGCAAGAATTTTAGACATTTGTGACTGCGCAACAAAGAATTGAAGTTTTCTTCTACATTTGAAATGTATGTGTGCAGTGACAGACTGATCTTTGTGCAGAAAACAGATTATTATCTATTTCATGACTGACTCCTAGCTTCACATCCCTTTTCAAGCTACATCACAACTAGCATTGATGTGTTCCATTTTGTCGGAACCACGGAAATGCCCACTTTCATTTGTCATTGAAAAGGGAGTGTCCTACATAGAACTATTTACATTTTTGAGCATTGTGAGTGTCAACTTGGAAGAGTCACAGAGAGCCAGGCTATACTTTTGTGAACAATGACCTATGCATTCTTTAAAGACACAATTCTTCTCTATTGACTGGAGGATTGTTGCTATTAGTGAGTTGTTTCACCACGACATTCACAAATGCACAGTTAAGTTTACCACTGTAGTTAGTGTGATGTGGGGAAAAAAAAAAAGAGAGACTGTAAAATTTGGCCTCCTGTTGGTTCCATCATATGCAATATATGCTAAGCTGTGATGGCGCACAATTTACACACCAATGTGCTGCCATCACTGTCATATAGAATAAGTGACTTAAACAATCAGAAAAGACGGTGGCAACTTTGTTTCCATGCTGAAACACTGTGTTGCTAAATACTATTACTAATGTATGAGTTTAAGAAGCATTGAAGTGGGAAATCACATATGATAATTCAATACACAAGTAGTTCTCAATAAATGAATTGCATTTTCGCAACAGAAAATGAAAACTCTAAATATGGTATGTAGTAATAATTTGGAATAGATTTTGCAGAACACAATGATAAATTTAAAATAAAAATTCACCCTAATTACTTTTGCTGTTGTCTGGTGTTTTGCTGCTATTATAGTCACCTAACTGAATCAGCAATGTTTCTGTTACTGTGTCAAGACAATCTGCTATCTTTTCAAGTTTGCGCACATACTGAATTCCTCCTAAGAACTTGAGTAACACTTTCGCAGTACCTAATTGAATCTCTCCTCCATTCCACAGACGGATCCACGATACCAGATTTATCATCATTTGACAAGGAGTCTGATCTAAAACAATCACAGACCTATCGGATAACATCTGAGAACACTCCTGAACTGCTCCCTGTAGTGTCCAGCATTCATCCTAGAATGGTAATCTGCATGATCTTTTTTTTCCAATAAAACATCAGCCAGCATTTCACATGAAGCCACATTTGCTCCACTGTGGCACATTATAACTCTCATCCCAGAATGAGACAGGATCTGAATTCCACCTTTCCATCCCACAATAAACACTTCGTTTGTGATAATCATATCCACTTTCTGGTGCATAGGACTTTTTTTTTTTTTTTGCAATCCAAACTTTCTGCAACAATTTGCAGCACACCATGTCTCATTAGTGTAATAAACAGTTTCTACAGCATATCATAAGTGATTTTAATTTCCTTGAAGAACTCTAATTCTCTCCCAAATATTACATTATTTTCCACTGGCGCAAGCTTTCTGTTGAACATTTCATATCTGAAGCTCAATTTACGAACAAAATGCAATAACGCTGTGTCATTCAAATCGGGAAAATCTTCCTTATCAATTCTCTACTTTCCCTAAATGTTTGCTGTACTGTTGAAAATCGTTTTTCCCCATAGAAGCTATGGATTTTTTTCAATAATTCGCTGTCAAAACTTGACCAATTCACACTTGTCACCTGCCAGAACTTTTTCGCTGACATAAAATATCAAGTTTCTTGATATTCTCCTGAAATTTGTTTCACTGTACTTTCACAAATGTATTCAGCAGTTCTCTTGACCAAAACATGAACAGCAACAATCTACATCCACCATCATTATGACACAGCAACTAACAAAAAAAAGGAACAAAAATCCACCAGTAAATAGATAAACCAACCACTCTGTCTACAGGCCACAAGTGGCCCATCGGGACCATCTGACTGCCGTGTCATCCTCAGAGGAGGATGCGGATAGGAGGGGCGTGGGGTCAGCACACCGCTCTCCCGGTCATTATGATGGTATTCCTGACCGAAGCCGCTACTATTCGGTCGGGTAGCTCCTCAATTGGCATCACGAGGCTTGAGTGCATCCCGAAAAATAGCAACAGCACATGGTGGCCTGGATGGTCACCCATCCAAGTGCCGACCACGCCTGACAGCGCTTAACTTCGGTGATCTCACGGGAACCGGTGCATCCACTGCAGCAAGGTCTTTGCAGTCAATAGATAAGGGTTATACATATTTTTTATGTGTTTAAAAGAAAATGTTCTCCAAAATTTGGTCTAACATCCATGGCTCTTCAAATTTGACAGTAACAATAAATACCTGAAATCCCCAAGCTCAAAGTCGGTCATTATGAAACGGCGGCAATTTCATGGTGATTAGAATTAGTGGATACCAGTATGGTATAACAAATTTAAGAATAAATAAATCACCAAATCTATGCAACATATGTAAACTTTTAGTTACCATGAAGTTCCCGCGTTTTGGAAAAGTTGCAGAGTACTGTGTGTATAAAAGATTATGTAATGGATTATAGATTAGAATGGGGGGGGGGGGGGTGATAGTTGGCTGTGAGTTGATGAAGCCAATGAATATGAAAACTTAGTTGTGGTAATATACTGATCATCTGCATAGACCGAGCTCTAGGTTAGGTTGGAAGATGAAAATCTGGTTGCAAAATTGGTGAAGTCACTGAATTTGATGTCAAGAGAATAAAATTTTTGCTATGGTGTGTACTTTAAACATATTGGATTTCAGTGAGTAGTTTGTGCCTGCCATGTAGCAAATGTACATCCCTCATGCATACAATAGTATTAAGAGGGTGTTTCAACTTTTTCTGTCTTGCTCTTCTAAAAGCTACATGTCATCTACAAATCATTGACTATGAGTGTGCTTTATCAGAATTCTATACATGTACCAATCACAATATCACTACTACTTACAGATCAAACTATACATGATGAAGCACCTAACACAGAACCAAAAGATTCCAGCTAAATGGAAAAATGTATACCTGAACTGTACCTCCTTTAATTGTGCACATGACCTGGTGGTCATGTGTGAACATGAGTTCCAGGAAGTGGTTATTTTGAAATTAGAGGTTTCTTCTTTTTCTTTAAAAGAAAATTTAACTGTACTGAAAGCATGTTACTGTGGAAAAAAACTGTTTGTGAAACACAACAGGACCTAAACTGAACCAAATGTATAACAGACAACATGTACTTTATGTAATTCAAAATTACCTAATTTGTGAGAGTTCATAACAAAAATCATGGATGACAATAATCTTGACCAATATCTGTAAGGCAAACATTTAATTTAAAAAATGTAAGACATAATACTATCAGGCATGAATTCAATTGTGAAATGTATAATATTCTTTGGCTCATTTGAGAAATCATGCAAAAGAAAAATAAGAGGAAAAAAATAAAGAACATGCAAAATGGAAGAACATAGCTTTTCTTTTGTTTCCGCAAACAGAGTAAACAATTTCTTGCACAACTAATTCTGAACAGAATTAATTGCATTTAAAAATGTTTGTGTGTTGACAGAACTCAGAAAACTCAATATTTAAGTATAGAAACTCTGACTGTGTAATAAGTACATATCCTGTAGAGCATAAATCTGTGTGTCTGAAGAACTACACAAGTTCAACAGCACTCCCCGAGTAAGGAATTTACAACAGATGATGGAGAAACACTACTGTAAACAACCTTTGTTAAGCTCTTGTCTAGTCTGATTACGATAGTCCTTACCAATACTCGCCAATGAGACATGTAAATTTTAAGTTTTGGATCTGGTGTATATATCTTTTACCTTAGGCCTCTCAAAAGGTTTACTTTTAAGACAGAATCCTCCACGGGCCCCCTTTGGCTCACCTCTACCACAGACACCGTAATACCAGTAAAATAATCTTCACTTTAGTAATCAAGAACTAGTACTAAAATCCATAAATTTCCTTGTGCTGCAAATTTCTTCATTAAAGACAGTGAGTATAATCTAAAATACGATCTACTTCTCAAATAATGAATACTAAAGTCACTTGCTGCATTAATCACGTCATGTATAATGTGTTGTATGTGGAAGAGTAAAAAATAAATAAATAAATAAATAAAATAAAAAACATCCAAATACATGTGACAGTTATTCATTCTGATGAAATGTTGTTATGATGGAGTGCATGAAATTTAGACATTTTAAATTTTAGTACGAAATTTAACTTTCATGTTAACTAACAAAAAAAGGATTATGAATCTCATCATCTCTTGTAATATTTTCTGTGTCTGTTGTGTAATACAGACAATTTATAAATGTACAATTTCTTTGGAATATGACTTAATTATGTGATGGTATTCAGTGCTACTTTAATAAATTTTTCTGGGACTCATACTAAAACAAGTCTAAGGGTGAGGTAATTTGTTACTTTGTCTACTCCTTTATGCTGGGCTAGGGTTTCTGAACAAAGATTTGTATGTTTTTCTAATGTGTTCAGTTCTATGTTTGATTTGTTTTACAAGTTTGAGCATTACTGAAGTAATTAAATTCAACAGTTTATCATAGGGAACCACAATAAGTGATTTAAATGGCAGAGAGGTGATGTGCACATAGGCCCAACAGCACTCTCTCTTGTGTGACGAGACAGGTCTGTGTTACACAACATTCAATTGATGCGAAGCCATCATATGAAGTGGAAATGCGTAATCATGTGCCACTATGCATTGCCGACATCACATTGTAGAATACTAGCATGAGTGCACTCAAACACGGTTGAATGATTGGTCTCCAAGAGTTGGGTCTGTCATCCCGTGACACTGAGAATTATACAGGGCACACCGCTTCAACAGCAAGGCATTTGTATAACCAGTGGAGAGACGATGACCATACACAGCGCCGACAGGGTACTGGACGGAACAATGTGACCACAGTGTGAGATGACTGCCATCTTTCCCACATGGCCGTAACAGACAGAACAGCTTCATCCACAGTATTGGCACAGTGTTGGAGCACTGCAACAGGTGTGGACATATCTGTGTTCCACAGACTGGACTCGTGGCACATATGCCATTGCATCAGCTTCCACTGACCAGAACCCACCAACATTGCAGATTGCAATGTGCAGATGAACGCCTACAATGACGTGCTGAGTGGCAAAATGTAGTTTTTTTGGATGACTCACGCATCAACTTGTCCTACAGTGATGGCTGCAGATCCATTCTACGCCACCATAGTGAACACAATGTAACAGACTGTGCTGTTGAGCGGCATAGTGGACAAACACCAAGAGTGATGGTCAGGGTTGCCACTGCCTGTAATGTGCGACCTCACCACCTATGTCTTGATGGCAAACTTAGCAGCCACTGCTACATCAGGGATGTTTTACAGCCTGAGGTACTGCCCCTCCTGAAAGTCGTTGCACATAACATATTTCAGCAGGATACTGCATGTGGCAAATAAAGCGCAAGCCTTCTTCGAAGAACGATGGGTACCATTGTTTCCTTTGCCTGCCTGTTAGCCTGAAATGTTGCCCATTGAACATGTCTGGGATATGGTGGGTTGACAGCTTGTTTGTTCAGATACTTCTGCAGTCACAGCTGCTGCTTTGTAGACGCATCTACGAACCAAGTGGCAGAGTACTCCCCAGCAGCATATTCAGGAACTTTTTGATTCCATGCCACGACTTCTAGTGACTCAGATTGCAGCAAGTGATGGCGCTACTCTTAACTGAATTTCCACAGTCACAGTGCTTGAACAGGTCTGTAACGCTGATCATCTACGTAGCATTATGTTCCCAATTGGTGGAATAAATTTCATTTCAATTTTTCCAAACAGTAGCGCAGCAAATAAAAGTGTCAACCTGCTAACATATTCCTTGCATTGTGTTGCTTTACACTTTTGGAATTGGGCATTAAGAAGATTCTTTCACATAAACTACAATACCTCCTTGGTGATCAGTGGTTTCATGTAATTTCTGGAAGACTGTATATTACTGAAGATAAACCGGTATAAAGTAACAAACTGGTGTTACTGTTTTACTGTCTTACTCACTGGAAGCTAGTTGCACTAAGTGCTAGAAATGATCAACTACAGCAAGTGAAAGAACTTGATGGACAACAGTAGTGTAGATACTCCTTTGGAAAGGATTTTAAAGATTTAGTGATCAAATTGTCAATATGATACTGCATGTGGATGGCACGATTCCACGATAAACAACTCCTGCCTTCATCGTAAAATGCCTTCCCTTTTTAAGAAAAAGACACTGCACATAATATTCAGAACTGTGGATTATGTTGCTTATGGTCACAACATAGTCTTATACTGTTATGTCAAACATTCGTACATATGCTATGAAAAGACTAAAGCTGCTGCATTTTAACATAAATGTAAAACGTAATTCAAGGATATTTAAATGTACAGTGTGAAGTACAAAAAACAGCTTCATTTCAATGCTCCTTTGTTCAAATTAAACTTTACTTTACTGGGCATGGACAAAAAATATGGAAACACCAAAAACACAATACATTACCATGCCTAGTACAATAATGTACTTATCCATTCAGAGATAGCTGAAAGCTGTTTTGAGTGCTAATGGTTTTCCTGCACTGTTTAGGTGTGGTAATGCATGTATGGTATTCAAGGAAATCTTATACCAGTCTTCCTGCCAAACAGTGGCAAGATCAGGTAACACTGATGCAGGTGAATAGTGGCCACACACTTTTCTCTCCAAAGTAGACTATGAAGTCTCAATAATATTGAGAGCTGGTGACTGTGGTGGCCAGGGGAGATGTGAGCTGTGTGAACGAGTGGCCTGACATCTTAGAATACGAGGGACAAACATTGTACCATGGAATGGATCCGATCAGCCAAAATGGTCACATAAGCCTTAACAGTAATGGGACCTTGTAGAGTACCAGTGGAGCAAACAGAATAACACGATATTGCTGCCAACATCACGGAGTCCCTGCCATTTTTCACTCTTGGGTCATAAGCTCAGCCATAAGTTGGAAACAGTGTGAAACAAGACTCATCCAACCAAATAACATTCTTCTATTGCTCCATAGTCCATGTGTAATGGCTTCAGCACAACGATTTCCTATTATGGGCACTTTCATAACTGATGAGTGATTCTGAAATTCTAGCTTGCCTGCAATTCCCTGCTTATGGGACTTTCTCCAAGCTGTTTTGGTGCTGACAGGGTTCATGAGCGTGACATGCAGTTCTTCAGTGACATTGGCAGCAGTCATCCTCTTTTTATCAAACTCCTCTTCAACGACTGTCCATCATGATTACTCAACACGCACTTTTGTCCGTGTTGTTACTTATGGGATGATGTTTTTCCACTTTCCATGTATGCGATATAGATCTTTAATATGGTGCCTTTTGAAATACCAAACACTTTAGCTCGCTTGGTTACAGAAGCACCCACCATACGAGCACCAACAATCTGCCCACATTCAAAGTCACTTAGCTCCGACATAACGCATTCACAACTACACAGAATACTGTTCTGACCATGACTGACACTTGCTACATATTCAGGACACTGCATACGTGGCATTCATGGTCAAATACAACAATGCAACCTGAAGGCTGGGCAAGCATACGAATTTATGTTCAAGCATGTATTTCTCGTAGTGTTTCCATAAATCTGTCCAACCACTATACACAGAGTTTTAAATTGATGTGAGAAATGTAGTAATTCAATAATAGTTTTGTGAAAGGGAAAAATGTTCAACATCTAATGTGAATATATGTTTAGACAGAAACAAACACCTGAAGATTCACTAACAAAGCTCAAAATGCATTTGAATCAATAAAAGCAGCAACTTGTGACTAAAATGTCTGATCTAAAAACAATTATATGGAAAAAGTTTTGAGATTTTGGCAATAAATATAATGCCAATCAACGACCATTCAACACAGCTCAACCCCATGATGTACCAATATATGGGTACCAATTCTGCCAACTAACCAAACAGCAAGTACTGGGCTGAAGGTAATTCGTAAGGATTTTCAGAAAAACAGGGTTTATTTGGATATGTAATTTGTTTAGGAAAGATTTATTTTATATTACATACATTGATACTGATTACTATAACCCTGTTCTTCCTTCACCTTAGCCATGTTATGACTTTTCCTTCAAATGAGAGGAACGATTACATTATTAAATAAAATTTTGAAAGAACTTTGTTACAGCTTATGGTGTAACTCCCTCCCAGATTCCTCACGTAAGCTCTGCAGAGAGCAGTTTGAAGAAATTCATACTTGTTTACCAATAAGAATGGAAAAGCCTATCACTGTAAAACTTATTAATGTTTTGAATAGTAGAAGTTTTATACATTGGTGTAGAGCTCCCCAGCACTTTAGGAAATGAAACTGACCAAAAAACAACATATTCTGGAAAGATCTTTGATGAGCGTCAACAAGAATTCCACCAAATACAGCACAGAAGCTTCCAAAGCACTGAAATCGAAACTGTGCTGCACAAATCACTTTAGACAGCCAATAATAGCATGTCACCGGACCTTGCCAGCAAACGACAGAAGATATTCAGAGAATAGGACACGTGACGCAATCAGCTGACAGCAACATCACTGTTAAGCATCAAGAACACACAAAAGGGGAAAGTTAATGATTTAAATTAATATACATACAATACAACTACAAGAAAAGCTAAGCTTGCACATAAAACATCAGTAGTCAAAAGCTTTTTGTTGTTTTTTCCCCTGGGGTATGGTTAGGCAGGATCTTGCACCTTTTGTCAAGAATAATTATACTTTTTGCATCATTATTGCATAATTTAAAATCTATTAAAGAACTAAAATAAATATGAGAAACTAACCTTGAAGCTTGGTCTCTTTTAGCATTTGTTGCCCTTTAGGAGGTATCAAACACAAATGTGCCATTAAAATTTTAAGTATCTTGCATAAATGGTTGGGCTTCTGGGCTCGAAATTTTTGTAAGCGGCTCAAAGTGTTCAGTTTTGAACATGACTCAAACGATCCGTCATTTAAGTAATTCATCACCCATTCTCACGTGCAAGACAATCCATCTTGCATAAAAGGAAATTTACTTTGAAAGTAACACTTCTCAAAGCACCATATTTCTGCGTGACCTCTTAGAAATGTACACAGTTGTGATTTCACACTCATCAAAAGCCGTTTGTGGTTTTGCATAGTCTTCGTCCTAAAGCCTTTGGTGAATTTTTCTGTAGGCAGACGTTTATGTGTGCACAGTGTTTTGTAGTTGTAAATGCTGCATTTTGTTTGCAACTTAAGTTTTATTTTGGTGTTATTCTTTTGTTTCTGTTTTACTGTTGCAGTATTGTTCTGCAGTAGTAGGCTAAGGTAAAAATCTTTGTTAGGGTATCAGTTCTTACTAGTCAAAATTACAAAAATTTAACTGAAAATTGAAACAATAAAATATTCCCAGAATTCTAAAAAATTCTCAGGTTTTACCCAGATGAAAAAATTCCAATGTTTTCCCAGATTTCCCAGTGGGTATACACTCTGCAACACCAATCACTATAGCCATGTAAACCACTGCACTTTATACAGCTAAAGGTCACAGAACTCTTTGGAGGTCCACGCGATGCTCCCTCCAAATCCACATTTTAGCCAAAATGAACCTTGGCTATCTTGTAAACAGATAATAATTATTTAGGTATGTGTATTTCTTAATCTCGAATTATTTGTCACACTGACTGGCACCATTTCACTGAGACTCATAAATAACTTTTTTCCCGTTAGTATATATTCAGTAGCAGGTAGAAAACAGTGTATATGCCTCACTTCCACACCACTACCAAGCTCCCTCCAAAGCCCCTAAATCACAATGTAGCTACATAGCTTGTTAAACAAGGAACCTGGATTATTCTCCCTAAAAGAACATTTCATGAGAATGAAGGTCACATACAAACAAAACTCTTCACGATAACAGCCTTTCAGGCTGACATTTGTTTTCACATTGTTTGACACAGTATCACATTAACAGAAATATATATATGCACAAAGTCACTAGCTTCTTGAACATATGTCAAACCAATGTGCTCTAATTGATGACTGTCCTACATGTTAGAACAGAGCAACAAGTAATACATACTTACAAATTATATTGACAACCTTATTCCTTACACCCAAAACTTTTTACGCTTCTGTTATGTAACTCTCACACCACACAGCAGGTTTTTTCCATTTATGATATATCTCAGAAGGTCTATGAATGTTTCTTACTACTTAAGATACCTATAAGAACCCATGCAACTTTTCTGCACACACTTACTGGTAACATAAAAAGAAAATAAACTAAAAAATAAAGAAAATAAAAAGGGAAGAAAAGAATACAGGCTTTGTAGTAAATTTATTGGAGGTTTTAAGTGCATTACTAGATCTGAAGTCCCTAAGGAATGGCATAGTTTTCAAACAAGCTAAGCAATATCTACAACGATTTATACACTAAACTGTACCAATCAACTCAATTTTCTCCCAATTAATGTAAAGTAAGCACTCTGATAAGACTAACAATGAGATTAAAAACTACTCAACACACCATATTTTGCTGGCTCAACACATGTGGGCAGTGGGAACTTGCAAGCTTCAGTTTTGGCACTCTTCATCAAGGACATCTGAAAATTACCAATGAGATATCCTACTTTGAGAAAGTACTATAAAATGATAATAAATTGAATGTATATTAGGCAGCAAGCAACTGCTGCCTCAATTGTACTGTACAGAAAATAAGACTTTTTAGGCTATGAATTGTATCCAACAAGGAAAAAAAACACCAACAAAATTAAATTCCTGAAATGAAAGGGCCAGAAATGTTTAAAATAAATTTTTAAGTGACAGTAATTCATCTGTGGAAGCCTATGCATTGGTAAAATTTTGCTTTATTCCTTCTTGCCCACTGATGCCAGTTACTAAACTATGAGATTCAAAAGTCAAGTAGCTAATTAATAACTCATTATGACAGTAACAAAAAAGGTTCTGTGCTATTTGCATATCCCACCTAATAGTACATCAAAAGGCAGCAATCAATTTAAGCTGAGCATTTAATAACAAAGACTGTCATTGCAAAGCACTTGTAACTTCTGTCAGTCATCAGCAATTAAAAACGAACAAAGAACAACAACAACATAATAATAATAATAATAATAATAATAATAATAATAACACAAATTGAAATCATATAACATAAATGAAAAATGCATCTCAACTTAGCGATAAGCACAATGCTTCTACAGAAAAACAGTTATTTCACTGATTCTTTTGGAGTGTTCACCAATATCCCCTCACAAAACAGAAATGTCAATACTTAGCAGGAAAAAAGATTCACAGCTGAATTGGCACATTTTTAGAATGTAAAACTGTGCAGTAAACAATGAAGGTTTATTAACAACATTCGTGAAACAAAGTTCATCAAGCTGCAACTCATTGCTGAATCTGATTAGCTAAGATGAAGGTTAAAAAAAAAACATTAAGAACAAATCAAAGAAGACAGTTGAATGATGTAACAATTGTAAAATATTCTGTGGCATGCTAATTTTTAAGTCAAAGTACTTACTGGTAATAAAAGTTACAGCATTTACCAGTTACTGTATCAACTCTAAAAAGATTTTTCCACAAAACCTCAATCGGTGCACTTCGTGTATGTGGGGGATGAGGCAGAGCACTTACAGAATAACTAAGATGTACATCAACGCAAATATTAAAGTTCCAGGATATTATGAGTGTTCTGATCAAGATTAAATGTGTGCCAGTGCATACCCACTCACATCTATCAACTGTCACAGAATATTACTATTTAATCTAGTATTAAGAGCAAGATAACATAATTTTTGTTTCCCACAGACAATCATCATCTTTTTGTTTAGCAGCAACCCCTCCCAGTATCTTAACTATAGAAAAACAGCAGCTTGTCACAGCGAATAAAAATTGTATACCCTGCATGAAAGAATGATTTTCATTCTGTATTTTTTCAGTGGCCTAAAAATGACTTTTTTTCCACATAATAGATTCGTGCAAGTCCATCTGGCGACATAGGATGGGTGTTCTCAAAATATTTTATTCCATTATGGTACCAGCTAAATGTCGCATTATGTATCTGGAAGCTACATGTTGCATTATGTATCTGACAAAGAAAAAGCAAACAAAGCACGGTTATCAGTAATGTGAACATTGACACTCACAGAATAAGATCTGCACGACTGAAAAGGCACAGTTACTAGCAACATTTCAGAAAAAATTTCATTCCAGTACAGCTAACCTCATCTGGACAGTGAACTTGCATCCTTTCTTCTTTGCAGTAACTATCAAAACATATGTACATGGAAATACTGGAAAGCTTTTACTCACTATTATTTCTTGTAAGACAAAAGATGAATATGTCCCAACTAGCAACCAATAACTGCATGCTGACAGATAGAAACTGTTTAGAATTTTGAAGTACTCCAAGAATGCCAGATGTTAAAGCAATATCTCCTCTACATTACTCAGGCTCACATTTCTGCCTTTAGTTATACTATTCTGAATGCGTAAGGCTATTTAGGGTCAGTTACAGAAAAACAGATAATGCTTTTGGGAAGCATTTGGAAAATCAGATATATGTTGTCAGTACTTTCAAAATAAATTCCAATGCCAAAGAAAACATCTGAACTTCCAGTTATACAGATTTCACACCATATTGTTAAGCATGTGTAAATGCCTGTAGGGTCAATGTGTGTGCAATGTTTGGTTCACAACATGACAGTATGAAATTACATCATAAATCAGCCAGTGTTGTGTGTGTGTGTGTGTGTGTGTGTGTGTGTGTGTGTGTGTGTGTGTGTTTGGAGCTGTTTTGTAACATATGCACACATTAAAAAAACAAAAGTACATTACATTCCAGTGCTGCAGTGAACTAGTAGTGCAGTACATAGAATTAGATCTGCTATGTATCAGATGTTCCGAATAAAGGGACTGACAATGTTGTTATAAAAATATGATCCCTTCCATAATTTGTTTTCTGTGCAAAATCAATACACTTTGTTTATTTCCAACTTTTACCACAACCCTTTCTTACAAATTTGTAAAATATGCACCATTAATTAGGGGATAAAAGGAAAATTTTCCACAGAGCACAACGGAAAAGGTAAACTAATGCTCTTGAAAACCATATACTGTACCAACAGCTCATTCACTCTACACGGGTGAGTAATATGATTTGCAGGTCCTTTACTCACAGTAATGAACAGCTGTGTTGCTGCGGTGACAAACTGTGTTGGTGAAGCAAAATCTCATACTTGTTAAAATGCAGTATTCATAAGAAAAATGCTCAAATAACAGGCACATTATATGCATCCAACTGTTTGCAGGTGATATAGATGCCACTGACATGTAGCAGAAAACACAGTTGACAGATACTTTCATCATGAAGGTAAACAGTATGTCAAGAACCAACTATATGAATACAGACAAACCAATACTACAGAAAAAGAGTACTCTCACTCATATACAACAGTATCTTCTTATACACATTGGGTCTTGATGGTGTGTGTACTGAGGAGAGGGAAAAAAAAAATCAGGGTTATTTTATCATTCATACAGTATCACAGACAGACATGTTAAGTGCAGATACTTTTGTTTGAGCTGGTGGGTGTTAAGAGAATTATCAGTATTCTGGTAGTCCCCACAAGAACTTCACTGCTTAGGGATACAGGGGTGACAATCATGTTACATACTTTGTGCAATAGCAAGGAGGAGGGATAACTCTGCACTACAACAGTGCCTATCAAAAAAATTAATGTCTAGCCAATATATGGAGGAGCAAAAAAATTAAAATAATGAGATGGCTAAACCAAGTCTCAAAACCAGCCCTATCAAGGCAAAGGGAAGATGAAGGTTTATCATCCTGTTGACAAAGAGGTTAAAGATGAAGGACAAGCTCAGATAGCAGGAGAATGGGGAGGAAACTGAAGTGTCCATTTCAAAAGACCTAAATCAATTTAGGTTAATTTTTATTAAACCTGATGCAGATTCCCTGGTGTATAAAAAACATTTTCTTTTCTTGTAGGCATTGTAGCCCTGACAGACTAAGCACAACATTCCTGCACCAATTAATCACTCAGTGTCACCTTATATTTTCAAACAGTTGCATTATATTTACATTTTTATGTATTTATGACTTGTCTTTTAAGGAAGATGACTACTGAAGAAATACTGAAAATATTGGATGAATAGTCCAGAAAAACAAAAGCTACAGTCATACATAGTGGGAAATCTAAGAAGAAGAAGAAGAAGAAGAAGAAGAAATAAGAAAGAAGTGGTACAGAAAATTCAGTGTAGCAATGATCTGAGCTAGACCAATGAAACTGATATACATTACTGGCCATTAAAATTGCTACACCACGAAGATGACGTGTTACAGATGCAAAATTTAACCGACAGGAAGAAAATGCTGTGATATGCAAATGATTAGCTTTTCAGAGCATTCACACAAGGTTGGCGCCGGTGGTGACACCTACAACGTGCTGACATGAGGAAAGTTTCCAACCGACTTCTCATACACAAACAACAGTTGACCAGCGTTGCCTGGTGAAACGTCGTTGTGATGCCTTGTGTAAGGAGGAGAAATGCGTACCATCACGTTTCCGACTTTGATAAGCGTCTGATTGTAACCTATCGCGATTGTGGTTTATTGTATCGCGACATTGCTCCTCGCGTTGGTCGAGATCCAATGACTGTTAGCAGAATATGGAATTGGTGGGATCAGGAGGGTAATACAGAACGCCATGCTGGATCCCAATGGCCTCGTATCACTATCAGTCGAGATGACAGGCATCTTATCCGCATGGCTGTAACGGATAGTGCAGCCGCGTCGAGATCCCTGAGTCAACAGATGGGGACATTTGCAAGACAACAACCATCTGCATGAACAGTTCGAAGACGTTTGGAGCAGCATGGACCATCAGCTCGGAGACCATGGCTGCGGTTACCCTTGACGCTGCACCACAGACAGGAGTGTCTGCGATGGTGTACTCAACAACGAACTTGGGTGCACGAATGGCAAAACGTCATTTTTTCGGATGAATCCAGGTTCTGTTTACAACCCGCCGATGAGGTCATTAGAGACAGAGCACATGCTCAGACTGCGAAAGGATGGAGAAGGTAATTGGTCATGCCCTTTCAAAGGAATCATACCAGCATTTTTCCTTAAGCAATTTAGGGAAATCAAGGAAAACCTAACTCAGGATGCCCAGAGACAGGTTTGAACCATCATCCTCCTGAATGCGAGTCCACTGCGCTACTTCACTCAATCTCAGAATCACTGGAAGAGTCACTTGGTGGTTCACCTACAGTGACCCACATCCTGAAAGGGAAAATGTATTTGGTAAGAGGCAGTGCAGTATATGCTGTAAGCCCAGTTTGCATATTTGGAAGCCGACATATCAGCAGCACTTATATCAGCCTTAATACTGATTTATCAACTTTGCATCAATTGCTGACTGTGTCAAAGTTTGCTTACACATGTGCCATTGGCATATAGAGCACTCTCCATGTATGCTTATTTATGCGTGTCACTCATGTAAAATCACACAATAGGGGCCTAGTTTTGAAATCTGCAGAATGACACCTGGTGCATCTAATAGACTATTTTCATATGTTAAAAATATGGTTCGGATTGTTGGTATTCCGATTGATTACAACATTTAAATAGCATTTATGGTCAATATTCCACAAAATACCTGTTATTTCTATGTAATTACTGCTTAAAAATCACCGAATATCGAGATCTGGTCACATGATCAAAAATTCTCTGTTATTGGCTGATGCTCTAGTGAAGTCATTTACTAGGAGTAAGACAAAGCTATGTGTGTGTTACAGAAGCATTAGCCGAAGTTAAGACGTTTTTACATACTTTTTCTGCCAACAGTTTAGCTGTTGAGTGACAGAAAATGCATTTATAGCTTTTAACTAACAACAGAAAGGAATAGTGGAAGCATTAAAAAAGCTGATGCGTTTATGCTCCCCACATTTAGAGTGGCAATACGTGCAACAACAGATATTCTTTTCCCTGCTCTCTGTAACATCATTAAACTCACTCAAAACTAACAAACTTTACCACTTTTAAAATGGATCCATATATTATAACTAGACTGCCGACTATCAGTCATGAGGTACGGCCCAAGGCACAATAAAATTATTCTTGGCAAAACTTAGTGCTCTGCAGAAGACGCCCAGCAGAGATACTGCACACAGGAGTTTGGTAGTGCAACAGATACTGCATCAGGCTGCTGATAAACAAGATCACATGTTCAAATTCTGGAAGAGAGATAAATATATTTGAAAGTCTTACACGAAATACAAAAATATATAGCTGCTCATTAGTCTTAGTCTGAGAAATGGACAACAGAGGATAAATGCATTAACTTTGCGAACAAAAAATTCACCTTTTTGGAAAGCATTGCTAGTAGTACAAATATCACCATACATCCCAGTACAACGAGGTGTAGGAAGATGAGGTTATGCGGAGAGATATAAACCACGTACAACATGCAGGTGACACAAATGTAAGAACTGTGATGTTTGCGAGTGTAAACTAATGTTAGCGTCTGAAGCAGACTTACTTCATCTTTACGTAAGACAATGAAATTGCAAAAGTTTCAACAATAAGGATCCTAGCTGGACTGTATGAAGATAAAAAATATTGTTTCTCATTAAGTAAAACATGTGTGGTCACATTAATTAGAAAATATTTTGAATGTGATGTGTGAACAGCGATTGCAAATATAAGCGTATGTAAACAGCATGGAGAACACAATTATATTCTGTTTCTGATCGGTGTGTTGAAGTTCTGTAATTGTGATTCAGTTTTCGTATCAGAGGACTGTTGAGTTGTTTTAAAAATAAGTTAAAATGTTCTTTCACGTTAGAATCGAATTAGCAATCTATGATCATCATCTTACAAAATTCGATGATACTGAGCTACCGAAAAATTGAGGTATAGTTGGGAAAACGACATGTTTCATTAGGAGTTTAATTTTGCTGAATGACGCTATCCTTCATTGTAACAGTGGTAGAGCACATTTAATCTCACAGTGCAACACATTTGTGATTAAGTTAGTGATCTTGTGTGTCGATATTGTCGCAATTTGCCAGAACAGTGCAACCATATTTTACGCATCTTCCCATTCACTGGAACACTCAAAAATAATTTTCAGGAGTTTCTATAGATGTATTAGTACAGTATGGTACTACGCACTATTTGTAGCCCATTTTCCAAAACAAATTCCAAGATATCACTGTGAATTAGCATTATGACAGTAGGAGCAGCGAGCTAGCCAGTGACATCAAAGGCATCACAAGACTCGAATGGAGTGTTTTAGCGGGCTTTCAAATTATTTGAATTTCATTTCTGTTTTTATAAAAGAATACTGAAATTTAAGAGGAAAAAATGTGTGTTAGGAGCATAAAATGACATAATTAATCATTTAAGAGAATGGCAGAAAACAGTCAAATATCCTATTATGCTGTCATGTTATTCGTCAACAACTTCTACACTGAAAACAAGTTGAGCATGTACCATGATGTCCTGGAACATTTAACTAACTTTTGTACTAAACAATTATGAAATATTTTACCAAAATGCTACTTCAGTGTTGAGAATGACTGTAACATGTCCTTCACACATGGTTCAGTACTTTCAAAGGCAAAGAGTGCCGAGTAGTGCACTATTCTGTGTGAAAACTACACACTGCCATGGGCTGATTATTGGCTTTTCCCCTTCAGCAAATGGAGTTTGGGCTTTTAGGAAAACACCTCCAGAATGCTCTAAGTAAGAATGAGATAGTGTGTGCAGCTGTGAAGTGTAAAACTATTCTTTATATTATAAGTTATCTGGAGTAAATTGTGTGTAAATCAAATGACATCACATATAGAGCCCAACCAAATGAGGCAGCGTATTTATTAATATACTGATCTCATATTCGGAAGTTCAACCAAATGAGGCAGTGTAGTCATTAAAATACTGACCTCATATTTCGAAGTTTTCTCTATCTGGCCATGGCAAATGCTGAGATGGTTCAAGGCCATGGTTGACCACCTGTCCTATCCTCATAAAAGCATACTTATACATAGTGACAATTATTGAACTATATGGGGGGGCGGGGGGGGGGGGACGTAAATTAGTTACAAAATCTTCCAAAACCTGCACGTACCGTTCAGTAGTCACTGTGCCATCAAGGAATATCACACCGATTATTCCGTGACTGGACACTGCATACCACAAACTCACCCGTTGAGGGAGAAGAGATTTCCCAATCACGAAGTGTGGATTCTCAGTCCCCCAGATGCACCAATTTTATTTACAAACCCCTCCAAATGAAAGTGGGCTTTGTTGCTAAACCAAACCACAATGTACATAATAATTCCCATAATGCCCTGTAGCCAACCGTGCAGTTTGAACGTCAGAATGCAAACTGTTAAGAAGTTATGATGATTTCATTTTAAATAGTTCAATAACTGTCACCCTGTATATTCTGTATGTATGTATGTGTATTTTGAACTATTTATTTTCATTGTATTACGACAAATCCTAAATCATTGTTAGGTAATCCCTGGATGAATAAGTTAGTCAAATCAGTAAAATCAGCTTCTTGGCAGAAAAGTTGATATAGTTTTGGGTAAGTGTAAAGGTCTTAATTCATTGAGGCAGCATTGCTATCTGTGCAGTTTAAGTTATAATGAAAAATATTACAGATAAGCAGTCATCAAAGGTTGTGGTTGGGGAGGTAACTGATGTTTCAAGTGTAGAACATTGGTTATACCCAGACATGGACCCACTGTTCCTTGTATACGTGAAAGAAGGATATACTCAAGTTTTCAAAAACTGGGCAAATACAATATGGCAAAGTTACAACTAGCACCTACCATTTCCTGCCATTCATTATCG
Organism: Schistocerca americana; assembly: GCF_021461395.2. Classification (NCBI taxonomy): domain Eukaryota; kingdom Metazoa; phylum Arthropoda; class Insecta; order Orthoptera; family Acrididae; genus Schistocerca; species Schistocerca americana. The sequence goes on along the minus strand of NC_060130.1, from coordinate 269,103,896 downwards.
TCACCTCAAATGAAATGAGTTCAGAACTGTGATGCCAAATAACTCTTTAGCACTACACCTGTTATTCTCCACTGTACTGTCACCCAATATTATTTTGGAGCATTCTGTCCACCCTGCTAGTAACCTCTGTTTTTTGCATTTTCTGCAGAGTTCATTTTTTTCTGAAATAGTATATGGAAATATAGGTTCACTGTGCCATCAACTGCAAGGTCATTGGTGATAGAGCACAAGCTCGGATGTGAGATGGATGAAGTAGGAAATTAAATGTGTCCTCTAAGGAACCATTTTAGCATTTGTATTATCAATTTAGGGAGACCACAGAAAACATAAATTTGGATGACCAGGCAGCCCGCGAACTGGAAGTATTTCGTTCCGGCACAGGTCTACTCTCTCAGTCTTTTTTAACATAGGTGCTTTGAGTTATGTAAACAATCAACAGTTCATATGATTACAGAACCAGTGTCATTCAATCTCCTTGCACTGTTTAGGAATTGCCATATTCCATATGTTGTGGATCAGACCTCTAATAACAGGTTTAATGTTTAGCTTGAATGCACATATCCCAAGTACAGCCCTGGAAGGCATATATTTGATACCCAGCTGCAGTGTTCAATTGTCCTTCATTCCACATGGCTGAAATTGTCTCCAGGTGATCTGGAAACTCAACAATGCAATTTTTCCAGGTAGTTGAATTGGTTGTTTATATCCTTAACAACATCAGCTATGGTCCAAGTACAGCTCTTCTTAATATGTAGCTGGCAAAACTACCTTTTTATCTTAGGGGTTAATGGCTCATCAATGAAGAGGTCATCAGAGATGGAGTCCAAGCTTGGATATGAGGACAGATATTGAGGAAACCAGGCTGTGTTCTTTTTTCAAATGAGCCATCGTGGCATTGGCTTAAGTAATTTTGGGGCGAACCTTGGAACCCCCAACATCTGGATGCCCAAACTGGGATTTAAATTGCTGTCCTCCTAAATTTAAGTACAGTGCGTTAACCACTGTACCCCACCAATAGGTATAACTATCAATCACTGTGATAGATGCTTTCATATGAAGATTTCCAAGATATATATCCTCTCTCACATATGACTTGGGATGTGAATCAATTTCTCTCAGTGAGTGATCACCCTGGTATTCTCACCTCAACCATACAGTCATCATTTGTCATATTATGGCCCCAGTCTGAGATGAGAATCCAAGTCCCCTGCTATCACTACTTGCTCTCGCGTGTTAGTAGTAAGAGGTCTTGTACCAGAGGGAGTTATTTGATGAGAAGTACACACAAACTGTGGCCAGAACTGTGTTCCCTGACTAGTATTTATTCGAGTATCTGACGGACTATGTTTCTCTGGCACAGTCAAAACGAGGTTATTCTCCAGTTTTCTCACCTGACACATTACCGGGGGTCCTAATGGCAACTGAGTGTACTTACTGGTCACGACAACCATCAAAGAACTATTTAACGCCAAACAGTACACAACAAACTCTTACAAATGCATGAGTTTTCACATGCAGCAAATATGTACAGACTAACCACCTTGGAACTGTACTTTTAAAAAACCCATCTAATACTTCTAACGTTCAACTTTATGGCAAACTGCTCCAATATAGTCTGTAAATAAGAAATCTTACATTTTTGCAAGCAAAGTCTACCTTCCACATCAATGTCACATGGTTACTCACAATTCTGCCATTTGTCTGTTCATGACACACTTTCATCTCAGCAGAATATGAACAGTTCACATACTGAGCTGTTACAGAAATGTCACTGGGCTCTTTTCCCTAAAGTGAAGGTGTTAATTTCTGCAACAACTACCCTTCAAAGAAACCAAAGAATTTACTTTTTGATACTGATTTTGTGTGTATAGAATTATTATTATATACCTTTAACACTAATTACATCTGTTCATAACAAGTGGCACACTTCCTAAGCTATGCATCATGTATACTCAACCATTTGTCCCACTACAATACCTTATTGCAATGGTCTGGAAGATATTTTGTATTTGAATACAGTTGGCTTCACTGGTGCCAGGCATACTGTCTACTGAAATTGTACCATGGGAACAGTATTTGCGTCAAATTCAGTTCACTCTCTTCATTACAAGATCCAAAAGAAGGTGAACACTACCGATCAAGCGAACACAGTGTTTCTTGACTATTAGAAACTAACTGGCACAGTTCCACATTCAATAACTAAAACACATCCTTATTTCTAATAATATCTGTAAATGCAATGAGAATTTTGGAAAGGTAGAGCTCTGAATTTCTTTCCAGATGGCAAGTCATCATCAGCACAAATATAAAATTAAGTTTATCCCACAGTAATGTGCAGTCGTCACTGCTGTTCACATTGCTCATAAGTAACTTAGTTCAATCATATAATATGGATGATTCTTTCCTCGGCTACAGTATATACATTATTGTATCCTCTGTACACATCATTAATAAATAACTCAGTTGCAAAGAGCACAAAAAACCCAAAACACAACATAGATTAGAACATATACTTTACACATGAAGAAGAAACAAATCAAACATGAATTTCTTAGATCCAAACATCAAGCACATGAACAACAAACATGACCTTCAAATTTTCTGCAAACAAACAGCCACATATACCATTATACATAGGCAATCAAACCATCTACTGAATAAGAAAGTGGTAACTCGCCAACTACAAAACAACATAATATGGCAAATAGATGAAAAAAAAAGAAAGACTAAATACGCAAACACCAAAGCACACAGAAACAACAGAATATACACACCACATTCCAGAGCCACAAAACACACAATGATAAGACATTAAATACACTCGTCAATAATTTTTTCCAACAATGGATCAAAATAACATTTAAAGTTGACAAGACAAAAAACATATCAAAGGTGTGATGAAAATGAAAGATGTGTGTAGAAACTCAGAAACATTTATGCTATAGCATAATGTACGCAGATCAGTGTACACTGGAAAAATGAGCAGAAATTTAGAGGGGAAAAAAAAGAAAAACACCTTAGTACTCTTAGCAAAATTGCTCAATCGACATTGTGTTGAACAAATTACACAAAATCACTGTCAAACAAAACTAAAAACTATCTTGAAAATATACTGTACATATATAAGCAAAAAACAGTGAAACACATGATAATTAACATTAACCATGCAGAAATCAGCTCAATACTTCTTTGGATAAATGAATAAGAGTGTAACTTCAGTAATGAGAAGTAGTGAAGTATATTGGCTGCACCATTTACCTAAAAGGTCAGTGAAAGACAGTCTCATAAGTGATCATATGCTAATGGGGACAAAATAAAAAGTCTCACATCCATGAAATGTGTGATACAGATAACTTACACACAGAATTTTCCAGTGTAGCAGACATGAAGACACAAACACAAAATGTACAGTTTTAAAAATTAATTTTATAACTACACACCTCAATGAACAGCCAATGAGACACAGCTGATGGGACTATTATTCGTATGCTCATCACCTGTAGAAGCCATCAAGTGGGGTATCCCAAGAGGCACATTATCATAGGGTAACAGATAAACTGTGTATTAACATTGTGTTTGTAAGCACATCGGACAAAAAAATTTGGTCACCTGGAGATATCAAACAAAAAACTGTCAAACATCATCTTTATCCCTGATAATGGCCCCAATTTAATGAGGACGGGAGTCCATAAATTTCTTTAAGTATGCCACAGCTAGCAGAAGCCAGTTATTGATGATCATATCTCATAAAATTACCAAACTACAAGGTATTTTTATTGATACATTTTAGACAAAGTTACGTATGTTCCTAGACAATTTCGATGGTATCATGGGACTTGACGGGCCAGCCACAGTGTGATAGGATGCCTGACTGTTTGACAGGCCAGGATTTTAGGCATACAGCTCTATGAAAACAGCAATTACCATCCTGGAAGACAGTAGTGTCCATATCACACTCATCATTAAGATGTAGAAGAGAAGACAACACTTGATCAACAAAAATGTCGAAATAAGCATCTTCATGGCCACAGAACCACCTCTGGCCACAACTACACCCTCTCCAAACTAGTTTAAAATGCCTCATCTGTTGGTGCAGTCAGCATCTTGCATCATTTAAAATGAGGCCAAATTGCAACTCTTCAATCCACATTGCATGCCTCCAGGTGCCTACTGTTCAGTCTCTGTGCTGTTCGACTCATTAAAGGTGTGCAGCTTTATGTAACAGGGAAAAAGCAATGGCCTTTTGCAAGGTAAAAATTACCATTATTTGCTCTTTCCAATGTTCAGTCTGAAACTGGTTGAGATGTACCTGCACTCACACAGTACAAACTCCTCTGAGGTTCGAATCCGGCTGTCATAGGCATCGTATGACACTAGTCTTCAGTCCTGCCTGTTGGGATCTTTCTACAAAACTGCTTTTAAGCTGTGTTACAAGGCTGAGAGTTGTACACCATTCCTTGTAGATATGTTGGACAGTTCATTAGGTACCTTCATTCCTACACAGTATCAAATTAAGCATGCTCTAACACAACAGTTCCTTTCTGCCATTCTGTCACATCAATTCATCTTGCTGCACTAACCCCTTACAACCGACTGGCACACGGGCACCATTTACTGCCATGACTTACATAACTACTATTGGGTCAAATGACCACCTTGTACAAGTATTACCCATCTATATAACTCAAAAATGAATACTGTGCTCTTTTGAAGTAATTTATTGTAATTACAAAGGTTACGTATAAAATACTATCTATTTTTCAAGGCTCCTCATTACTGTCTTGGATAATTAATGCGAAACGTTACGTACGTATTATTTGAAGTCACCTGAGTATGCATGCCGAGTTTCCATCACTTCCGACAGATAGCATAGCTGCAGGACAGTTTCAAAATGGTGTCTGTAGGTGTTGAACGTTACAAGCAACGTGCTGCCATTGCATTTTTCTCTGCAGAGAAAGAAACTGTAAGGAATATTCACAAACACTTGTGCAAAGTGTATGGAGCCTTTGCTGCTGACAGAAGTACAGTTAGTTGCTGGGCACAGTAGGTGAGGTCATTAGAAGACAGTTCTACAGGGCTCCACGATTTGCAGCTGTCAAGGGGAGACCATCCATGGCTGTCACACGAGACATGTGGCAGTGAGCTGTTTTCATTTACAAGGACAGACACATTACGACTCTGCAGTTTGTGCAGCATCTGTCACTCAGCAAAGGAAGTGTGGATGCAATTATCCGCATTCTTGGATATTCAAAAGTTTGTGCAGATGGGTCCTGCAGTGTCTAACGGTGGATCACAAATCGCACAGAAAAAACATTTGTCTTGCTTTGTTGCAACATTTTGAAGCTGAGGGGGAAGCCTTCTTGTTCTGGATTGTGACAGGTGATGAAACCTGGTTTCACCATTTTGAGCCCGAAACAAAATGACAGTCGATGGAATGGCGTCATTCCCACTCCCCACGGAAGAAAAAATTCAAAGCAACTGCTTGTGCTGGTAAAGTCATGATCACCGTGTTCTGGGAGTGTGAAGGTGTGATTCTCATTGATGTGATGCCAAGGGGCAGTACTATTAATTCAGAAGCATATGTCAACAAATTAACAAAACTCAAGACACACTTCCGGCGACTTTGGCGCCACAAGCAACCCAGGAGATGTTTTGCTGCAACACGATAACACCTGAAAATCTATGTGGAACCAGCAATTTTGGAGATGATTTCTTGTGGTCTGAGTTACCTTCAAATCTTTGTCATTTCACAGATCTTGACCAACACTTTATGGTAAATGGTATTATATACAGCAGATACCAGGTGAATTAATGTGAGGCCCATAACAATTACATTTTCATATCCATCGTAATTATACAGTGACAGACTGAGAATTTGTGATATGGTACAAGGAGTGTTTTGATATATGTGGAAATGTGACACAGGAGATGTGTTGGGGCACAGTTGTGTCAGCCTGTGAAGGTGTCGGTTATAGGTTTCACCATAAATAATTCTCTCTATATCACTGCATAAAAAACACATTTTGTGAAGACACCATGTTCCAATATACAGTTCCAGAGAAGTGAGGACAAAACTGCACACAATTTATTTCAAAACTGCTAGCAAGCTCTGAAAATCTGCTGCCACTGGCTTTGGATGTCTTCAGAATACCATAAACTGAAACAACTTTGCCACTTTTTGAATAAGAATATCTTTGGCATCTGGATCATCGAATAGCGGCATCAATGCTTTTACTGCATAAGGCAACAATTTGTTGTGCATTTTTCACTTATTCATTGTTTCCTGGTCTTTGTCAGGGCTTTTTCTTTTGGCTTATGCTGCACACATTTTCTGGTAGTCTACAAAAGCATCTTACCCTGCCCACTCATTCTCATGTAAGTGAAAACTATTTCTTTTGGTCAATGCAGTACATCATCACATTTCAGAATTACTTTTTGAAACAAAATTGTGTGGTGTATTTAGTACAATAACATAACTTGGCAATGTTGCACCAGGAAGTTCAGACAAAAATGGGAAAACTTTGCCAACCTAGAATTCTGCCCTTTCCGTACCTCTTTCACGCTACCTCAAGCATTTATGGGTCTCTGTATAGGTTGTTAAGATGCCAAGACTCATTAGAACCAAACTAGGAGCACGCAGGTATCAAAATTATGACGACACTATGCTACAGCTAGCTTTCTCTGCAGTGACTGGTGAGCAAATGATCAGTAGAAAAGCAACAAAAAGAGCTCAATATTCCTCGAAGAACAATTGAAAACAAAGTATACAGTCTCCATTTAAAGAAACCAGGGCATCAGACTGCACTGAGCAGTGAAGAAGAAGACGAGATCCTCGAACAAGTCCTCGTGTGTGCAGATGGGGACTGCCTCTTGATGCCCTTGATCTATGGTTCATTGTGAAAAATTTCTCGGATTCGATGAGACAGCAAAGTTCACAATTCAATAATAACTTATCTGGTGATGACTAGAGCCGTTCTTTTGTGAAACGGCATAAACGAAGATTTTCTACATATAAATGCCAAGAAGAAATTCCTCCATCCCACATAATCCACTATGATAAGACAAATTTGACTGATGATCCAGCATTTAAAAAAATGATATTTCATAGAGGTTGGAGGTATCAATAAAGCATTATAAATTCTACCAAAGGAAGTGTTTCTTTAATGTATGCACCTTCAGCATCAGGAGAAATACTTCCCACTTCTATGGTTTATTGTTCAAAGAAGTTATGGGACATGTGGATTTTGAGAGGAACAAACTACAGTTATACAGCAAGTGGGTGGTTTGACACTCTGCATTTTGCAAAGTGGTTTTTTCATGTTGTACCATGGGCAAGAAACCTAATCTGGCCCCAAATGTTTAATATGAAATAATCTTAGTAGCCATGTGAATGTAAGAGTTATCAAGGCAAGTAGAACTCACAACATTTGCTTTGTGTTCTTGCCCCCAGCTTTCACTCATCCGTGTCAACCTCTGGATGTTTCAGTCTTTGCTCCCTCTAAAAGGAAATGAAGAGCCATACTGACAGATTGTAAGATGAGAAACTCATCTAGTTCCAAGACACTCGAGGAAAGTGCATTTCCCAAATTGTTGTCAAATTCTTCTCACTGCTTTGGATGAAGGTGAGAAAATGAAATCTATCATCATATCAGGTTTCAAGAAATGAGGCAGTGTGCCACTAAATCCGGAAGAAGTTTATTCTAGAATCCAAGATGCTGAGAGAGCTAACGGTAATGGCACATCTACAAGAATTAGTGATTCACTCATGAATTACCTTCAAGCATGTCACAGAAAAAATAAGAGTTGACTGAAGAGGAGAAGAAGCAGAATTGATGTGCCAACAGGGGAAGCCGTTGACAAATCACACTTGATGAGCCACCAATCTCTTCCGAGTACCTCTGTAACGAAACAAATTGAGGGGACTAGTAGAAGGAAGAACACTCAGACAGATAGCCATCACAGCAACAATGAATCTGACTGCGCATTTTCTTTACATGACACATATGACTGAACCTGAACAAGATGCAGAACCTACGGAAGAACTAGGTAGTCAGGAATTAGTTGATCCTGTTGATCTTGCTTTCTGCTGTGAAGAGGGATGGAATTCAGCCATTCATGGACATAATTAATTTAATTCCAGAATGATCCAAGGATCTTAGAAAACCAAAGCTTGGAATATTTGTTGTAATAAATTCCTGACAAAAAAATTGTCAAGCATTTTGTGGGTAAACTTATTCAGTTCTAGAGACGGGGAGTTGGAGGTGTCTTATCTTTGCGCAAAAGACATGGGGAAAAGTTTTAACTTCCACAGGTGTGTCAGATGAAGCATACCTGAATGTAAAAGACATTGTGTACATAATTAATAATCCTTACAACCAAACTTAAGTAAATTTTTCTTTTCTGGTGAAAATGTTAAAATTTTCTTTGAATTTGAAGAGTTGAATTTTGTGTGTACCTTTCTGTGTCACTTTCTATGTAACTATCTTTGCATTAAAGTGTTTAATACTAACATGTAAATTGTTTTCGCTGCTTTAAACTTCTTTTTTGGTAATTTCTTTTTAGTGATTTCCACTGATTTTAACACAGTTGGCAAAGTTGTCTGGTTTACCAGGTGACTTTGCCAAATGTGTTTCATTTTTTAAATATGTGAATACATAGGTAAGATGTCATCTGTTTAAAAACATTTTTTGGGTTATTAGGTAACAAACCAAGCCAAAGAAAAAAAAATGTGGCAAAGTCATCCCAGTTTATGGTACAAACATTGTTTCCCCTAACACAACAGAAAATGCAAATAATAAATCACAGCTAAAAATGATACAAAGTTGCTAATTGGATTGCTACATTCCTTCCAGCAATTTGGTGAAACTAATGAATTGGGGTCACAATATAAGGATTTGAACAGAGCTCTTTCTGATCACAGTAACAGCAACATCCAATTTCATGTACTGTACCTATAAATTCCTTAACAGTATACTTTATACATGCTGCAATTTGCTTTATTGATAAATTTGGTATTTCAACATTTAAGACACAAAAACTTTTTATAACTTACACCTAACTGCCTGTAATGTAAGAATACAAACCGACATACACGTAAGAAAGAATTTTCGACACAGAAAATCTACGGATCCAGCACAAAGGGGACAAGTAATAAAGGCACCAGAAGCCACAGAAAGGCCTCCAATTGCATCCCCTTTCAATGAAAGTATTCCTTAAAAGTCTCCCCCCCCCCCCCCCCCAAGAGGTAGTTTATTTGATGAATGTTTACTTCCATAATTACAGCACACTGTACCTTTAAAGTATTTATGATATCTAAAACAAGAAATCAGTTCATAAAGGACATGCAGCTATAGCAGCCAAGGCCAAAGCTACTTGGTCATAGAATGAGTCTGAATATCATTTACAGGATGCTGGCTAAAAAATAAGAAAATAAATAAAATAAACTAAATAATTTATAAAACTAAATAAAACAGATTATGCAAATAAATAATTATTACAGAGAACAATTTTCAACTACTGCGAGGAGCTCCTGTTCAGAGTAGAAAGTGTGAAGCCTAGTGAAAGTTAAATTGAAACCTGTTGAATAGTCGAACATTTCTGTACAAAGTTCAAGTATGTACTATTCAAGTGCAAATAGTTTTTCCATCTAGTGTTAACTGAATGAATGTTGCTATGTCTTCTGAGTAAGATAATACTGTCAACAACAAATTGCACAATGGGGTATATGTGGAGTGTCACCACAAATTATGATACCAGCAAGCAAAGTAAACAAGCCTTCACTTTCAGTTTTAAAGACAGTGGAGATTATTCTTACAATGAAGATAGCAGCACTGAGGTTTCTACCTAAGTCCAAGAACATGACAATCCCACTGGATACTGCAACTGGATGCTTGCAACAATATATCAACAAGGCAGGAATAACCATATCATACATACATTTGTTCATCCGGTTAGGAATATATTGTCTCTTCAACTACAGTGTCACACACTAATAACTTAACAGAACCTTAAAAGAGAACAGGGCATCCAGAATTATTACTGCCCATCAAGTGACATAATATGCTTTTTTCTGTCATATCCACGAATAACATATATTCCACAATAACTCGAGACTTTGATTTTGCAACCTAAAATAAAATTAATGCAGTCAGAAGCCACAAACATCACACCATCTTTTCTTTTCAAGAGGAACAACAGTTTTAGAAACAGAAAACTGAAAAGGTAATCTGCCATGACTTTTCATTAGCAAAGAAAGTATTCAAAACAGATGGTTAACTGCTACCGTTGGTTCTAAACATTTACCACCATTAAAGTGGAAAGTATTGAACTGAAATGAATGAAATATCCAAAGAAGAGTTGCTATACTAACCTAGCTGTAAGCAGTGGAATTGTAACGTCAAACATAAGACAATTCCCACAAAGATACTACCATGGGCTGCAGGTGAGATCAGAGAATTTCTGAAAGTATAAGCCTACTCATGCTTATTTACTTGGATAAGTGACAGCATTAATTCCAGCCACACTGTTGTCAAGGAAACATTTCTAAGGGTGGAAAAGAAGCTGTAGCTTAAAATAAAAGGGAAAAAGCTACATCTTCCATGTTTACACATAACTGAAGGATGTGCAGCTATATATGATCTCTTCAAGTCACAAGCATCACGAACTGTTTTGAAACTGTCATCTTTAAAAACTCCACTGCCCAGTACATCACAACAAGTAGCCAACAATAACATCCTCTGTGACAGAACCTGTAGTGTTAACAAGGCTATGAGAGATAATTCAGTGCCAGAAGCAAGTAAGTTAGTGAGTTCTCAATAACAGTGCCTAAGTTGAAAGATAAATGTGATTGCACTAATTCTGATGCTTGCCTACAAAGAATACATCAGCTGAAGCCAAGTAGCAAGATGAGGTTCCATTGATGTTATGAATGTACTTCATTGTAGGGTCAGTCTGTGTCAAATCAATCTATTTTAGTTAACATCTGGACCTTCATGTTGCACATTTCTCTGATTTTTTAAACTAATTAACAATACACATGCAATTAACAAACATTGGAAATTCCAAAACTTCATCATCCCAGTGTTCTGCTTTTGGTTCTCAAAATAGGAAAAGTGGTATGATTTTCCAAGTGTTTTGAGGAACAAAATTCACTAAAGGTTCAAAAATTGTGAAGCTGCAGAGTTGATAATGTTGCCATTTTTAAAGCTCTTAAAACTCAGCTTTAATGTAACAAACAACACAACACTACTGTGAGATTAATTTAATACTGCAGCCATCCAAAAACTTTGGTATTTCTGAATCTCAACAAAAATACACTCCCCCCCCCCCCCCACACGTTTTCTCATAATAATATACATGGTGTCCCAGGAGGAATGATCAGTATCCAGAAACAAGACACGAATGCTCATTTGAAAAAAAAAAATCATACGGAAATACGCCTATTCCAAATGGTTTCCAAAACAGAACACATTTTAATGTACATTGTTATTTATGGAACTGATAACTTTACACCCACCTGGTTTGAATCATATTTAACAAACAGAATGCTTCAAACAATGTTCAAAAGGTAGAAAATTTTTGTGACTAGGGGGAAATCACAAAGAGAATCCCACAGTTTTCAATTTTGTGTGCATTACTACTAGAATAAAATGGCAAAGACATTAAGTGGCTAACACACACGTGTGTGCCATTAGCCAGAGGAGAAATGTATATTAAATGTGTTTTATCTCAGACAACATTTTGTAGAAGGCATAGGCATATACCAATATTAAGTTTCCTGCTTCAAATGAGCATTCCTGTCATATCACTGAATACTGATGATTCCTCCTGGGACACTGTGTACATATTGTGATGTTATATATTAATGTATCACAAAGGATAGGCTGAAAGAGAAATTAATTTTTAAGTACAATGCTGCACCACATTATGTTTCCTTAGCAGTTGATACTGCAAGAATTTGTAAACAATAAACAGAATTGATTTTTGTAGTAGTTTATACTTTGCTATTAGATGATAGTTTTCCAACTGCAGTGTTTTCAGATATTACTTCCTGTATCACACATGAGAAAGACTTTTAACCTGTCAAGTGTGGATTAATTCATTTTCACTCTAACTGGCAACATTAATTTAATAACATTGTTGCTGCTTTTGAAAATAATTAACCTCAGCCTCCACTGTTAGTTCATATTTGGTGTACAAAGTGAGACAAACCAGTTTTCCAGTTGTATAAAATAGTTTGCAAGAAACCCATGTTCTCATGCTCAAACTTACTCCTTTGTGTTTCAAGATGGAGATGGGGCTTCGTCTTACCACAAAACACATTGTATCTTTTTGTCGTGTACTAAAATAAAGATAATAGTGAAGTATACCATTTGTCTTATGTCTTCGTTTATGACTGCTTAGAACACTATATAGTGGCATTTAATGTTTTCAGATCAAAGCTGATCTAAATATCAAAGGAAAAATTGTCAGAGACTAAAAAGATGTTCTATTTTTTATGGTAATTCTATAAAAACAGAAAAAAATCTCAGCACATGTTCTCACAAAACTGATTATAATATTGGTGTAAAATGGCACTATTTTTACACAGTACATTGTGAAAGTGCTTCTGATGGACATGGGGCCACTGTCAAAAGATCTGCTGCACAAGCAAGTTTAGAAAATCAAACCATCGCCACCCAAGCAGCTGCACAATTTTGTTCAGGAAATCATTCCTAGAATCAATTTGAATTATGTGCAACAGAGGAATACTTACAAAATGTAAGGATATTGCCCCAATTCATTAAGTCAAAAATCATGCAAGGGATTCAAATTATTAATTTAGTTTTATCCACTTGTGTGAGGATAAAAAAAAAATTAAAACTCTTCTAAAAAAAATGCAGATTGTGTTCTTTAAAGTCATTTTTATGACCTTATTATTTCAAGTAACTTTTATTACTTAAGTACCTTAAAATACATAATTCAATTCTCAATTCTCAGAATCCTAATACTCCAGCTCGGTTTTTGAAGGGAAGTACTGATTTCAAGATCTGTCACTAAAATCTCTTAGTTATTTTGGTTGCAATCATGAATCCCTCAATCGAGGGGTAGTTCATCGAGATTAGTGTTGTCCATGAAATACTTGTTCTTGTGATGACAGCTTGTAGGAGCAGTAAGACTTAGGCATTCAAGGCAAAACTGATGCCAGAGGTGAGAAGGAGTCTGTGTAGAACTGCATGGATTGGACTGGTATGTAGGTCAGAGCAAACAAGGAGTCTCCCAGACCTCATCCAATGGTGAGAAAAGCCACACTCTGCATCCAACTGCCCCACCAGCCTGATGAAAAGCCAACACACTTGCAGAACAAATCAGGTTTTCTAGTCAGCAGATTCAGAACAGTAGAAGTGGTGAGGCTAAAAACATAACAGACACCAGTTGGACCATCAATAATAAAAACACAAGGAGAGAAATAGGTAAGGTAGCAGCTGGATGTGTCTGGAGCTCTGCGTACAGTGGGAGTCAGCAATCCACGGCCATCCAGCCCCTGCTCCAGTGTAGTCAAGGCATTAAACAACAGCCCCTATTCAACAGAGTGCTACTGTTAAAACAGAAAATAGTGTGCAACATAAAGAGAGACCAACAGAGTAAGAGAGTGATGAAAGAATGAGCTGGTCAAAGAGAGAGGGTCAGCGGTCCCCCAATCCAGCATGAAGTGGTTGACGCTCCAACCCTAACCATCCCACCCCCACCACAAAGATAGCTTAAAATGTTGTATCTGAAAACAAAAGCCACTTTCATGGAGAAAACTGGGAACCTGTCCAACTGTCCCTGTATCATCTGACAGTATCTGAGGCAAGGAATTTGGAAAACAATGCTTAGTACAGAGTACCAGAAAAAAGGGTATTCCACCAGGATATTAACTATTGTTTGTCAGACTCCACAACTACAGTGCGGGGATGTCTCGTTGCATAAAATAAAACTATGGGTTAACCTTGTACAACCAATGCAGATACAGTACAAGAAGATGGATTCCTTTTCGGAGGTATGGAAGGAAGAGCTCCATGCAGCATAATTCTCATTGATAGAGCAGAGTTTATTAGAGCAAGCAGTAGCCACCAAGATGTCATTCCATCTCAGAGTGAGCAGACGTCTTTCTTCCACCTGCAAATCTGCACCTAGGACCAGTGAAGCAAATGGTGGCAAGTACTTGATCCTCTAGGTAAACATTTGGCCAGTTAATTCCCTGGCATACCCACAACTGGGGACCTTGAGAAAGGCAATCGAGCAGTCAGTATGACCAAGTTCAGCGGAAAGGTCAAAAATATTAGGGACCGCAGGATGACGAGTAACAATGGTCAATGACCTGAGGACTGCTCATTGAGTCACTACACAATAAAATGGAGTCAACGGAGGCATATTTAATAAAGTGGAGGGCTCTGTTAATGTCTATCAGTTCTTCTGTAGAAAATTCCTTGGAACAAATGGTGTTCCTGATCATCAAGGGATCTAAAGGTTGTAGCACACTGAAGAACTGAATGTACCAGATGATTTCATGGGGGTGAAAGACTTTAGGAGCTTGACACAGATCACTCATAATTCACAGCTAGGGCACCTACCAATGATGGGGGGAAGGGGGATGCAAGAGTAAACACAGAGAGAATATTCCAGGGGTGAGAGGCAGAGACTCTGTCAGAGTGCTGCAAGGTCCATTCCAAGTGGTAATCCCACACAAGGTTATCAGGAAGTTGACATCCTTGTATGCAAAAGGCATGGGATACAACAAATGATCAGGGAAGTGTCAAATAGCAATTGTATAGGAGACCAACAGTTGGAAGCATCAGAACTGAAGAGGTAAGATTCCCTCTTCAGCAAGGAGACCATATACAGGACTAGTGTGGAAGGTGCAAATGGCCAAACAAAATCCACAATGATGGTCTGGGCCTAACACTTTGCAAACCAAAGATATGTCGAGCCATACACATGGCAGCCATAGTCCAGTCAGGATGAGACAAGAACCCAGTAAAAATACAGGAGAAAAATAGCACAGGGTGTGGGCAAGAAAGCAGAGAGCGATAAGCTTCTGCATGCAACTACTCTTTAGTTGACAAACATGGGGTAGCCATGTCCGCTTTTTATCAACAACAGAGCCAAAAAAAAAATGGGACTGCGCAGCAACCCAAGTTGAGATCTTCGTCAGGATGGACCATAGTGCAACAACTGAAATGTGTGACCTGCACTTTTGCAGGAGACAGTTGGAAACCATGGGAAGGGTCCATTCAGAAGCCCATCAGACTGCAACTTCCAGATGGCACTCGGTTGAGGCTACTGAGTGGGTGCTGTACCAAATGCAAAAATCATCAACATACTGTGCAGAAGTGATCTGCACCCTGACGAAGGTCACTGTCCCACTGACGACGATGAGGAAGAGTGTGACAGACAGAGCCCTGTAGGATGCTGTTCTCTTGGATCTGTGGAGGGCTGAGAGAACTATCAACTCGAACCTGGAACAACCAGTGGGAGCAAGAAATGGCAAATAAAATTTGGTAGGGAGTCTCGAAAATGCCAGTCAGGGAGAGTAAGTAAAATGTGACTATGCCAAGCAGTTTACTATGCCTTACATAGGTTAAGAAAGACTTCAATGAGGTGTTAGCATTTAGAAAAAGCCTGTCGGATTGCTGTTTCGAACTAGGTCAGATGGTTGGATTGGATCGTCCCTCCTGGAAAACACACTGATAGGGGGACAAACTGCCCCAAGACTTGAGAACCCAGGATAATCTGTGGACAACCATCCTTTCATGAAGTTTGCAGATCAGGTTGGTGAGGATAATCAGTCAGCAGGTTTTAAGAGATATTGCGTCTTTGCCTAGCTTAAGCATTGGGACAGTAATACTATTTCACCACTGTGAAGACACCTTCAAGCCAAATACAATTCTAGACTCTGAGTAGATGTAGCCTTTCAGTAAGAAGTGTTGCATCATCTGACTATGAACTGAATGCGAAACGAGGCAAGAGCCTGAAGAAGTAGCACCCATTCACTGAAAAGTGCATTATATGATTCACTTTGGCATGGGGGGGGGGGGGGGGGGGGGGAGACGGGACTAGAATGATGTCTTCAACTTGCTATGCTGTTTCTGCAGCAGAAAGATAGCTCGATGAGGAGGGGGTGCTGATGCTGTTACAAAGTGGGTCTCAAGGTGTTCAGCAGAAACTGCTGATCAGTATGATGACCACCCTGAAGGGCAAGACCGGAATAGTTGGTGATCATTGGTGGCCCAGGAGATTACAAAGCTTGGCCTACATCTAGTATGAAGAGGCATATGCTCGCAGTACTCTTTCGCAATCCTGAACAGCTATTGCAATGTCTTTGGTCCAGTATGATGGGGGGGATGACGACACAGCAGCATGGTCGATCACATCGAAGACATCTTGCAAAACCTTGCTGATGCCATCTGAGTGAGAGTGAGAGTTTAACAGCTGAGCCACACAACTGCAGTTGGCTCTTCGAAGCACCTAGAGTGGTAGTCGGCCCGTGTGGCAGTGACAAGGAAGCAACAGGATGACCGAAAAGTGGTCACTCTCACACAGATCATCATACAGTGACCAACGCACTGAAGCCATGAGACTTGGTTGGCTGGTTGACGGGAAAAGAGGGGGGGGGGGGGGGGGGGGTATAAGGGGGACAAAACTGGTCAACAGTCCAAGTATCTGAGACTGACACATCCAGAAGTAGAGATGTCCACCAAAAACATTTTATGATATAGTGGGGAGATTCATAACAGTAAAAGCAAGACGACTAAAAATGTAACGGATGCCTTTAGTACCATCAATAATAAGAGCAAGATATAGGAGATAGGGAAGTCAGCAGGTGGGCATCCCGAGGACTGGGGAAACGCCCCACCCCCAGCTGTCCCATCCCTTATCCATTACACACAGGAGTGCTCAATATTCAAAAGTGTGACACCCAGAATAGAAAACTGGATACAGTAGAATGGAGGAAAACCAAACATAAAAGCAATTAAAGCAGAGTAACAGAGGGTTGAAAGAGTAACTTTGTCAAGGTTGGTTGGATTGGAGAAAGGGACCAAACTACGCGGTCATCAGTTCCTCCGACCTTGGAATAACTAAAACCGATAAAACCTTGCACTATAAGAGGGAACTACAATGGCCATAAAATTACAAATTATTGACAGAGAAGGAAGAAGAAAGCTGAAGAAGAGAGGAGTGACTCATGACAGGGACATGAAGGAAGAAGCACAGGCAGACAAGATACAAACTCAAGATAAAACAGACCCCATAAGGAAAGGAGTGGCACTGCAGCAGGCGGGGGTGAACCACCAAGCTCAGTCAAAGCTAGTCCAATCAGTACGAGAGGGGAGCAAGACGGCATGCCATCCCCTCCACCCACCAATAAGGTTGAAGGTCCCACCCTCAAATAAAGCAGTAAAAAAACCCATAATGAAGAAATTGTAGAACTAATCAGCTAACGCCAGGGGTATCAAGTCAGGAAAGCTAAAAGTCTGTTGCAGGGCGGCTAAGTCTGGACTGTCTAGTAAGAGGGAACCACAGTCAACAATGATCCACGATGACAGAAAGGGGAGTCCTCACGACAGAGGTGATAACCGTGAGTCAGCCAAGTATGGCCGATCCTGAGCCGGCAAAGGACGACAGAGGCTTTATGAGAGGCCCGTAAGGAGGACTGCCACATAGTTGTAGAATCCTTTATCACCCTGAGCTTGTCCAGCAAAGAAAGAGTGTGCCATTCTTCATTCCAAAGTCTCAAAACCTGACGATGAAATGCTGAGCGAAGGTCTATTTTCGGAATGCTAATAGCAAGAGACGGCCCATTAGTAGCCAATTTAGCCAGTCGATCGGCAAGTTCATCACCAGGGCTCAAGGAGTCACTACAGATGGTGAAGGAGAGTTTTGAGCAGAAGTGGACATGGTCCAGTGCGCACAAGATGGCTACCAATTCCGCAGTAAAAACACTACAGCCATCTGGCAAGGAACAAAGTTCCATGTGTCTCGCATAGGTGTAAACATAACCAGTGTGACCAGCAACCATGGAACCATCAGTATAAATGACTTCTGAACCCTGGAATGAAGTGAGGAGACAGTAGAATTGGTGGCGAAGGGCCTCTGGAGGGATAGAATCCTTTGAACTGATGGAGGGATCAAAACTGAGCTGCCACCCAGAGACGCACCACCGAGAGGTATGTGCGGGAACGGAGAAAAGATGTGGTAAAGGGAAGTGCTGGAGCTCAGAAAAGAGCGACTGAATGCAGGCTGCCATGGTATGCCCACAACGTGGCCACCACCGCGGGAGGTTGATCTCTGTGTCTGGATAAAGGAGACCATAATCACGGTGCTTTGGGGTACAGCAAATGCGAAGCGCGTAAGGTATCAGCTGTTGTTGCCGCAAAACTCACAGCGGTGGAATTCCCACCTCTGCTAGAAGGCCAATCACGGGGCTAGTCCAGAAGGCACCAGTCGCAAGTCGTACCTCCCAATGGTGGATGGAGTCTAGTACCCGCAATGTCAAAGGTGATGCACAACCATAGACAGGACTCCCGTAGCCTAAGCGAGACTGGACCAGCGCTTCGTACAGTCACAGGAGAATAGAGTGGTCTGCACCCCAGGTGGTATTGCACAGACATCTAAGAACACTTAGATGTAACCAGCTCATCATCTTCAGCTGGCGGAGGTGAGGGAGCCATGTC
The DNA here is from genome assembly GCF_021461395.2 of Schistocerca americana. Lineage (NCBI taxonomy): Eukaryota > Metazoa > Arthropoda > Insecta > Orthoptera > Acrididae > Schistocerca > Schistocerca americana. Next base: position 269,085,201 of record NC_060130.1, on the reverse strand, counting down.
AACTGGGCATCAAAGACCAGCCGAAGAAGTGATCGGTGTTCACCACCTCGAGGGACTGGCCATTGAGGAACAGATCCGGATGGGGCTGGACTGTACGGCAATGGCAGAAACGCATGACACACGACTTGGCCAGCAAAAACTGAAAGCCATGGGAGAGAGCCCAAGATTGCGACCGGTAGATTTCCCCCTGTAGACGGCGTTCTGCAGCGCCCATGACAGAGGAAGCGACATACATATACGCTACTGGCCATTAAATTACTACACCACGATGATGACGTGCTACAGACGGGAAATTTAACAGACAGGAAGAAGGGGTGCTGTGATATGCAAATGATTAGCTTTTCAGAGCATTCACTCAAGGTTGACGCAGGTGGCGACACCTACAACGTGCTGAAATGAGGAAAGTTTCCAACCGATTCCTCATACACAAACAGCAGTTGACTGGCGTTGCCTGGTGAAAGGTGGTTGTGATGCCTTGTGTAAGAAGGAGAAATGCGTACCATCACATTTCCAACTTTGATAAAGGTCGGATTGTAGCATATCGCAATTGTGGTTTATCGTATCGCGACATTGCTGCTCGCGTTGGTCGAGATCCAATCATTCTTAGCAGAATATGGAATCGGTGGGTTCAGGAGGGTAATATGGAACACCGTGCTGGATCCCAACGGCCTCGTATCACTAGCAGTCGAGATGACAGGAATCTTATCCACACGGCTGTAACGGATCGTGCAGCCACCTCAACAGATGGGAACGTTTGCAAGACAACAACCATCTGCACGAACAGTTCAACGAAGTTTGCAGCAGCATGGACTATCAGCTCAGAGACCGTGGCTGCGGTTATCCTTGACGCTGCATCACAGACAGGAGTGCCTGCGATGGTGTACTCAACGACAAACCTGGCTGCACGAATGGCAAAATGTCATTTTTTCGGATGAATCCAGGTTCTGTTTACAGCATCATGATGGTCGCATCCGTGTTTGGTGACATTGTGGTGAACGCACATTGGAAGCGTGTGTTCATCATCGCCATACTGGCGTATCAGCCGGCGTGGGTTACACGTCTCGGTCACCTCTTGTTCGCATTGACGGCACTTTGAACAGTGGACATTACATTTCAGATGTGTTACGACCCTTCATTCGATCCCTGCGAAACCCTACATTTCAGCAGGATAATGCATGACCATATGTTGCAGGTCCTGTACAGGCCTTTCTGGGTTCAGAAAATGTTCGACTGCTGCCCTGGCCAGCACATTCTCCAGCTCTCTCACCAATTGAAAATGTCTGGTCAATGGTAGCCGAGCAACTGGCTTGTCACAATATGCCAGTCACTACTCTTGATGAACTGTGGTATCGTGTTGAAGCTGCATGGGCAGCTGTACCTGTACATGCCATCCAAGCTCTGTTTGACTCAATGCCCAGGCGTATCAAGGCCGTTATTACGGCCAGAGGTGGTTGTTCTGGGTACTGATTTCTCAGGATCTATGCACCCAAATTGCGTGAAAATGTAGTCACATATCAGTTCTAGTATAATATATTTGTCCAATGAATACCCGTTTACCATCTGTGTTTCTTCTTGGTGTAGCAATTTTAATGGCCAGTAGTGTAAAAATCGTCAGCATACAAAGAGGGGGGACACTGTCGGCCTAGCAGCCGCCACCAGTCCAATAATGGTGATGAGAAAGGAGGGGACGCTCAGCACGGAACCCTGTGGAACCCCATTTTCTTACTGATGGGAAGTGCTGTAGGAGGAACCACCTGGACCCAGAAAGAGCAACAAGAAATAAGTTAGGGATAAAAACAGGCAGAGTGCCACGAAAGCACAATTCATGAAGGGTGGTGAGGATGTGGTGGTACTAGGTAGTGTTGCAGGCTTTATGCAGGTCAAAGGAGACCGCAATCAGGTGTTGCCAATGGGCAAAATCCGACCGGATAACAGACTCCAGGTGGACCAAGTTATCCACCGTAGAGCGGCCACAGCGAAAACCATCTTGAGTCGATGACAAAATGTTGCGGGATTCAAGGATCCAAAACTGCCGCCGACTCACCAGGCATTCAAGGAGCTTGCAGAGGGTGTTGGTAAGGCTAATTGGATGGTAGCTATCCAATTGAAGAAGTGGCTTCCAAGGCTTCAAAACTGGAATAACAATGCTTTTCTGCCACTGGGTACGAAATACTCACTCACTCCACAGATGGTTCAAAAGGGTCAGTATACAATGGTGGCCAGCCACCGATAAGTGTTGGAGTATTTTGGTTATGTATCCGATCAGGTCCAGGAGCCGTGTCGGGACAAAGGGCGAGGGTGCTGGCAAATTCCCACTCACTAAATGGGGCATTATAAGGCTCCAAGCAGTGAGAAACGAAAGACAAAGGCAGTCGTTCCGAGCACTCTTTCAGGAGGAGAAACGTGGGCAGATACTGAATCAATGCAGAGGCTTGGGCAAAGTGTTGAGCAAAATTCTCTACAACAAAGTCCAGATGGGTAAGGACAACACCATTACACAGTAATTTGTGCAACACTGGTGGGAGGATGATGGCCAAAATTTCACCCGAGTTTCACCCAGACTTGTGAAGAGGGGGTGTGCGGCCCAATGGCAGCCACATATCATTCCCAGCAAATCGATTTCTGAAATCTGATTAGGTAACGGGCCCCGTTGTTTAAAGACCAAAAGGAGAGCAGTAGAAGGGTGTTGCATGAAGCATTGAAGAGCACGCTGGCGGTCTTTTATGGCCGCAGAAATTTCCAGACTCCACCAAGGGACCATCTTTCGATGGAGAGGGGGGGGGGGGGGGGGACTGAGGAAAAGGGGATGGCTAAGCAGCTGCGGAAAGAATGGCGGCAGTCAATATTTGAGTAGACTCATCAATACTACTGTGTGTTAGTACAAAGGTGGGGGGGGGGGGGGGGGGGTTAGCAGAGGAGAAGGCACCCCAATGAGCTTTAGAGAAGGGCCACCTGGGAGGGTGACGGAGCGAGTTATACTGAAGGAAGGTCAAAACAATCAGGTAATGATCGCTGTCACATAAGTCATTGTGGACACCCCACCTAATGGAGGGAAGAAGGCTGGGACTGCAGATGGAGAGATCAATGGCAGAGAAAGTGCCGTACACCACACTAAACTGTGTGGGAGCGCCGGTGTTTAGGAGAGAGGTCAAGTCCTGTCAAAACAGCTTCAACTTTCCTGCCAATGGTAGTAGTTGTGTGACTACCCCAAAGAGGGTTGTGGGCATTAAAGTCCCCTAGAAGCAGGAAGGGAGGGAGAGAGGAGTTGTTAAAGAAGTGTGGTTAGGGCAAGGGATGTGGGCAACCTGTCAGGAGGGAGATAGAGACTACAGATTGTAATTGGAGTGGCCAGATGGACCCTGACAGCAATTGCTTCCAGAGTGGTATGGAGAGGAACCCATTTACTAACAATGTCCTTGTGGACCAAGGTGCAAATGCCACAAGAAGCCCGCAAGGGGGCCAGTTCGGTTTCGATAGAAAGCGTGGAAGCCACGAAGCTTGACAAAATGGGTCTCCTGGAGAGCAATGCAAGCAGCAGAGTAGGAGGAAAGAAGGGGGCTGCAACTCCGGGAGGTGACACAAATAGCCATTACAATTCCACTGGAGGATTCTCAAGCTGGAGTCCAAACGGGAAGCAAGCGAACCGGAGCCGGTCATGCCGCTTAGTTGCCATCCATCACCGATAACGATGGGGTAAAGTCCAAATAGGTGGGGTCAGACTCTGTTGGTTCATTGGCTGGAGGAGGGGGAGGCAGCACCTCAGGGGGTACTGGAGGGGCCTTGCCCTGCTTCTTCTCTTGTGAAGGAAGAGAAGGGCAGGGCAGACTGCAGCGAGGTCAGGCACGGAATTACACCTGGCAATCTTGGCGCTCATCAGCCGCAGATCGCGCATATGATATGGAACTGCAGATCGCCTTTCAGGGGGGTGCCAGGAAGAGGAGTCTCGGGAGAGAGCTCCAGTACCGGTGGCTGCCGAAGGGGAGCACTTCTCTGATGGGGGAGGAGGAGCAGCACCCGAAGGGGTGGATATGGGTACTGATGGGGAGGGGGTGTGGGAGAGTGAGTGAGGGTGAGGCAGAAGGTGTGGGGCAAATGGGGCGGGGCTGGGAAGAGGAGGGAGTAGGAGGAGGAATGGACATAACATACTGTTTGTCAAAAGTAGAAGTTATATGCACAGGATGGAGCCGGTCACACTTTCGACAAGCCTTGGTGTAGGTAAGTCGGTCTAAGGTCTTGTACTCTTGAATCCATCGTTCTTTCACATACACTGGGCATGCTGGTAAGTGTGGAGGATGCTGCACATTAAATTTATAAACACTGGTGGGGGAGCACAGGCACTCCCTCATGGAAGGGGCGCCCACAGTCACCACAGAGGGGATCATTGGTGCAGTGGGAAGACATGTGTCCAAACCATAAGAATTTAAAGCATCTCATCGGTGGTGGAATTTAAGGTTTTACATCACACCGATACACCATCACCTTTACCTTCTCTGGGAGAGCATCCCCCACGAAGGCCAGGATAAAGGCACCTGTATCGGTGCGGTTGGTTTTACAGCATCACTGTACACGGTGGATAAATCGGACTCCTTGCCGCTCAAGGTTTGCACGGAGCTCCTCGTCAGCTTGGAGAAGAAGATCCCGGTGGAAAATGATGCCCTGTACAGAGTTCAAAGATTGGTGGGGTGCAAAGGAGACTGGGATGTCACCGAGATAGTCACAAGCACACAGGGCTTTAGATTGGGCAGCAGACAATGTCTTTATGAGCGAAGAACCGGACCGCATTTTACTCATGGATTCCACTTCGCCATACTTATCTTCTATCATCTACACGAAAAACAAGGGCTTGGTAATGGCAAAACTTTCGCCATCTGTCCTGGCACAAACCAGGTACCGAGGGAAAGGTTTCAACCAGAGCCAGCGAGCTTGACCCTCTTCCCACGGGGTGGCCAGGGAGGTAAAGGCCGAAGGATCAGAAGAAGGAGTGTCATGTCTTCTATAACTCTTAGAGGTGGCCACAGAATGGCCAGAATGTTGAAGCTTTTGTCACTTCATGTGCAAGGCATCCACCCTAGTACCACCCACTCTGACCAGGGGCTCGCCCCATGGGCACCACCCAGCCACAGCGACCGTCTGGCACAGCGGCCATTGCCAGGAGTTCTGATGCCCCAAAGTGATGAGCATCGACTCCTTGGCATACACAAGGCTTTAAAAGCTCATGTACTAGCAGTGTGATCTCTGTGTTGTCAGGGGGCTCAGCCAAGTGGGTACTTAAAAACCCCACCACACGGACTGGCTACCGTGCTGGTGACCTAGCAGGAAGGGGGCCAGGGTGCAAGGGAAAAAAGGAGGGGGAGAGGAGCCTGCACCATGGAAACTAGGTTGGAAGTTTATATCCAAAAGGCTCACACTGAAAAGAAAACATTGGAAATGGAGGTCAAACCCCAAGGGGACCAAAAACACCAAAATGGAGAGGGAAACAGCAAACTACACAATGGCACATACCAAAACAAAGCTGGGAGGATAGCCAGGTTGATATAAAGAAGTCCACCAAGAGGGAAAGCTGCGGGCAGGGAGAAAGGAGCAAGGACAGGGAAGAAGAGGAACAGGAAAGGAAGGAGACTGCAATAGCTCGGGCCCTGTGCACGCCACACACATACCCACAAAAGGGACTGTGGGCCCCCTGGGGGGAACTCTGTCAAGGAGTAGGGGAACCTCAAGACCTAGCACATAGCAGGAGACAACCAATCCCCAACCACAACGTCTCTGCTCCAGGGGTAAATTAAAACTTTGCAACTCATAATAAAACCCACTTCCATGAAGAACACTGAGAACCAGTTCAACCATTTGTGAATCATCTGCCAATATTAGAGGCAATAAGTTTGGAAATCTATACCTAGCACAGAGGGCCATAAGGAAGGGCCATTCTACCAAGATATGAGTTACTGTCTGTAAGGCTCCTCAACCACAATATGGGGCTGGCATCACACAACACAAAACTATGGGATAACCTTGTATGACTGATGTTGAGACAATCTATGACTGTGGATTCCTCCCCGGAAAGTTGAAGGAAGAGCACCATGCTGCAGTAGTCTCCTAGATTGTGTGGAATTTAGTAGATGGGGCAGTAGTCTACTAGAAGCCATTCCATTTTCTAGTGAGCAGAGACCTCGTGTGCTCGTGCAGGTCTGCACCTGGGGACAGCAGGACGGCAAAAGCAAATCGAGAGCGGTCCTCTGGTCAAAAGGTTGGATTAGTTCATTCCCTAGGATACTCACATGACTTACAACTCAGAGAAAGAAAACTAAGCAGGCAGCATGACAGAAGTCAGCAAGAAGGTCATAAATAGCAGAGAGCAAAAAGTGGTAAGAATATCATCAGTCAATAGAGTCAATAGCCTGGAGGCTGCTGACTGAGTTAGTAAATAATCAAACACAGTCAAGGCAAGCCCATTTAATAAAATGGAGGGTTCTGCTAACGGCTACCAGCTCTGCTATGAACAAACTACACGTTGCTGGCATCAAATGGCGTTCCACACCAGCAGGAGATTTAAATCATATCCCATCTGATCCTCAGTTTCAGCACCATGGAAATCTTGAAGAACTGCACATAATGGCTGCTGAAAGGTAATGGGGGTGACAGAGACTTTAGGACCTTGGAAGAGATTGGTCCTAATCCATAGCCTGGGCACCATCTGAGAAGGAGTGCATGAGAAAACAAGGGGAGCACAATACGTGGAGGGGAGGTGGAGACACTGGGAGAAGGAGGTTAGGCACTTTCAAACTGGTAGCCCCACCCAAGAGTACGCCATCAGGAGAATGGCACCTGTAATAAATAAAGAGAATGGGGTATATGGGGTGATCTAGGAACTGTCGAATGGTGATTGCATAGGAAACTTAGAAACGGTACTGTCGGGAAGAGCCCTGCTTCAGCAAGGAGAATGTGTGTGGGACTAGTCTGAAAGGCATCATGGGCCAGATTCATGCCAAGATGGTAGACTGTGTCTAATAGTTGGAAAGCTGAGGTGGCTGCCAAGCCATAACCCTGACAACTATAGCCCAGTCAGGATGAAACCACAGCCCTGTGGTACTCCAAAATTAATGGGCAACGGTGCAGAAAGCATTAAGGTTCTGCATGCAGCTAGTCTTTAGGTGAAAAACATGAGGCAGCCAGGTCAGCTCTTTTATCAAAAAGGAGGCTCGAGAAAAGGGACTATACTACAATGTCCAGGCACTCAGTACCTAAGTAGAGTTCCAGGTCAGAATGGACTGTGATAAAATAACAGAAATGTATGACCCTTATTTTTTTTAAGGAGAGAACAGGAAACCATGGGAAAGAGTCATCCAGAGTCCTGCCGGATGGCGCCTCGGAGCTGGCATTCCACAGAAGTTAAAAAGTGGGAGCTGGAATTCCACGGAGGCTATCAAGTGGGAGCTCTACTGAACATAAAAATCTTTGCAATACAACACAGGGGTGACCAGTGTCCAATAGAGGTCACTAACCCATTAATGGCAATGAGGAAAAGAGTGACACTTAACATAGAGCTCTGTTAACGCCATTCTCTTTGACCCGTGTATAGCCAAGTGAAGTGCCAACTCTAACCTTCAACAACCACTGTGATAAAAACTGATGAATAAAAATTAGTAGGGGGGATTCAGAGATCCCAGTTATGGAGGGTGAGTAAAATGTGACAATGCCAAGCAGTGTCATATGCCTTAGGGAGGTCAAAAAAGACTGCAACAAGGTGTTGGCACACAGAAAAAGCCTATCAGATTGCCGTCTCTGACCTACACAGATGGTCGCTAGTGGATCATCCCTCCCAGAAACCACACTGACAGGGGGACGACAAAAGGCCCCAAGATTTGAGAACCCAGCATAATCTGCAGTTGACCACCCTTCAAGCAGCTTACAGAGTATGTTAGTCAGGCTAATCGGCCAGTAACTATAAGAAATGTTGAGTTCTTGCCTGGTTTAAGAACTGGGGCAGCTATAATACCTCACCATTGTGAGGGGAAGGCACCTTGAACACAAAGATGGTTGAAGACCCTGATAATATGTTGCCTTTGGTGAACATTCTGGTGCTTGATCATCTGAGTATAAATCGAATCAGGCCTTGGTGTTGTATCATGAGACGAGACAAGAGCCTGAAGTAGTGCCCAGTCACTGGAATGTTCATTACATGATTCGGTTTGATGGGGAGGGGGGGGGGGGGCATCTTCAACTTGCTGTTTCTGTAGTAGAAAGGTGGCTAGATTAGAGGGGATGTCGATGCTGTTGCGAACTGGGTTGCAAGGTGATCAGCAAGAACCGAAGCATCGGTATAAAGACCATCCTGAAGGACAAGACCCCAAATACTACACTGACATCGGGTGAAATTCAAACCAGATCAGCAACATGTCATTTGTTCGCACCAGAGCGGCCTTGTCCTGGGACTTATGTTCCTTTTTCTTCTCTTTTATCGGCTGAAAAGGCCAGGGCACAGAGGGAGAGAAGGCTTCTGCAAGATCAGGAACGGAAAGAGAGTGGTAGTCCTTGGGGCGCACAGACTGTGTGTCCCACAGCCAAGTTGTGGTAGCAGGCCAGGCCAAATTGTGGTAGCAGGCCTCTGACCTGAGAGACATCGGGGTGTGAGGTCCTGGGAGGGAATCCTACCATCAGAAGGCACTGAAGAAGGGGAAGGGGAAGGGGAAGCGGCACACGGAAGTAAGGACATGGGAACTGCACAGGTGGGGCAGAGGAGAGGGAGATGGGCCTGGGGTAAGGAAGAGGGAGGAGACGGAAAGGACTTAATGGAGGCAAAGGTAGAAGTCATTGACACAGGGTGAAGTCGATCGTATTTTGGACAAGCCTCAGTGTACGATAAACGATCAAGGGACTTATACTCCTATATCTTCTTTTCCTTTTTATAAGCCGAGCAGTTTGGTGAGTGCGGAGAGTGACAGTCACGATAATTAACACACATGGGCGGCAGAATAAACAGGCTCCCCTCATGGAGTAGGTGTCCACATTTACCACATACAGGGTCTGCCGTACAGTGTGAAGACATATGCCCAAAACATAAGCATCGGAAACACCACATGAGGGGTGGGGTATACAACTTCCCATCACACTTGTAGCACGTAACATTGACTTTCTCCAGGAGGGTATCTCCCTCGGGATTACAGAAGCGTCTGATTCCATCCATTTGCTTTGACCCACGATATCATCAATATGGCGGAAATTACCATTCTCAGCGTCACCAATACTGTGCCTATGACGTCACTACATACATACGGCAAGAAATACTAAAATACATATAAATAGGACAATAACATCTCCCTCCAAAAACACAATCACAAATGAATAAGAGAACCACGTGAAATTGGGGGCTTTGAGGTGGCGACAAACACAACAGTAAAAAAAAAAAAAAAACCACGATCCCAAAACATACAAAATAATGAACAAAAAATTACAACATTCCACTACATCAACAAAATTCACAAGAACTGGACACTCCCCTTGATCTAAGGCTAAGCTGCAACTGTCAGTAAAAAAAAAAACACCTACAACTACGAAAATTGGAATCGGATATTTCCTTTGACCTATTACAGGTCAACCAAAGCGGACAATACCAAAACACCAGAATGTACAACTAAATCTACAAAAATTGGAATCCGACATTTCCCTTGAACTTTACAGGTCGACCATAGATCACGATCCAAAACACCAATACCTACAACTAAAATTACGAAAACTGGAATTGGATATTTACCCTTGACCTATATAGGTCAACCACAACTATCGATAGCAAAAAACCAACACCTACAACTATGAAAAATGAAACCAAAACAACACCACCTCAAAAACCCAAAAGTCAATGATCCCCACAGAAATAAAAACACTAACAATACACCATAAATACACAAAACATCACAACTCGAGAAGAATACACCCAAAAAAACAATTACTTACCATCAACAGGTCAGCCATCCCAACCAACAACCCCCCATCCCTTCCCCCTACACACACAAAAAAAAACCCTCCCAAATCAAAAACATAGCACAGTTACATTTCACGTCATACCCATTCCTAACAGAAACCATACAGTAAATTAAACCACACCACAAACAGCAAACCAATAACACCTAACGAAAATGCCCCAAACACTCAACACCAAAGCTCAAATGAACCCAATACAACACACACACACACACACACACACACACACACACACACACACACACAACCACCAGAAGGCACCATCAAACACAAGACGGCATTTACAAACAAAACCAACTCATAAACTCTGTGCCGTAATGACCTCACACACAACAACACCCTTACGTCATGGGTCAAGGCAGAGAGGTGAAATTGGATGCTTCAGTTGACCCACTCCCTCACACGCCAGAATGAAGGTGCCAGTGTTGGTGATATTGTCTTTACTACCTTTTTAAACACGTCAGGCAAAATGTACACCTTGTCGCTCCAGATTGGCCCAGAGTTCCTCATCAGTTTGAAGGATGAGAAAATGGCTCCCTGAACCATAATAAAAGACTGGTGAAGTGTAATGGACACCTGGGAATCGCCTAGATAATCACAACCATGGAGGGCTGCAGACTGGGCGATAGGAGAAGTTTTATCAGCAGGGAACCCGACCGCATCCTGCTGACAGACACCACTCCGCCAAACTTGTCTTTGGTATTTTCCACAAACAACAACGGTTCTATGACAGTGAATGTGTCCCCACCTGTCCTAGTACAGTCCACGTAGTGGGGAAAGTGTTTCCCTCCAAGCCAGCGAGCCTGGCCCTCCTCCCATGGTCTAGCAAAGGAAGGGCAGGCCACAGGGCCATAAGAAGCAGTATTCAATGATTTGTTACCAACTGAAGAGAGGGCCTTAGGAGGAGGCAAGTTTTTTTGGAGCTTGATACATTTCATACGCAAAACATCCCCTGATACCACCCACTCAAATCAGGGGTCCATAGGTGCCACCCCGATACAGCAAGGGCTGTCTGGCATGGCAGTCATTGCCGAGAGTTCTGATGCTCCAGAATGACAAGCAACCACTCCTAGGTATACATGTATCAGAAGTGTGATCCCTGTGTTGTCACAGGCTCAACCAGATAGGTACATAAAAGCCCCACCACACAGACTTGCTACACGTGCTGGTGACCTAGCGAGGCACAAAGGGGGCTACGGCCGAGAAGGAAGGGTGGAGTGGAATCCACATCGTAGTCACTCAGGAGGGAGTTCTTCCTCAAATGGTTCATACTATGGAGAGAAAATTTATAAGTGGAGGTCAAACCTCAAAGAGAGACCAAAAACGCCAAAAAGGAAGCATGAGAAAGAAGTGGCAGGGGGAACAAAACTCAAAGGAATGCAGGAAACCAAGTGGATAGCCAGGTCGACATAAGTAAGAACACAGAGAGTGGAAGGAACACAGAGAGTGGAAGGTGGTGGTAAAGCCGAAGGAGCAGAGGACAGAGGTGAAGAAGGGCACAGGGAAGGAAATGCGGCCCAGGATAGAAGAATGGGCTGCAATGGCACAGGCCCCCATGGGCAACATGCATGAATTCATGAAAATCGTGAACCAGGGGGATGACGGGTTGGGGAATTATCATCAGTAAAGTGTGTTTTTGTAGAGCAATGTAAATTTTGAAGAGGAGGTTATAAGGTGGTGTAATTCCAGCAGGTGACAGTGCCAGGTTATACGTGTGAAGGGGCGAGGGGGACTAGTCATGTTCCACAATAACTGCCTGTCACCGATAGCAGCTGAACAACATTAATAAGCATTGGTTCAGAACCCAGTGTCACCAAGGTAGCCTTGCTGTGGCTGGCATCAGGCCTTTGATCTGTGGGTTTCCTGGGAGACAGCGCCCGTGAAGGAGCCCTGTCACTGGTAATGCCCAAAGAGGAAGCTGCTCCTCTGGCCAGGTGTGGGAAGAGGTTCCCGAAGACGGTGCTGCAGGAACCACAAGAGAAGAGGGCCATGGGAGAACTGGTTTCGGATAAAATGAATTAGTGGGAGTGATGGCTGTCCCTTTTGCATAACTGGACGTCATATCAACAGGTTGGAGGTGTTCATATTTTTTACATGCCTCAGTATAAGAGAGGTGGTCAATATGTGGTATCACTTATCTATACCACCCCACGGGTGTCAAAGTTGGAAAACAAATTGTAAGTTTCCATCAAACGCCAATAGCAGTCATGCAAGATCTGGCTGAGCCAATGGTGCATGCCATCTAAGCCACGCCTCCAGCGACTCCATACTACAAGAGCCCTCTGCCCGTTCGCGATTTAGTTTAGAAAGCCTCATCCTTGTTGACACTGAGAGCTGGTCTTTATTTATTGCTGCAATATTTAAAATGAGTCTTTGCTTGCTTGGAGAAATACAAGTTAAGTAAATCTTCTGTTTACTGTGTTAACTTGTTAGCTAATCATTTATGCTCTTGTCCAGTTTTCTTTAATGACAGTTGCCGCACCACTCTATAGCTCACCTCTCCTTACCACTACTTACAAAGTCCAACACAACACAATAGATTTACACTCTATTTTCTTTCCTTTCTTGAAGACTCAAACCAGTGAATGTGGAACTTGGTGTTCTGTGTAACTGACACATAGACGTTTGTTCACAAGGACTACCTTCATGGAGTGATCGTCCAGAATTGTCATATTTTGGGCTCTCTGTGCAGCGATATGAGGTACAACCAAAGCACTGAAAGCACTTCATGGGCAATGGGAGAGAAGGTTTCACGTCACATATGAACACCGTGACTAAATTTTTCCAGGAGGACATTTCCTTCAAAGGCTAAAATAAAGGTACCTGTTGGAAAAAATGTACACTACACCGCTCAAGATTTGCCTGTAGTTCCTCATTTGCCAGGAGCATACGGTCCTAGCAGAAGATGATTTCTTGGAACATATTCAAAGTCTTGTGTGGGGCAATGGTCACTTGTATGTCATCCAGACATTCACATGCCTGAAGAGCTGTTGATTGTACAGCAGAAGAGGCTTCAATAAATAACGATGCACTGTGCATTTTTCCCAATGACTCTTCTCCAAGTTTATTGTCAATATATTTCACAGAAAATAATGGCTTTATCACAGTGAAAGTATCCCCATCAGTTCGAGTATATATTGAATATTGCCTACATTGTTTCTCTCCAAGATGTGTGGCTTTTCCCTCTTCCCATGGGGTAGCCAGGGTAGGGAGAGCAGTAGGGTTGTAACTGTCCCTATTTAAGTTACAATTCCTATCTGAAGAGAAGGCTGGATCAGAGTGCCTATTGTTCTAATGTAATTTAATAGCTTCAAGTACAAAACATCTGCCGTGATGCCACCTACTCCAATCAAGTCATCTCTCCAACAGTTAACACCCACCCGCAGCACAGGCCATCTGGCACGATGGTCATTACAGCGAGTCCTCATGCTCCAGGATGACTGGACATCTACTTCTTGGCATGCATGAGGAGCTAGTAGTTTTGGTATCAGCAGTGTGATCCCTGTGTGGTCAGGGAGCTAAGCCACAAGGGTACAAAACATCCCCACCATGTTTGACTGGTTACTGCATTGGCTTTGAAATGCAAAGAAGAGTTTAAGCAGGTATTTTGCACAGATGATCGTTAACAGTGCACGCAGTAGGCAAGGTGTTCTTTTCAAGTCGACCCACACTACATAAAAACTGGGAAAATGAAGGTCAAATACAGAAAGGGACCACAAATTACTTCAGCCAAAAATGTGCTGAATCAAAGACTATTGTACGAAAGGGAGAGAGAACTTAGGGAATGGCCAGGTCAACATTAACGACTGCCACCATAAGAAAAGTGCAAGAGAAGGAAGGGTAGTCAGAGATGGGAAATTATAGCACAGAAAAAGGAGGAGATGCTACAATATCTTTGGGCCTCATGCTTGCCACGCACTTTTGCATGAAAGAGCTGTGAGCCCCCTCAGGGGCCCTTAGTTCTTTTATGTAATATGATACTCTTAATTTTATATTTCATGAACAAATTCATTCTTCACTTTGAGATTTCAACAACTGTTTATGAGCTTACACATGAACATTTGTTTCAGAACAAACAACAGCACTGTTCCCAAGATGTTCCCAATTATATTTTAGTTTGGTAAAACCCAGCAATGTTAAACCATTACTGTTTTACATATCAAATTAAAGGTTAAACCAAGAGCCTTATGATAACATCAATTTCAGCTATCAATAGTTCTGAAGTTGGAAATACAGGGCGTACAGTAAGTCCAGGAACACTTTCAATTATTTATTGTACAAGAACTAAACATTGTACAGATGTCATACATATTGCATTTTGAAGAGAAACTCTGAAATATTTTTTTTTTTTTTCCAAACATTCAATATGCGAACCATGAGTGACCCAGCAGACGTCAATACGGTAATTGAATTCTTGCCATACCCATCCTTACATGGCATTGTCGACTGTGGCAGTCGCTTCCCATATTCTCTCCTGGAGCTCTGCTAGATCACGTGGTAGAGACGGTACTACACCAGATCTCTAATGTGTCTCTACAGAAAAAAGTCACGAAACAGCTGTCCCCTTCTGTAGCACGGCCGATCCATAGATGCGGCAGCTTCGTGTTCTGCACTAGCTCCAATCTGAACGGTTTCATAGACAGCTTCTGTCGCAGGACTTTCCACGCTGTCATCGGAACCATTTCGAGTTCACGGGATGCAAGACGCACTGATTTCTATGGACTTCCTATGAATGTGTCTCGTACGCGCTCCACATTCAGTTCACTCACACTGGGATGTTCGCTTCTCTTTGCTGGGCACAGGCAACCCATCGACGAATTTGTTGTGCCAGTGGTAAATGGACTTCCTTGTTGGTGGCTCCTTACAATACTTGGCTCTAAACATCCATTGAGCAGCTGTAGCACACTTCTTTTTGCCGAACTCCAACGCACAGAAAGCTCGCTCTACAACTGAACTCGCCATGTTCGCGACTAGCACTGACTATTGGCAAATTACCAAACTACGCTGTGGCGGTATACATGATAAAAAACTTTCAGGGTTTCTCTTCAAAATGACATGTGTATGATATCTGTACAATGTTTGGTTCTTGTGCAATAAATAATTGAAAGTGTTACCAGACTTTATGTACACCCTATATTTTTGTTTAATAGCACTCTCATGACAATGAGAAATTTTTAGCAATTGGAAAAATAAATGATCAAACATCATTAAAAAGTAAGAATTCTTTTGTTTACCTAAAGGGCTCAGACAACAAACAAATAGTAATAAATATTTGACACTGTGATGTCCAAATATCTGACTGATTTGATACAGACTGACCCTGTAATAACTTACCCACAAATTAGATGTTTTAACATCACATTAATTATGAAATTTCATTCATTTAATAAATCAATGAGCACAAAGTGTTGCATTTTCGAAAAGATGCAAATCTGTTAAAAGCATTAATAATGATCTAACACAAAAAAACCTGTAACAACATACAACAGAACATTTTCTTATAAAAGCTTACCTGCATGCTGCAGATGACTTGCAAACTTCTACTGATTCAAAAGGCGTGTCCTTCTTGCACAGATCTTCTTGCAAATGTACACACTTTATACCTTAATTAATAATGGATATTGAAATTAACAGTATTATGAAGGCATTACTAAAGAGAAAGCAAAAATGGTGTACGACTGTTTAAATCAGGCATGAATAATGGCTGTTCTAAATCATAGTAACAAATTAAGAAACAACATACTGCGTCAATGTATATTGAGGTGTACAAATCAATAAACATAATAATTTTTAACAATGCGACCACAGTTTTACGCATCAAAGGAGTACAACAGTTACATAAGAAGTTAATGTACAAAATGACAGACATTTCTTGGCTATTTTAATTTGCACCACTCACATGAAGACAATCACTGTAACGAAAATTGTAAATAAGAACAAAGCACACCTCCAGGGCACCTCAACCATCAAAAACATGTCTAATACAATTGTTTCAGTCTGTGAAGGCCTAAGATATTACATCCCACCCTCTGCATAAAATATTGAAATAAAAGGTTGCATATACAAGGGACAGATGAAATACGATAGACAGAAGTAATCTTTTGAACACTGAAGTCATTGAGACTGCAGTCATTGAATTCCACTGTTACATGTGGTCCAATAATTTATAGTATTGTAATGAGACCTTTTGCAAATTAATGGCATCAAGTAAGAAAATTAAATGTTTTGTACATAATCATTGTAGGTCATTTTAAAATAACGAAAAAATATTGGCACAGAAACAGAATGTAGAAAGAGCAGAAACTACAAAATATAGAAGACACGCATACAAAACCACAATTCAAGCTCATGTAAAAGGAAAAGAGCTTGAGAAAATGTTGCACTTGCCAACTGAGAGCTACAATTAAATCAATTAGAATAACCATATGCAGACTGACAGTAGGACCCGATGAATCCTACAAAATCACAATTTAGTTGTGAGAAACTGCTTCTGTAGCACCAGAGTCACTAACAATAAATTTATTCATATTTGTCATGTTATTGGCAGGGACACCCATGAATACATTACTTTTAACTATAAAATTTACTCCAGTCAGAGCTCACATAATTGTTAAGCACCTATACTGGTTTCGACAGAATAGTCATTATCAATAGTCCATAAATATTTAATAGCAGAGTCAAGAGTATGTTAAGACTGAACACTTCCTTGAGGCTCAGTCCTTTGCGAGGAGCCTCACAGAAATGACAACTCCTGAAATGTTACGACGCGGCCATTGACCAACACATATTTATGGGTTATTAACAAAGAATAGTCATTCGAAACTAGTATTGGCATTTAAGAATTTTTGTGAGCACTGACTGAAATAAACTTTATAGTTGTAACAAGAAATATCAGGCTACAACTACTATGACATCACTGGTCAAATTGGCTGCATATGAGAGCCTAGAAGTTCTGAGTATTGCTACTGATTGATTTTGAACATCCATTTCATTTATAACCTTCCTGTTACAGAATTCAACAATTCATCAATAGAATGTGCATGGGCCAGAAGGGTGGAGAGTAACATTCTTAAGAGGGAACACAAAAAAGTTGCTTTTTTCTAAGTGGAAGTAGAGCAATGCCATGCATTTTTATCAGAAGCAGGTACATCTCCACACAGATATTTGTTCTACGACTTTCTGAAACAGTCTTGCTATCATCAAGGCCCATCACACTTCAGAAGAAGACAGCATATTACGTAACATCAGACCTTATAGTAGTTAAAAGCTTTTGTCAAAGTCATGGAGAATCAGTGGCATTAAGTAGTGTTTAATGTGACAATGTTATGACGACGTGAGACTTCTGCTACCCGAGGAACAAGGAAAATTACAGGATTGAGAGAGATGATACCACAGGAGTTTGAGAGATGCAGTGATGTTAAGAACAGCAGTAAATGGCATGTGGAAATTATAGAAGCAGCCAAATTAAATTCTTTGTCCATGACAGAACACATGTGTAAAGCTCTAAGACAATCCCCTCCCTCTAGCACGCATTCCTTGTCCTATGTCCTCATCTTCATTATCACAGATTTCCAGTAGAAGGCAGTTCCTTAACCACAAATGTTTTGTGTGTAAAAATACCCCCCCCCCCCACACACACACACACACACACACACACACACACACACAAACAAAAAAGTTAAACAATATATATTCACAGTACGGCCAATGCATTCCATCTTTTCTACAAAATTAATTTCATCACGTAACACTAAACATTTGTAAAACATTGCTTACTGTGTCTGTCAAAACTATGCTTGAGCATGCCATGAAAATAGATTTAATCTGTTGTACCACTTTCTTAAGTCAGAACAGCTTTCTCACTGTTATACCCCACAAAGCATTTGCGTAACACACGTTAAACTATTACATATGATGAAAATTTGCTGCTGAGGAGACTGGATACTGTTATTTTTACGATTATTTGCTTTCATTCACCCATTATTTTCTTTCTGTCTTCTGCATTCTGGTTTCATATACATCAGTCATTTTTCTATGTTTCTTTCCATTTCACTCTATGCAGTATCAGTGTTTCTCTGTTTCACTGAAAGGAACCTGCACTTGAACAAATTTATGCACATAAAAACAGAAAATAAAAGAATCTACCATTACATTGTGAAGCATGTCCAACAGCCACAGACAAACAAAATACAGCATTCTCTGGTACTTTGATACAACTGAATAGCAAAATGTTCAATCAACCTTGAAGTTATTTGATGATGATGACAAAATTGTTTATGTTCATGACATCAAAGTCTGTAAGACTCATCCAGAAGCCTGATGAGACGAGTGTGCTTAAGTGAATAAAGGTGCTAAAAAGTTATGCTGCAATGAAATAGCAAATGCTTTCCTAAACTTTCTTATGTGAAATGACACACACACACAAAAATCATGACATATTTCAGTTCTAAAAAGAAAAAAAAAAAAAAAAAAAAAAAAAAAAAAAAGAAGCTTTAAGTAAGGACAGAGCTCAAAGAAGAAGATACTAAAACACTACAACAGGTACATGTGGCTGTCTGCTAAATTTAACTAAAATCTGATGAGCCATGTATTATGCAGCCCTTTAAAATCTCCATTCTAGGAGTTTAGACTGGAGTCTGGACAAATTATAAAATTTTAAAACACATACCACACACTGTATCAGTTAAAATATAGGATGGGTGCCCACATTTACTGCTGCCCCCTTAGAATACAAATCATGTTCAGTTAAAATGTGAGGTATTGAAATGTATACTCAATAGGCTCCACAAATTGTTGACTCCTCTCACTGGCATAGAAAGTCATGGGTAACGAGGACAATGGCCTATACAGAGATGGATCCGAATTGCTTCATCTTATCTCACTGACCAGAAGGAGAATCGTCACAGCTGGACAGTTTGTTTCACACACTGCAGCTAATTTTCCATCACTTCCAGCCATTCTTCCTCCCAATGGCGTATGATCATCAGTGAGAAAACGGATGGCACATTTTTCTGAAGGCTGATGCTGACAAGCTTCCTGGGCTACTATGTTAGTTTACCATATTCCCCCATACTAAAACGTGCCATAGTACCCAGCAGAACACAGTTTCCATTCCTTGTTCATGTATCTGAATAAGTGACTACTGGATGATCTGTCTATGGAATCACTTGGAGAGCACTAAGAGATTAAAATAAAAATGGCTCTGAGCACTATGTGACTTAACTTCTGAGGTCATCAGTTGCCTAGAACTTAGAACTAATTAAACCTAACCAACCTAAGGACATCACGCACATCCATGACCGAGGCAGGATTCGAACCTGCGACTGTAGCGGGCGCTCGGCTCCAGACTGTAGCACCTAGAACCGCACGGCCACTAAGAGATCAGGGTAGATGAGAAAAATGCTTCCCTCTGACACACCTGATCAGCCACAGTGTCTTAAGGACTGCGTACTGGTCTACACTGTACAGTGTAAATTTATCTGGCAAGTGAAAAGGGAAAGCAACTGAACAGCCAAGAGTATACCCCTTCTTGGATCTATCAGCACACACTGGAATAAAATTGCAGTGGTTGGGTGAAATACGCAAGAAGGGCAATTCACACAATGTACAACCAAAATTCAGCATTGATCATATGAAGGTTCTACAAAATTGGAGTGGACATGTTCTGTCTTCTCTTCATGTCTATGGCTTATATATATTAAGATACTGAGGTTTCACATCCCTAAGGTGTGGCATGCAACAAAGTCATCATATTGAGCTCCAGGAATCTCCTTCAGTTTTTAGAATTAAAATGCTGTTCCTCATTTAAATTTCTAGTTGATGAAAAACACAACATGGAAGGTTAAAAAGATATGATTTTTAGTGGAAGACAAAGTCAGTACTGTCTGTCCATTTCTCCAACTTCTTAATAATAAGTTACTACTGTTGTGTGATTTCTGGTTCGTTGGAAGCAGAACCGATATTTGTAAATTTGTTCTGGGCTCTATACTATTGACGCAATGCCATTAATCGCTATTAAAAATACTCACACTAAAAACATATTAAGAGCCAAAGGACCACAGCAAAAGAAGTAAACATCCAAAAACCCAACATATAATACTTTTGAGGATATTGTGCCTCCAAGTAGTGTCACAGCCCTCCTCAAGGTCTACAAACAAATTTATCAGATGGTGCTTGTGTAAGAAAGCCTGGACTACAGTAGCCTTTAGCAGGGAGGAAGGAAATGACTTAACATCCCATTGACGATGACGTAATTGAAGACAGGGTACAAACTTGTATTGATGATGGATGGAGACAGATATTGGCCCTGCCCTTTCCGACAAAAAAGCCAATAAATCGCCTTAAGTGATTTGGGAGCTTGTGAAAAATCTAAATTAGGATAGCTAGACAAAGAATTGAGACACCACTCTACCAAGTACAACTCCAGTGCCTCCAGTAAGGTCAGGTTACAATTGGTAGAGTGATCTCTCTTCCACTGACACTGAAAGCTGCTAAAGAGTTGTCTGGATTCCAGATGAGGTGGTAGTTACTCATGGTTTTCAGCACACAGCTGTCAAAGGCATTACTACATTTAACATGTACAATACTTCCCATATTTAAAAAAAAACACTCATTTAAATGAAACTAGATATTATCTTACTTGACAAATGAAATTAAACAGGCAGAGGAAGATTCTTTCAGGTTTTCTATTGAGGTTCTGCTATATGCTGTAACGAATGCTATCATGACCTAGTGATGTTATCACATACCATAGCCAATTCCAAAGCCAGGTTTCACATTGAGAAAGAACAGTTATAAACTTCATTGATGGTACAACTGAATGAACACAGGAGCCACAAATGTGTTTCCAAGTACAGCTTCTCCTCATTTCTGTATGTTGCACATCTACTGCATGCTACAGCAGTCTATCCAAAGTGCTGGTGCTTTAAACTGCACATTAGGTTCATAACAAACGGTCCCACTTTCCAGCAGATGAACCCAGCTATTATGTTCACTCACTTCATTGTGCTTTTGACATCTGTCACGCCAATATTTTCCTTCAGTTCCTGTACCTCTATAGGCATTAAGCCTCTGTATGAGGTGACCCCCCCCCCCCCCCCCCCCCCCCCCGCAAGAATTTAAGGTGGTATGCAGTTCAGTTGCAAATGGGTATTCCACGAAGCACTTTTGTTTACTGTATATGTTCTGCTGGACATGATGTAACTGTTTGCATCAATGGTGGTCCATTCCTCAAGCACTTGAAGATTTTAGTGCATCTACTATACATCACAACCCTTCATGTACATTAAAATATGATACGTTTTCAAAGCTTCCTTCCTATCTACTGGCTATCAACATCTGCAGCCATTTTTGTTGAGTGGGTGCTACTGCAACCAGATGGTACAACCATCATATTGGCAGTGCTGAATTTGCCACACACAAACATCAATCCACACAGAGAGCCTTTTATATGGATGAGTTTTGCACAACTGGGCAGCAGCAGCTGTCTCAAAGGTTGCCCATTTTGACCATAAATGTATTCCTTCAATTAAAAAAAAGTACAATGTTTACAATCACTAATACAGACAAGAAGAGAATAAAAGGTTTTGAAATATGGTGCTACAGAAGAATGCTAGATAGTAGATGCACAGTTTGAGTAACTAATGAAGAAGTGCTGAGCAGAACTGCGGGGAGAACAGCTGTACGGCACAACTTAAGTAATAGAAGGGGTAGGTCAGTAGAACACAATCTGAGGCATCATGAAATAGTAAGTTTGGTAATGGAGACAAGTGTGAGAGGATAAAAACTGTAGATGGCGCTCAAGCAAGACAGTAAGTATGCTCAGATGAATGTAGGCTGCATCAGGTATGCAGATATGAAAGGATTTACACAAGATAGACTAGTATGGGGAGCTGCAACAAACCAGTCTTTGAACTGAGGTCAACAACAACAACAACAACAACAACAACATGGAAACAATAAGACAAAGAATCTAAGCTTTAGGTATCTTACTGAAGAGATTAACAGTCAAATTCACGTATATCCCCTCACCACTTTAAAAATGTGTGGATCAGTGTTTCCATTAGAGGGAACATCTTTCATTAGCATTTCAGGGTACAATACCCTAAATGTCCACCTGAAGAATTTGTTGACAGTGCCTTCATGGCAACTCACATTTTTGGGACAGAAAGTTGTTTTTTTTTTTAAAAAACTATGTAATGAATGTTCTGATATTGAAAGGATTTCAGAACTTGGCACTCCCAATGACCCACAACTAACTTGAAACACATCACATATAGAGCACAGTATTGGGGACAAATGTGATGACTTTAACCCACATCTAACTTCAAACACACCACATATGGAACAAAGCATTTGGAAAAAATATGACGACTTACTGCCAGAGAATCATCTTCTTTTTCCTGGCATTATCTTGTGACTTGGGGGGGGGGGGGGGGGGGGTTCACATGTTAAGGTGCATTTGCCAGTGTTAGTGGTATAGGTAGCTTAATGATCTCCCAGTCACCAAACCCCTCCCCCTCACCCCCTACAGGACAGAATTTGTGTAACCTATCTGTTTGCGTCTACTGTTACCTCATGTCAAGGTGTGACAATGTGTTTGAAATGATCGTGAATTCTGTAACTGAGGCAGGATGTGGGTATCAGCCCAGTATTTCCTGAACCAGATGTGAGAAACTGCCTAAAAACCACATCCAGGCTGGCAGGCACAATGGATCTGTCATAAACCCACCAGGCACATTCAATCCACGGCTGACGCACCTCCCCCAAATCCAAGAAGTGATGTGCTAATGCTGTAGCTATATGGGCAGCTATTGTCAGACAACCAATGGAGGTAGGGGAAAAGTGAGCCAGATACAATTAATACTCCACATCAAAACAATACATGAGGGCGGAGATCATATCAGTTTGTGGTGGTACGTACCATTACTAATCTCTTCATTATATACTCATGGGAAGAGAACAGAAGAGCTCTGAAGAAGAAGAAGGTAACACTCCACTGCATGAACCATGCAGTTCTCCAGGGCTCATGAAAAATGAGATGGAGCCAATTGCTCAAATACTCTCCACTTACAAAATTTAAAGTTTCTGAAAAAACACTGGAAAGCTACATCACAGTTTTTGTTTTCTTTTGCAATACTTTACAGAGAGATATTTCAGTGCGTAACATTTCTTTAACCCCTCACACTTTTTTGATTATGAGATACAAAAACAGTTATTGTCATTAAAACATATCAGTGCCACACACCAGACTGATATAATAATTTTGCTGGTACCTATTACATTATCCACATTTTAATAATTGTGTAGCTGTACAAAACCACGCATCTTTAATTATGATACATGAGTGAGGCATTTTGTTAAATTTCGGGAAAACAGCTAAAACAAGGAGCCAATACAAATAATCAGTCATTTAGACAGTAAATGGTATTACATAACGTAGAATGAAGGTGCTGGAAAGTAAATGGCAAACCTTACACAATGCTATGTAGTAATTAAATTAAAATAATATTAGACACAGGAGATAATAGGTCAGGGTTTTGCAAGTGTTACCCTTATTTATAGAAAAAATACAATGCATTTGCAAATAAGCTCAACTGCAGTTTCCGCACAGTAATTGTTTCAATGAGATATTCATGGGTTTGTGTTTTTCAGAAATTATTTACAGATGACTTAATTTGCTCACAAGAGTTCAATTATATGTTAAATAAGTTAACAGCTACACCCTTCTTCTTTAGTGTTCTGTAGGCCTCCTTGCATCTACTGGTGTCATACTACTGGTGCCATTACCTGCACAGGCACACAAACATATGTCTGATAGGTATATAAATATGTAGAGTTGGAAATATGCTGTAATTTCTAATATTACTGCTCCAGTAAAAATGCATCAGCATCTTTATAAATTCATGAGTACAGTGAAACCATAAACAAGTCCTTAACTCATACGATACAGTATTCTCAAATTTCCTGCAAACTAAAGAAAATGATTCCACTAGTTTACAGCTCAGTCTTCATCATTTATAGAGTGTTCATTACAAGATTAAATATTACTGCAGTGCACAATATAACAGTGACAACTATCTGCAGATATTATTTCAGGAAAAATAATTACAGTTTAACTGAATGCTATAAATCCAAAGGCAGTCTGAGTAAATCAATAATCACATTGAAAATAGACAAAAAAATTACAATGAAGGAAGATGTCACATCAGAAGGTTACACTTTGTTTCACACACTGCAAAGCAGGCATTGCAGCCTACCTTTTCCTACACATTTTTAAATCTGACAACAATAAGAGATTTACAAATGTGTAAAAGGTACTTGTTTTACAGTGATATCCATCTTACTTGACACAACACTTAAGAGACAGCATTAACATTAACCATTAACTTTTTGAATAAAACAGCACAGCACCTGAATCTGCAGTGTCAATAATTGTGATACATACAAAACACACATCACCAAATGCACTCTTGTGGCAGCAGCACCAGAGACTTAGCACACTTTAGACTTCGAATAAAGTATACAAATCTAAAGTGTACTCTCTTTCTCAGTAAGGTACTTTGTGTAGTAAAAGACTACAGCATTTAGTCACTAACCATTGTAAAACCTATATTTCAAGTACAACAGAGAAAAATGGTGCACTGTCTTATAACTTTCTCCTTTACATCATGAAACATTACAACACCAGTGATAGGAAATTCACTAGTTTTCATTACCAGTTTATTAATAGCACTTTGCTACTAGTTATCAGTTTCAAGTTCTAAGTCAGATGTCGAATCAACAGCAGAAATCCATTGAAAAATGTGGAATATGGAGAACCCCAACACTGACATGATGCTATACAATCTAGGACAACAAATTCACAAAACTGATGATAATATCCTTGTATTAGTGATTCACAGATGAATAAAACTAATACTAACACTTTATCACTCTCACTTGCCAATAGAATAATTTGCTGAAAAAGGATATCAAACATGTCTTGACATGATATTCAACGATCTTTTAACACCGAGTATTATACATGGGGAGTACTACTGTTCAAAGCAGACTGCAGTCATCATTAAGGAGCAGCACTGGCTGTATGCCTCAAATTATTTCATGGCATCATTAATACTCTGAAATAAGGCAGTTCTATTTGCAAGCAATACTGATTGTTCCACAGTCCACCATGCACTTGTGTTGTCACTGCAAGATATCTGAGTAAGTCTCAATCAGGTATGTGTACTAGAGCAAAACAAACATTGTCCATTCAAGCTTTCGGAACCCAAGATCTCTTCACTATGAGTTAGAAGATCAGGTACAGGGAGGGAAGTTAGGAGAAATATACATCTGGACAAAATTCACATTTTGAAAGTTTACAGCATACGTTTCAAGTAACAATACATTCAATAACTTCTAGAGGCACAACAGTCCAGCTAATACAATGTACAATACTAGAAATATGAATATGTCATATGTCAAGTATTTCCACCAGTGAAAATGTGCCACAAAAGCACACATACAGCAGCTACCCCAAACCAGTAATACGTAATAGCCACTAAACACTGAGCCACTTCCACAAAGAAACAAAACCTACACTGATGTAATTCTTCATGCTTTCCCGACGATCTGTTGACATCTTGGATGTTTGGGAATGCAGCCAGATGTTCGCGGCATTCTCACACGATATTTCAACAGTGTGCCTTGCTGTCTTCTTCAGGTGATACCTGAGACTGTCTCAGGTTTGAAATATCGTGCAAGAACGACGTGAACATCCGGCTGGATTCCAGAATATCCAAGATGTCAAAATCTACACTGCCAATATTTCAGATAATACTGTAGTACGTAGTATTAGTCAGCCACATTCACACCTTCTCTATATTAAACCATTCGTGGCAAAGAAAAAAGCTGTTATTTCACACAGTCTCACAACTTCAGCAGCAAGCTAGTAGAACACCACAGGTCAAATGAATTCAAGAAGACTTCTTGAAACACTTGCAACTCCTTTCAAGTGCCATCTCCAATGTTTGAACCCACAGAGCAACTGTAGAATTTAAATAAGGTTCTTACAAAAGACATGAGTCCTTTCAAGGTTGACGCTTTCAACACATAGCAGAGTGTATGTGGTTGTGAAACTCCCTGACAGTAAAGTTGTGAGCTAGACCAGGACTAAAAATCTGGCCCTAGCCATTCTTGATCATTGTTCAAACAAGTAACTTCTGAGGATGACTTGGGTTACAACTTTAATTCTGCCAGTACCTCACATCTACTTTCCAAATTCTACACACACTCTCCAACATACTCCTGCTAGTATTTTTGAAAAATTATGGAAATTATGAGACAAGTTCTGGCTAAAAAGAAGTCGTGAAGGAGAGCTGTGAGCCCCCAGTGACAGCACTG
This sequence comes from Schistocerca americana, assembly GCF_021461395.2. Lineage (NCBI taxonomy): Eukaryota > Metazoa > Arthropoda > Insecta > Orthoptera > Acrididae > Schistocerca > Schistocerca americana. The sequence continues at coordinate 269,058,843 of NC_060130.1, read as the reverse complement.
CCAGAAAAAGCCAAAAATCTGAGTCCTGGACCAGTGGGGAATTTTAACCACTTGGTATATTTCACTGGAACTCCACATTTCTACTGACACAATGAAATGGCAAAAACCAGAAGTTCAAACTTCTGAATACAGTGGTTAGTGCGCGAACTCTGAGTGGAACTGCATCTACTGATAAATTAAACTTTTTTAAAAAGCATCCAAGCAAACAGCCCAGTCCGACAGGGGATGGAACTGCACTCTTCCCAAATGGAATTCCATGGTTTTAACCACTGCCACCTTGCTTCTATGGGAAGAAACAAGAGATTCTACAAGTCACAGCATCAAACCAAAGAGACACTGGTGAGTTTCCAAGATACTGCTTGACAGACTACTTTGATCCAAGTTCAAGTTTGAATTCAGTTTAACACGCTTTTTGCGTGGTAGAACATCTTGCTTGACTCATTCATAAATACTTAGTTTTTGCAGATGCATCATATAGATGTGGATGTGGGGCTGTGGCTGATCAACAGCTTGTACAAAAAAAGATACTAACAAGTGTAATTCTTCCTGGAAATTTTATAATTTAAGCAACCACGTTCAATGCTTCATTAGCATTACTTTCAGGCCCCTATCTGAAAAACAAATGGAGACATCCAAATATAGGCGCACATAGAATATGTACCATATATATTGAACTGGATATCATGGACTTCTATTTATTTGACATGTCAGTTGTTGTGTGTTTGGATTTACACGTCAAATAAATGTATGTCCACGTATCCAGTTCAATATATAAGGTAAATATTCCTTATACACAAATATTCCGCACGTCCAGGGCTTCGCTGCGATGGAGCATTTCCTTTCACGCCGATCACCTGCCACCCTACCTAAAACCTCTTTCCTCATCACCATAGCCAGCTTCATCCTAACCCACAACTTCTTCACTTTTGAAGGCCAGACATACCAACAATTAAAGGGAACAGCCATGGGTGCCAGGATGGCCCCCTCGTACGCCAACCTATTCATGGGTCGCTTAAAGGAAGCCTTCTTGGTTACCCAGGCCTGCCAACCCAAAGTTTGGTACAGATTTATTGATGACATCTTCATGATCTGGACTCACAGTGAAGAAGAACTCCAGAATTTCCTCTCCAACCTCAACTCCTTTGGTTCCATCAGATTCACCTGGTCCTACTCCAAATCCCATGCCACTTTCCTTGACGTTGACATCCACCTGTCCAATGGCCAGCTTCACATGCCCGTCCACATCAAACCCACCAACAAGCAACAGTACATCCATTATGACAGCTGCCACCCATTCCACATCAAACAGTCCCTTCCCTACAGCCTAGGTCTTCGTGGCAAACGAATCTGCTCCAGTCCGGAATCCCTGAACCATTACACCAACAACCTGACAACAGCTTTCACATCCCGCAACTACCCTTCCGACCTGGTACAGAAGCAAATAACCAGAGTCACTTCCTCATCCCCTCAAACCCAGAATCCCCCACAGAAGAACCACAAAAGTGCCCCACTTGTGACAGGATACTTTCCGGGACTGGACCAGACTCTGAATGTGGCTCTCCAACAGGGATACGACTTCCTCAAATCCTGCCCTGAAATGAGATCCATCCTTCATGAAATCCTCCCCACTCCACCAAGAGTGTCTTTCCGCCGTCCACCCAACCTTCGTAACCTGTTAGTTCATCCCTATGAAATCCCCAAACCACCTTCCCTACCCTCTGGCTCCTATCCTTGTAACCGCCCCCGGTGTAAAACCTGTCCCATTCACCCTCCTACCACCACCTACTCCAGTCCTGTAACCCGGAAGGTGTACACGATCAAAGACAGAGCCACATGTGAAAGCACCCACATGATTTACCAACTGACCTGCCGACACTGTGATGCATTCTATGTGGGAATGACCAGCAACAAACTGTCCATTCGCATGAATGGACACAGGCAGACAGTGTTTGTTGGTAATGAGGATCACCCTGTGGCTAAACATGCCTTGGTGCACGGCCAGCACATCTTGGCACAGTGTTACACCGTCCGGGTTATCTGGATACTTCCCACCAACACCAACCTATCCGAACTCCGGAGATGGGAACTTGCTCTTCAATATATCCTCTCTTCCCATTACCCACCAGGCCTCAATCTCCGCTAATTTCAAGTTGCCGCCACTCACACCTCACCTGTCATTCCACATCATCTTTGCCTCTGCACTTCCGCCTAGACTGACATCTCTGCCCAAACTCTTTGTCTTTAAATATGTCTGCTTGTGTCTGTATATGTGTGGATGGATGTGTGTGTGTGTGTGTGTGTGTGTGTGTGTGTGTGTGTGTGTGTGTGTGTGTGTGTGTGTGTGTGTGTGTGCGCGCGCGCGCGAGAGTGTATACCCGTCCTTTTTTCCCCCTAAGGTAAATCTTTCCGCTCCCGGGATTGGAATGACTCCTTACCCTCTCCCTTAAAACCCACTTCCTTTTGTCTTTCCCTCTCCTTCCCTCTTTCCTGATGAGGCAACAGTTTGTTGTGAAAGCTTGAATTTTGTGTGTATGTATGTGCCTGTCTGTGTTTCTATCGACCTGCCAGTGCTTTCGTATGGTAAGTCACATCATCTTTGTTTTTAAATATATTTTTCCCCGCGTGGAATGTTTCCCTCTATTATATATATAAAGTCATTCAAAAACATGGTTAATCTATCAACAAACTTTATAAAACAGAACTAAGGCAAGGTTCAAAGATAAGATTCATGAACTACCATTTGAATCTCTATTCACAGCAAGACAGTCCTCAGATAAATGTTCAAACCACTGTAGTAGGCATTGTTAAAACAAAGATGCCATGCATCACTGAATGGCATTTCTGTATTTCCACCTGACTAAAGTTTGCAGCCATCCAACGTATAACTTTGGAACATTCTTATTCTGTTAATATATTTCGCCTAAATTTAAATTTAGTGGAAATATGGTCAACAGATATCACAATATGTTATTTCAGTTTAGTATGTATTTTCCTGTACACTCAAAAATTTCCTTGATTCTTTTCCACTTGTCTGTCTCATATCTGGAACTGAATTTATTAAGTGCAGTACAAGAAACTTCCATAAGCTCATTACTCTTATATTTAAATTTTATTTGTCAGTGACCTTGAAAATACATTTGAACTCAACTCTTCATGATGACACTTCCACATAGGTGGAGACCAATAAGAATTGTTCATTTGCCTGCATGTGAAGCACTTGTTTTCAAAGGAGACACACTGTCTATGTATGAAGAAGCAGTATACGGCTGTCATCTTGAGCAGTAACAACAATGTAAAGCTTGTAAATGTAGGACCATGCCAACAGGAAGGTGAGCGCTAATGGGGTTCCTAATTAACTTATGCATATGCACATGAATGTTTATCCCCCCCTCTCCTCCTCACTCTCTCAAACCCCCCCCCCCCCCCACACACACACAAACGCACAAAACCATCTCCACAGCATAACAGCAACACAAACTTCTTTCTATACATGCATATCACTGATGCCATACTTGAACATCACTTTTATGACATCATCTTCCCATTTAGCACTCAATGAAACTTGGGCTACAAAAATGCATCTGCATTTTATTCACCATGTTTAAATACTTGTAACTGCCAGTGCAAGCAGTTAAGCGAGTTCTTCTTAACCATTTTTCTTTAGCTGTCACAATCCTATGCCTACTATGTAACACTCACCACAGATAACTGTGACACATTTTGTACAATCTAGCACACATTTTTGATATTTATATACGAGCTCAATAGTCACACAATAGCAGTTTGTAGACACTCAGAACATTATACTACAGTAAACAAGCAACCACTCATGTACCACACAAGCAATCATATTCACTTACTCAACAGTAAACATGTAGGCATTTGCAGCACCATCACAAACTCTTGCAGATTCATTTCTAAAGGGCGACTGATTACCTCACCGTTTAGTCCCATAAACCCCCCCCCCCCCCCCTCCATCAATCAATCAATCTATTTCTAAAGGCACAGTTTCCCACAATTTCCTTTCCAGCACTGATTATCTAAACATGAGGGCATTCTTTCATCTAACTTATATCCTCTACCTAAAATCAATACCCATTTTAGCCCTCTTTTATGTCTTTACAGTGTCATAATTTCCTTTCTTGCTTATGGTTACCTTTAACATTGTTTAGTTCATCACTTCTCTTCCAACTTTTTAAGTGATTAGCACATTCCACAACCCTATAGCATCTTATTCTTTTTTGTTTTTCTTTTCTGCAAACCGCATTGTCTCCTGGACCTCCAGTTCTAAGCGTAATATCTGCTAAATTTTCTGGTGTGCTCACTCTCAATTTCTTTCTCTTCACTTCACATTAAGAACACCTTAGTTCCAAGAACTTGAAGAGCTGAAAACTCCACTATGCAGGCAGTCACACAGCAGTTCCATAAAGTAACAGTCACAATTTAGTTTGCTATTTCAACTGAATACACATAATTAACATACAGTAGATGCATCTGGATTAAGTAAGAACAGCTGAGGCAGATTTCCTCAAACATACTTCTTAAATTTTACTGATCAACAGTGTTTTACACCAGGCTGATCCCTTAATGAAAATCATTGACAATTTCTTCTTGGAAAGCCACCTCAATACAGAATAATAAATATTACATTCATAAAGTTATTACAACAGACAAATGTCACAATAATGGTACACTAGGTGTCACTGACATATGAATTCAAAACAAAGTGTGAAAAATGCAAACAACAAAAAAATGCTTGCTTGGAAAACAAAACATTTTGCAGCTACAGAGTAACAATAATCTTATCTCAGCATTTCACAATCACATGACACCACAGCACTGTATTAAAACTATAGTAACTATACAATCTTGTCTTTGCACAGCTCCAGACAAAGTTCTTTTTCCAATTTTTCTGGTATATATATAACTTGCAGCTCCTCATTCACTTAATAATTGCAGTGACAATAAAAGATGTATTTGAAACCCCACCTATCAAACTCACAATAAGCCTTTTGCAATAAAAGGCACTGATACCAAGAATGTACATATCACTGATGATAACCCCTTGCAATAGAAGGCATTGTTACCAAGAGTGTGCATATCAGTGGTGATATATCTGGCAAACCCCGCTGACATATCATATTGTGATTGCACAATTAAAGACAACAAACCGACTAGTTCATATTGCATACTCAGATCCTGGCTGGTGAGCTGCATAAAATGAGTCACTCCAGTACTGGCATGTCCATACTACCACACATCTATGCATTATTGTGTCTAACACAAGTTGGTCTTGTCACGAAGAACAGAAGAAACAAAAGCACTTTTTCAACCACTTATCTTCTCCAATTAACTCATGCACTCTGCTCTGCATTGTAAGCAATCCCTGCAGAAAAGAGCTGACAAAGCATACTTTCAAATGAAACACCTTGCAACCACTGATAAAACAGCTGTGTAACAGTCTCAATGGCTAAACGACACCTTGCAAATTACTATTTCATGCCAACTGCAGAGCAGTTGTCTTTTCCCCTTTATTCCAAATCTACACCTCTATCTGTGTGTACCCAAACCTTCAAGTCGGTCTTGCTCTATCATTGATTCTGATCATTTTGAGAGTAAGAGTAGCTATCAAAAAGCATTTAACTGAAACTCATTCCAAAATTCTATCTCCTTCCTATTACGATGTTGTGTAGTTAGAAATACATGTAGTAACTCCATTCTCTTACTTTTCTTTGGAAAGGTCCATCCTGACCACATGGTTTGTACAATTCACAATGACCAGTTTTGTCTATTGCCACCTTTAGATACGTTACAAACAGAAAAACTGTGGTGTGAAAACTAACTTCAATTAGCTGAGGTTAAATCTTCAAAATACTTTGGAGTACACAAGGAATAAATAAATAAAATACAAAATAACTAACAGCCATTCATACCAGCTATACATACCATAAAAAATATTCTGATGCAAGTATCAATGTCAATATTTATACAACTAAGTACATAGTGATTGCTGGTGATGGCCCGAGGGTGTCCTGTAATTATACATATAACTGCAGCCAGCAGAGGGCACTAACGCTATTGTAAATTCAATGGTTAAAATGCAATATGTGCAGTCATAAATTAAAACTATTTCATATGGCAAAATCAGTATCTGACACTAAAACATAATTGACATATAATATGTAAAATAAAATCCATACTTAAAACACACATAATGGGTAATACTAGAAAGCTCCTGGACTGGTAAAATTAAAAAGAATAAAACGTGTAAAAATAACAAAGCAATTAAACATGACCGTAGATGAAAGATAGTTAACAAGATGATGATTCTTTAATGAAAGTCTCTACAGTCAGTAACATATTCAGATTGGAATGTAGCAAGTTCTGCCACAAGATAACTAAAACTTCTTTTGAACAGAATATGAGGCAGTGCCATCTAGTCCACCCTGAATGTGCAACCAAGTGTAGAGACTAATTAATCGCTGTCTTACTAAATTTGTTCCACTTACATCACATTTAATTGCTTTGTAAGTTTTACACCTATTATTCTTTCACATGACAACATGTTTAGTTCATTAGTTACATGTTCCATAAATAATCTGAATGATTCTTTTATCAAAATGATGTGGAATGAGTTAGTTTACAGGATACACATACATGATTAGTGTTAACATTAATGATTACACCATTTCCTAGTGCAACTCATGCACTTAAGAATTGGCTTTAAAAAACAGGTTATCAGTTTGTAAACAGAAATTGATCCATGCAGCAAAAGGAGCTGTCCGTGAAAAATAATTGTAGGTTAGATTTAAAATTTGCTTTGCTATCTGTCAGACATTTTATGTTATTGGGCAAATGATCAAAGATTTTTGAACTCCCTCCTGTGCTACTGAAAGTTTAATAACATATAATAATTGTCGTTTTTCACTCTAGTGTTGTAGGTATGGACTTCATTTTTTTTTAAAACTGCGATGGATTATTTATGATAAATTTCTTTAGTGAATATATGTACTGTGACAGTGCAGTTAAAAGTGCTTAGCTCTCTGAAGAGGTACCCTACATAACGTCTGTGTGGGCGAACACCACATACTGCTCTTACTCCTCACTTTTGTGCAGTCAGTACTTTCTTTCCAAGTGGAGAGTTTTCAGAAAATCATTCCATATACTAAGTGGAAATATGCAAAATATGTAAATAGGTTAATTTGTTTGTTTCCAAGACTAGCAATTATACAAAGAGCAAAAGTCACTCAACTGAATAGTTTGAGAATTTCAGTAATATGCTTTCTCCAGTTCAAGTTTTCATCAATATGTGCACCCAAAAATTTGGGAGCATTCTACCCTATTTACTAACTCCTATCAATGTGCTACATCAATCACTGAGATGACTATTTGTCGTAAAGAACTGAATATAGGATTTTAAAAAACAGGCAGAGTGGGTTTTTCTCCTGAGAACCATTTTATAATTATTTTGAAAACAACATTTACGATCTCTTCTGTTGCTTTCTCTTTAATAGGATTTATTATAGCATTAGTATCTTCTGCAACACATACCAGTTCTGCTTATTGAAAGTTGAGTGGAAAGTCATGGACACACAGGCCTATAAGGAATAGGAGTGGACCAAAAATTGAACCCTGTGGGACTCCCTTTGTGATTTCTCACCAGTCTCTAAAATTTTCTAACCTTCTGGAATATTTTGAATTATTCAGTACAACCTTTTGCATTTTGTTTCTTAAGTATGATTCAAACCACCTGTGCGGAAAGGCATCACTTCCATAAAACTTGAGTTTTTCTGAGAGTAGCATGATCTACACAATCAAATGCTCTGGAAAGATCACAAAAAAATACCAACAGGTGATATTTTATTATTTAAGTCTTGTACGATTTGACAAGGGAATGCATAACTAGCATTCTCAGCAGAGTAACCCTTCTGGAATCCAAACTGTGAAATGCTAAGTAAATTGCTTCTATTTAAGTGAGAGACTACTCTTGAGTATACTATTGTTAGCTCTCTTATGAAGAGGTTTACCAATGGCATATTTTAATCTGCCTGGAACAATTATTGTAAGGGCATTACAATAAGTAATAAGCTGGAACAACTTTTCAGAATTCTGTTTGACTTTCCATGAACAACACATAAGCTTTTGTTTCTGGAACTTTTGTAACCCTATTAATTTCAGTGAAGGATGTTGGTATTACTTCTAGCTTCTTAAAGTTCTGTGAAATGATATTTTTAATACAGCCTCTCACTTCTTCAACTGCACTAGTTAATCCTATTTCTGCTGCTACATTTAGAAAGCGACTGTTAAAAATACTTGCAACCTGTGAATTATCTGTCACAATATTGTCAATTAATTTAACTGTTATGGTATCTTGTACACTGTATGGCTGCCCTGTCTCCTGTTTGACAACAACCCATATAGTTTTAATCTTAACAAGTATTATATGTGTTATTAATTTCTGTCAGTATGTACATGCTTCGTGGCTTTTTAATGACTTTCCTTAATATGCAGGTAATGTAAGATCTTGACTTATTCTGGCCTTTATATAAATCTCAGCCTTCCTCTTACACGTGATTTTAATTACCTAAGTTAGCCACTGTTTACTTTTTTTTGATGAATCTTCTTGTTAACTTCTTAGAAAAGCAACTTTCAAACACTGACACAAATTTACTATTGAATAACTTGAATTTGACATTAGCGCATCTTTCTACAGATACCTCACCCCATACCACCTCTTTTGACTTACTCTTTAAATGTTTTTGTTGTTCTCATTAATAAGCCTCACTGCTTTGTATAAACCTGCTTCAGGGCTGTAAGGTAACATATGCTTTATTTCCATTAATTGTGCATCATGATCAGATAATCCATTAACTATTGGGTACACGTTAATTGCTTGAGACTGAGCACTGTCTATAAAAATGTTATCAATCACTGACTTACTATCTTGTTGTACACAAGTTGGAAAACTGACTACTTTAATTAGAATGAAACAGCCAAACAATGATTAGAGTTGATTTTTCCTGTCCATTATGTTTAGGAAATCTATGCTGAAATATCCACAAACTATTAACTGTTTCTTCTTGTCTGACAGGTAGTTCAATAATGCATCTATATTTCTCACAAATAGCTAACAGTTTCCTTGAGGGGATCTGTAGACTGTTACAATTATCAGAGAAGTATTCTGTAGGAACAACTCAGAAGCACATGCTGCTAGGTTCTGATCAATATGAAAACCATTTGTTGTGATATTTATGACTTTTGGGTCCAACTTTCACATATCATGTCTCCTCCTCTTTTGATGTAAACTAAACACAAAAATGATGGTAGTTTACAATCCCTAATATTTAACTTACTCATCCCTGTGGTTATGTGGTGTTCAGAGAGGCACATAATATCTATCAGTTCAGAATTTTCCACATCTTCTACGCATAAAGAAGATAATCTCGTTTTTCAACTCCCAAATGTTCTGATGAAACAAATTAATTCTACTTTTCTAGAAACTGATACATATATTACGATCCTGTTCTGCTTTAATTTCTTTCAATGCTGTTTGTCTGTAGTCTGACTGTAACCTAATAAATGTGCCCCTTCAACTCCAGTAATCACAGTTTTTTGTCTTGTGCAGTTGCAGTCTCCCTGCAAGATGTTCAGCTAATCTTTCCTTCACCCTTTTATACAGGTGCAGGCCACAATTTGTTTATCCCCATCTCCCAACTGCAGCAACAGGCATGACACAGATGAGATGTTATTTCTGTCAAATGTAAAATGCTAAGCTCTTTGTTAACATGGGTAACAGCTGTGATATCCCAGGGCTGGTTATGGCACTGTAAAACCTCCACAAACCTCACATGAATGTGTGACATTTCTGCTCGTATTTCCTCCAGGTCACCTTGAATGCTATATTAGAATATAACTAGCCTGCTACTCCTACTGTAGTTACCTGATCATTTCCATCAAAATCTCTTCCCTAGGCCATTATGTTCTCTGTCACTCGGCTAAGCTTGGCACTAGGTTTGACAATGCTTGTAACCTGGTATTCTACACCTAGCTTTTTCTGTAGCAATAGGCATTCACCTATCCCATGACAGCTACCTAGCAGCAGAACTGACTTCCTTCTACATGACTCTTCAACTGACCTGACCTTAAAGTTGTTCCTGTGACTCTGTTGCACTCTACTTTTCTCAAAAACTGGTTGAGGCTCTTCTCCCATTTCAGGTCACAACTTCACCAGGCTAGAACCTTTATATCATTAGACTTTACACATTTTATGAAGCTTTTAAGTATGAATTTTATTTCTACATATTGTATGTCAATCTACATTTTATTGTCAGACACTCAGTCAGCCATACAAAATAATTTTACTTAATGACTACACATATTGCATTTAAACTATTGAATTTGTGGTACTTATTATTTGTGTACCCTAGCAATATTGTCCTCTCCTGGCTGCAGTTGTTTGTGAAGTACAGGATGCCTCCAGCCCATTCACGAGTACTCACTATGTACCCTGTTGTGTAGATATTTATGTTAATAATCTTATTAGAATATTGTTATGGTATGTATGGCTGATATGCATGGCTGCTATTTATGTTATTATTTTCTATTTGTTATTTCTTATCTATTCTCAACTTTTTGCAGTTTAACCTCACCTGACTGAACATAATTTGTCACATCACTGTTTGTCTACCTGTAACACCTGTAAAGATGGAAATAGCCAAAAGTGTTAATTGTGAATTATATAACTTACATAATCAAGATGGACTTTACAAATAAATTACAGACTTTATGTCTTCAAGCGACTTCTTCTTTTCTTCTTTGTGCCTGAGCAACAAGATAAGATAGATCATTCTACCTGCAATTTCTAACAGAAAATTTCACTAGTTTAAGTTGTTCCACGAGATTTGTTCCCAAACAACAGTAAACTTTTCTCACAAATTCAATCCAAAGCAGTCGAATTCAAACCTACTATGTGCAGAAAAATAAATCACACATTTTAAAAATATTAACACAATTATTTTTTGTAAAGTGATGACAATCAACTATGACTGGGTTATACAATAAAAACATTATTAATAATTTTTTGATTTCCAAGGTAATTATGATAACAACAGATTATAAAATGCTGATAGAACAGTTGCACACGAATTCCTGTGCCTTTTCTATATAGACATCAATTGTGCTAGTAAAGAATGTATGATAAGTTTTCTGATATGATAAAAACAATACATGGGTATTGTTAAAGCATTAAGTCAGCTATCTGCATAGATATTATATCTGGGCATCCACTTTTCGTATCCATCCCATCACATCTTATACTTAGGCTCATATACACAGTCATAATTCCTGTCCTGTAATAATATTCCTCAGTTTTCCAGTCTTGTAGCATTTCTGTTTCGAAGCAAACTTTTAACTGAAGGCTTCACATTACAACTTCAACAAACTTTTGTTTTCAGAATTGCTTGTTCACCAGGTAACCCTTGCACAACTATGCATTTACTGAAAAACTCAAATCTGATGCTTTATATATACACTTCGATAAATTATTAGTGAAATCACAGTTATGTCATTAACTAACATACACTGAGGTGGCAAAAATCATGGGATACCTCCTACTATTGTATCACATCCCCTTTTGCCCAGCATAGTGCAGCAACTCAACACGGCATGGACTCAACAAGTTGATGGAAGTCTCCTGGAGAAATATTGAGCCATGCTGCCTCTACAGACATCCATAACTGCAAAAGTGTTGCACGTGCAGGTGTTTTTTTTTTTTTTTTTTTTTGTTGCACAAACTGACCTCTGGATTATGTCACATAAATGTTTGACGGGATTCACGTCAGGCAACCGGGAAGGCCAAATCATTTGCCTGAATTGTCCACAACATTATACAAACCAATCATAAACAATTGTGGCCAGGTGACAAGGCACATTGCCATCCACAAAAATTCCATAATTCTTTGGGGAACATGAAGAATGGCTGCAAACTGCCTCCAAGTAGCCAAACATAACCATTTACAGTAAATGATCAGTTCAGTTGGACCAGAGGACCCAGTCCACTCGACGTAAACACAATTCACACCATTATGGAACCCCCACCAGCTCGCACAGTGCCTTGTTGACAACTTGGGTCTACGAGTTTGTGGGATCTACATCGCACTCAAGCCCTACCATCAGCTCTCACCAGCTGAAATCGGGACTCATCATACCAGGCCACAGTTTCCCAGTCATCTACGATCCAACCAATACGATCACGAGCACAGGAGAGATACTACAGGCGATGTCATGCTGCTAAAAAAGGTGCAAGTGTTGGTCATTGGCTGCCACAGACCATTAACACAAAATTTCATCACACTGTCCTGATGGACATTTTCGGTGTATGTTTCACATTGATTTCTGTGGTTATTTCAAACAGTGTTGTCTGTCTGTCAGCACTGACTACTTTACAGATACTGTTGCTCTCGGCTGTTAAGTGAAAGCTGTCAGCCACTGCACTGTCCATGATGAGATGTAATGCCTGAAATTTGGTATTCTCAGCACACTCTTGACACTGTGGATCGCACAATATTAAATTCCCTAACAATTTCTGAAATGGAATGTCCCATGCTTCTAGCTCCAACTACTTATGTGTTAATTCCTATTCTTGTGGCCATCATCATGTCAGAAACCTTTTTACTCAAATCAACTGAGTACAAATAACAGCTAATCCAATGCACTACCCTTTTATATTTTGTGTATGTGATACTACCGCCCTCTGTATATGTGCATATTGCTATCCCATGACTTGTCAACTCCATGTAGTTGCTTATTCCCATTGAAACAGTACCAAAACTGTGAAATATGTTATTTCATTATTGATGAACCAACAGATGACAATCATGAGTATAGACAATAGTTTTAAACGCACCTGTAAGTTGTTCTCACAGTTATGCAAAATTTTCTTTGCTTTATGTGCATACTACAGCTTTCCCTAAGGAAACATATTCACCATGTTGATAACGACAGATAATACTCTGTTTTCCATCTTTGCATGTAGTATATTTTGACTGCCAGTTCTTTATCTATGGACCTCTCTTCTGTTTCGCGCGCGTCCTCGATGATCTTATGCCCAATCATTCAAACCAAAAATCTTTCGCATTGATGTGCAGCTATAGGACATTACCTGCTCAAATAAGAAAGGGCACAACCTTGACCTATAGCAGGTGTCTTCACAACTTACCAATTTCTATCCTCAAAATGATTTCTTAGTTCCTTAGTTACTGAATGTGTTCGCAATCCACAAGTCGGCCACACTCGTTCCAATCTTCAGATAACTTTTTGAACTGTGAAAGCGTAAGTTGAATGACATTAAAGATTACAAAACACTCTTTTGCACTTGTGAGTCAATATTTTCACCGAAGTCTTTATTGATTGGCAATAATCATTCTTTTTCTGGATTGCAGTTGTATGTCTATTTGTTTGTAATTGATGTTCAATCACAGTCAGAAACATACCAAATATTCTTCATGTCTGCTTTCATGTGTGAACAATTACCGCCAGTACTATAACAATTATCATGTTACCAAATTTCTCTCCAATTGGTGTTGTTCTGTATCTAAGCACTCATTTCACCACAATGGCAATAATATCCATTAATCATTATAAATGCTATTCCTGCTGTGAGAAACTGTGTTTCATTCACACTACATAATTTAAATTAACAGATTACATCCCTCACAAAAGGGTTTCAAAGCACAAAATATTTCTGTTTGTCCTTCAGCAAGACCTCTGCTACAAGTGATGTTTGCCATTTAATATGTTCAGCTACCCTTAATTTCACATGTTATGTTGAAAGCACAGAAATGTTCAAGTCACTGTCCACTATTTCTTGTTGCATGTGTACACTTCATTCAGAATCTCTGATGTTTAATCACATCTCCCGCATTGCAGAGAAATATTTTTTTCCTATTGTCACAGTAACTACTGTAGAGTGAATTACCTTTCACTTTCATCATTTATTCACATTAATAATGCCGTTCTTGTACCAGAGATTTATCAGCTTCACAGTGGATGTTTCTTTTCATCTTTCTCAAGATATGAGTGGCAATTTATAAATAATAGCTATGTGACTTCATTTTTTAAGTCAACAAACAAATGGATACACTTCTCTGTTGGTAGACATCATCTGTAGCATCACCTTGGGAAAAATCCACCTTCTGCTAGACAACCATGCCTTAATAGTCATTTGGATTTCAATAACAACTTCATACAGTGGTCCACAACAGTCACCCTCCACTCCAACAAAAAAGTTTGGATTATACACAGGATTCTGCATTGTACAGTGTGTCAGTTTCCTTCCAACATCAATAGTAATGCATAAAGTGTGTGTACCAGCATAGATACATTTATTTATTCATTCATTCATCAAAGCATCTTCTCACGATGATATAGGATTTGTCAAGGCAAAATAGTGCAAATCAACAGGCCAAAATATACAAACCATAGCATATATAGCGTGCTTCATGAGTATAGAACAGGTACCCCATTGCCACAAAACAATATGTTTGACACTGGATTCTCTTAACCATTTTTACACAGCTCCATGTATAGCAACCAAAGTTCACTGATAACCACTATTCCAGAAAGGCAACATGGATATCATCATCTGCAGCCCATTAAATTAAATCTATAACTTTCATTAGAATTGACTGCAGTGTTTCCACTTTTTTCTGTCTGTAATTGGCCTTTGTCCCATCGCCTGTAGATGAACTGGGTTATCTGAAAACAGCACAATTTTGGCAAATGTCCAATGCTTTGGATTCTTTGGCACTGTTTCTACTTCATAATTTGCATAGGTACAATATTCTGGGGTAATACTTTCACCTTCGGCCAGGAGAGAGAGAAAAACTGTAGTAATGAGGTTCTTGCCCTAATTTCTATTTCTCTCACAGAACAAAACAACTGTTTACGGCGACACCTAACCAAAAAATGTGATTATAGAAGAGACATCACACAGTTCATCCAGTTTGTTCCACCAGTGTTGCCAACCAGTCATATGTAATATATCTGCAGGTATTACTTTTAGTAGACAAGAAATACAACTGCAGAAACCTTTCAAACAATGATCACTACAATTTTATTATTTATCTATACAAACTGGTAGTGAAATGAATTGATGTATGGACAGGAGTTACATCTGGCCATTTTCCATTAGCATGCTAGTGCTGAGCTGAGATTTCTACCCCATTCCTACTAATGGATAATCTTGCACTGGTGTTGGCCATAACACTGCTCCATATGCCCTCATTTAATCTCAACACTGTTTTCTTCAGCTGCTTCTTATTTCTTCTTCCAATGATGTCCACTCTACAGTGCTCTATCTGATATTTGATCTTCTTGTCACATGTTCCACCTAGTACCATCCCAGAGCCCACAGCCTGGTGACGAATGTAGCTGCCTCTAGGTTATAGGAACCAGAGTTCAATTTCTGGCTAGGTTAGAGATTTTCTTCATTCGGCGGCTGGGTGTTTGTGTTTTTCTTATCATTCTACTTCATCTTCACTGACACACAAGTTGCCTAAGTGGAATCAAATAGAAAGACTTCAGAGCAGGTCTTCAGACCAATAGTGCCATACAATCATTTCATTTTCTCACCATTACGGCAATTTAGCTTTGTGTCAATGATTGATTTACAATGTTTTGTTTCATCTTCCTTTATTTCTAATTTTTTATGTATGTTTTCTCCAAACAATAGAATGGTGTATTTTTCATATATGATACTGTTAACAGTCCCTCACCAGTTCCCACACAGGTCACTTGTTTCCGGCTTTCTTCTTTCCAGGTTAATGTGTAGACTAGCATGTTTACTCGCTTTGTTAAATTTTTCAAACTTCCCCTGCAAATGAACTGATCATTTGAGAACAGCACAATGTTTGTAAAATTCAGATGCTTTGGATTCTTTTCTACAGTGATGATATAATGAGCTTCACATCCAACAGTCTTAAATGCATCTTTTGTAGCTGATGTACATAAATTTGGTGAGATAGATTCTTCTTTCGTTGAATCTTGTTCCAATGCTCAATTTACTTTTGCTCCCCCTTTAACTGTATTTAATTGTACTGCGCTGTTATAAAAAGATTTTATTTGGCACATATATCTTATAGGTCTCTATGATTAAGTATGTATCTTGTAGGTCTTTATTTTGTTGTAATTCGTAAGTACTTTATAAGAAGTCGAGATTCAAAGGATGTAAAAGTTGAACCATATTTTATTCACAATATTTTGTTGTAATTCGTAAGTACTTTATAAGAAGTCGAGATTCAAAGGATGTAAAAGTTGAACCATATTTTATTCACAATATTTCTCTGCAAAGTATTTAAAACCTAGTGTACAGATAATCAATTCTGAGGAGTCCTTCCATAAACTGGTTTGTTCTGCTGAGAATGTAGAAGAATATGTTGTTGACCATCTTGATAAACAGATTGTAATTTTACGAGTTCAAAATAATACAGTGGAACAGACTAATGGCAATTTTACTCCATTTTATTTTAGACAGAAGCCACTGAGAAGAGCTACATAAACATACAGATACTATGACTAAATTAAAAATTTTGAATTTTCCAACTGATTCTATTTCAGAGGAACCAGTAACCAAAACAAGCTGGTGAAGAGCTGACAATGTAAAGTTCTGCATTCTGGCCCTAGACAGGCTAATCGAGTCTGACGGGAGGGAGGGAGGGAGGGAGGGGGAGGGGGGAGAGGGGGGGGGGGGTGAGTGAGATGGGGAGAGGTGGGGAGAGAGGGACTTAGAGAGCATTAACACAGCTCATAGTTTTCGGAGTTAATATCAATCCAAAGACCAGCACTGACTCAGCATGACTATCATAATGCAACTTCATATATTTTCTGCCAACATTCATTATGTCATAAGGTGATACAAATTAACACATTATATGTGCAATTTCAGCACTATGAATGGCTGCATAAAATAAATCTCTCTGTTGAAGCTATCTCGGAAGGTTATGCTGCAAATAAATATTTGCAAAGCTGGCAACAAAACAAAGATTTAGAAATATGATGATGAAGAAGAAGAAGAAGAAGAAGAAGATAATGATGAAGTCCAATACTCCAAGGAGCGTAGGGGTCGAAGCGGGAGACCCGCACCACCGACTAGGCAAGGTCCTAGCGGAGGTGGTTTGCCGTTGCCTTCCTCTGGGAAATACAGGGTGTTTATAAATGAATATCAGGGTTTTAATGCTTTATACTATTTGTTACATTAAACTTACATTTATAAATGATATGTCAAATGAAAGAGAAACTAAAACAGTTTTACCAAGAATCCTATAAATGTTCAATGTGAAAAAGCAAAGTGTACCCAAGTGCTGGAGAGGTCGCAATGGGAGGCCCAGTGACAGGGCTTGCTTTGCATGGCCTCCACGTTCACCCGACCTAATGCCATGTGAATTTTTCCTTTGGAGCTTCATCAAGGATCATGTGTACGTGCCTCCGCTACCAGCAGACCTCCCTGAATTAAGAAACCGGATTGAAGCAGCTGTTGCTACAATCACTGAAGACAAACTTATCAACGTTTGGGAAGAACTCGGCTATAGAATTGATGTGTGCCATGTACAAATGGTGCTCACATTGAACATTTATAAGGTTCTTGGTGAAACTGTTTGAGTTGCTCTTTCATTTGATGTATCATTTATAACTAAGTTTAATATAATAAATATTATGAAGTGTTAAAACCCCGATATTCATTTATAAACACCCTGTAGGATAATGAGACACAAATGGAGCCTAATGTGACGAAATAATTACAATGCATGGAGGAATCCAATTCCCAGTTGGCAAAGTCATTATAGTGGAAGATGACAACCAGTTTCCAAAACCGATGCAAAGAAACAACTTTTGCGCTTTTTCCAACCCATCAATACAGACTAATATTGCTGCAGAGACAAGCATATGCATAAAAAGGGCTGTATGGATACTGAAGAAACATTATAGCATCTATCCAATAGTGTTTTAATGAAGCAGCACAGAAATGGAAGTAAAAAAACTACAAATATGAAGAAGAAGAAGCTATTATTACATAATAAGGAAGTTTAGTTCTGCCTTGAGCAATGGATTTTTCTTCTTCTAGTACCCTTCCAGTTTCAGAGAAGTTTCTTCAGCTTCAGTGGGCTTTACTTATACTCTGTTAAACAACATACAAATAATATTTGCATCATGATATTTATGTATTTTTGTGGTTATAATATTTATACTGAGAAAATATTAACAGAAAAAATAAATACATACCTTAGTATTACATACTGTTGTTCAAAAGTCTGTATGGTACTTGCAGCATGGCTATAATTATTGCCTTCCAGTATGTCATCCGAAATTTATAACAATTGATCAATGTTCTGTTACCTAATTTCCCAAATTTTAGGCGTAACATGATATTATCCATACTTTTATGTTTCTTCTGTTTCCTTTTCATAGCACTAATTACATTATATTAAGTTGTGTTGTATAAATGAGATATTTGTTATTTTACTCTCTGACTAGCATTTTTTTGGGTTACAGTACTATTTTTTCAGAAAAATGTGTTGAAAGGAATGTTGATTGTGATTAGGCTTTGTAAAATCGCGAGTGGTGAGGAGATGAAGAACAAAATCGCGAATCTTTGTTTACAACACAACGTAATACAATAACAAAAGTGCTATAGAAACAAAATAGAAAAAATAAAAAAATAGAAAAATATCAACAATATCACATTTCGCCTTTGGAAAATTACACAGCAAAACTGTGATATATGGTTACTAATTGCATATGACACACTGGAAGGCAGTAATTATAGCTGTGCTGCAAATACTAAACAGACTTGTAAACAATAATATATAATACTAAGGTAAATATTTATTTTTTGTGTTAATATTTCTGTTAGTACTTTGCTTAATGCAAATACTATAACCACAAAAACAGGTAAGTATCATAATGCAAATATTCTTTGGATGTTGTGTACCAGAGAATAAATAAAATCCACTGTAGGTGGAGAAACTTCTCTGAAACATTTATGGGTACTGAAAGAACTATGTTTGCTCAAGACAGAATCATATTATCTTCTTACATATTAGCAAGAAAACTCTGACAAAAAAGCTTCAACCACAAAACATATTCACAGATGTACAAGTCTTGAAGAGCTAGGAAAATAATTCCAAGGGTATGTTGAGAATCATCATTACATGAATACTTAAAGATAATAGCGCAGTCATATATTTACTCAATAACCATTCAGTACTGATTAAAAATGACACTGCTTTGTTAGAACCTGGGATGGGAACACCTCGAACTATGACAGCTGTTTTGAATTCAATACAGTCAGAACAACAGAAACAGACAACAGTTAGTTCCTTGCAACTGATTTGCAGTCTTTAAAAAAAAATGAGTATGGAAATACACAACCAGAAAAAGCACGGCAATGTTCCAATGCTGAGGGATTAAGTTATACAGGGCTTAGGTGCACTTTGTGCATCATACATACACAATGCAGACAAAATGATAAAATGTAAATTTCACAATTATTTTGAGGCATGTAAATGCCTCAGCATCACCATGTGTGGAGAAAGAGCTTGAGTTTTTGCAACCAAGCTAGAAATATCCACATCAATTCAGTGGTAAAAAACTGCTTCAAAGCACTAAAATGCCATTCACAACCATGACAACTAAACTAAAGGGTCAGGTGGATAGGGAAAGTATTTTCTGGACACACATCACAGTAAAAACTGTTCATATGCTATTGGATTCCAACATTTTCTGTAGGGTGGTATTGTTTACAACACCTCACAGCCAACTAAACTTGGCTGGATTACTAAAACTAAAAGCGAAGGTGAGAGACAAGGCTAATGCATTAACACTGGGTCGACAGAAGCGTCCGATCCCACGCGTCGGCTTTGACCCGTGACGTAAGGGTGTTGTCGTGTGTGACGTCATGACGGCACGGAGTTTGGTTTGAGTGTGGCTGTCTCCAGTTCTGTTTTATCTTATTTTATTTACTTTTCTGATCTGGTCGTTCTATCTCGTGAGATTTTTTTCTTTTAAATTTAAAAACACTTATTACTTATTTTAATTATCTGTTTCCTCCTATTTCTGTTTTAGTTTATTATATTTATCTTTCTGATCTGTTTGTTCTATCCCGTGAGATTTTTTTTTTAAAAAGACAAAAAACACTAATCAGCATCTGAACCATCTTTACCTTCTATGGGTTGCAGGGGTTACGACCCCTGGGGAGGTGGGTGGGTATTCATGCATGTCTGTCATCACTTACACGTTTTAGTTACGCAAGGCGTCTAAATTTGTTTATATTTAGTTTGCCCCTCACCCAAAACACCCCATTTCCCGCGCTTGTCCCGTTAGTGTCAATAGGCTTCTTGTGGAAAGTGTGTGTGTGTGTGTGTGTGTTTTTGTTTCCGCCATATTTGTGACGTCATGGGTCAAAGCAGACGGGCGGGATCGGACGCTTCCATATTTCCTTAACACTTCTCACACTAGTTCCCTACAATTCATGGAAGAATGTTGTATCCAAAATCCTATACATTACTTCGGAAAAGAAATGTCAAAGTTACTAGTATTGTCATTAGCATTAAGTTGTATACCATGCATATGGAACTCACTTTGATAACGGTTTTATTTGGTAAACGTTCATCTAAAAAAGTTTCTAACTCAAGTTTCCTTGTACCAATAACAATAATTAGTACGACTCTGCTTTCAATTTTGTTACAGACATACAGTTGAAATTGCTACTTCTTCAGCAATTTAGTACTTTCTCTGCACTAATGGTTTAGTAGCAAATATTCATTGCTTTCACAGCCCTGTCAGCACCCTTCAATTGATACCTTTTGTCCTGTGACCAACACCTTTTAAAAAAACTTACCAAGAAACACAATAATGTACTCAAAAAATCTAAAAGATATGGGAAGTATTACTCCTTGTGCAAAATCATTTGCATTTGACAACTTACTTCCTGCAAGCCCTATAGTCACTTTTCTATTTAATTATTCATCCAGTGTACATTTGACAATTATGTAAGATTTGTCATCATGATACAATGAAAATAAGCAGCTTAATATACAGGCACACTGAACATATGATTTTTAAGACAATAGGACACATGGTCAGCTGTGTCCTTGTCGATGGAACCATCCCATCATTTGTCTGAAATGGTATACAGAAACTACAGAAAACCATAAAAAGGCTGACTGAATATGATGTCCATCTGTTAACAACTACACTGCCTCATTCAGTTGGTGGTTAAAATGCCAGTGCCAAGTAGACAATGAGACTTTAAAAATTTCTCACTATTAACATTATGGCATGTTTAAGGCAATCAGCTGATCTTAAAGTCACCGGCAACAATGTAGCTGTTACTTTAACAGAAAACATGAAAAAAACTGATGCTCACCCTATACGCTTTGCTGAGAAAACATTCATCCCACTATGCAAACAGGATTTCTTGTAAAAAATAATCATAATTTATCATCTAAGAGACAAGCTGTACCTAATGTTACAGTACTACAGAGAAATATATGAAAGACACTTCTGGGATATCCAACATATACTTCCTTCAAAACCAAAGATAGTCTCTACAATGTTGTACTGTAAAAATCTGTGTGTGTTCTTGCAACAGGCCCTGAGAAACCATCTGTGCAAGAACAAAGTTCACGTAATAATAAGTACAACTATTGAGTAGGAAATCGTCTGTAACTGCAATATGAAACTTTTAAATAATATAGCTGTACAAAATATTTGCAATTGCACATCAAACAGCTGTGCAATATATATGCAATTGCACATCAAATACATAAAAAAGAAATGCCAAAGTACAATTTCAGCTTTCTATATCCCTGAGTTTCATATATAAAAATTAAATATTGCCAATCTGCTATTTCAAACTGAAACAAATGATCAATGAAAGCAAAATCTCATCTTAGGTATTCCCAAATAACCAGTACAGAGTGTTGCATGTTACTGGTTTATCAAAGATGATACCTACCAATGATTTTAGAAGGGTGCACATAACTTATATTTTTGAAGACACTTGTTCTTAACTTATAACACAACATAATAATACAAAATCAGGAAAAATGTATACATGTGAGGCATGATATAGCCTTCTTTAATGTGTACAGTAAAGGATCTGCCTATAAGAAAAATTTTCTCATAGTGTATTACAGTTTCTAATATTTGTGTTTAAGAGAAATAAATAAGTGAAGTCTTTCCTCCAAAATAAATGAGGGTTCAAACTAACCACATTAAGTGTACAAGACATGCTGTATGCTACATGGCATTCTAAATAACACCCTAAATTAAGGAAGGAATAAATCTGCCAATGCATAATGAACACTTATTTATATTTTTGACTCTCATCTCAAAATTGTCCTCTGACCACTAATTTTTCAAAAACAAACATTCTACACCATGGCTGTGTACAAAATATAGGTTGACTCTTACATTTGTTTATTTGTTCATTTAAATAGCATCATTACATGTTTCGAACTGACAGGTTCAGCGCCAGACGGTCTGTTCACGTTAAGATATACTTTACATTAGCTATCACTTTGTGTTCTCGCAAATGAGGAAACTTCCTCGTGGTGGTGGTACCCTACAGATACATAGACAGAGTCTCACATTTTGTTTTGGTTGTACCGCATCACCACCACAAGAAAATTTCATCACTTGGGAGAACAAAATTTGAAAGCTAATGTAAAATGTATCTTAACGTAAACAAGTTGTCTGATGAACCTGTCGGTTCGAAACCGGCAACGGCATTATTTAAATAAATAAACAGCATTATAAAAAGTGGCTGCTGTTATCTTCTCTCTAATAGTCAATTTGTCTTTCGTGACGATTTAGGTAGGCCTATCATGTTTTCTCATACGAGCTAATAGCACAAATAAAGGTGAAACAGATTTCCACAATATGGGGCACTTACCTGGCAAAACTCTAGAAGTAAAATAAACACAAAAGTATTTTAAAATCATTACATAAAAGTTCCATTGTGCTGAATGATCTAAGGCTCACTTTAGGCAAGCCCTAAAATGACAAACTATGCTGAACACACACACAAATGAATAAAATAAACGCTTAAGTCCATATGCCTCGCCCCCCATGTTAGCACCAATTAGCTGACTTTCATACTTTGATAAATGTGATTTACAAGTCCTGGACAGGGCACACATTTTCAGCAGTCCCCATTGCCAGAATATCCAACTTCATACTGCATGGCAATTAAAACATTTTCACAAAACACCATACACACAACCGTAAGCTGTGGGTTCTGATTGTTACACTGTAAATGCTAACAAGTGATATCACAAGAAAATTTACACACTTTCACAAAACCGTAAAATAGGATAACAAGTCATAACCGTAATAATATAGTGAACAACATTACATAAATGACTATACAGTTGCACTGGACTAATCAGTATGACAAAGCCTAAATTTTCTTTAGCCAAGTTATCTAGTCAATACAAAATAGAAATGACAACAAACTTTGTATTTCTATCGTCTTGTGTCGCAGATATAAACTTGGCTGCCTTGAATACAGTACACGTACCAGTCACAACACATCACTTTATCAGTCACAACAGATACACTGGAACAAAACAACCCTCCACCGCTAAAATTACAGCTTAAGAAAATTGGCATCCAATCAAGAAATTGTAATGAAAACGACAAAATCTCCGTATCATTTCCATCACTGCAAAAAATTCACCCGAGCGTCAAAAAAATCTAGATGGAAGCATCGAAATATAATATATATACACAAATTCGTAATACGCAACTTCGAAAATTTCTTGTGTGCAATTCCTGGACAAACTACTGATAGTGTCCAAGAACTGGCGCGAAAACTGTAAATTATTGCAAAACAGTGTACTACCAAACTTACATTCTTTCCACTAACACTTCCACGAGACGCAAGTAATTACTTAAACTTATTATAGCATAATGCACTGGCCACTGCGTTACAATCAAAGGTTGAACTACCTATACAGCTAGTTTAAAAAAAGGATGGGCTCCTTAACGTCAGTTTGTAGATACAGAAAGGAAAACCCATAACAGAGGTTTCATTACTGCATTATGGTCGAAAACAAACAATTCAAACACCAACCCGCATCAGGGTCTCGGCAACAAACTACCTTTATGAAACGCCATTTTGCCGCACTGTTTACAAAGACACGCAAATGCATATGGTAACAACTACTACGCTAAATGAACAATACTAGAAGTTTACGAGTAAATAATACGACTTACGCACTACACCTACCTGTCACTGACAGCAAAACAGTTGGTTTCAGCCCACACACAAGCATATTTAAAAGCCGACCGTCGCACGCGCACTCACTACTTGAACACACATACCCAACTTTTATAAATGGTATATTTACATACTATAAAGATACGGAAAGCAAGATGTTAAAATTATTGATTACTTCCACGACCTCCGTGTAACTCTAAACAACACAAGATCCAGTGATGGCGGCCATCAATTGCAACAAAACAAAGGTCTACCTATACAACCCTAGGCCGTACAACCAAAGATAAAATTTGTATTATGAACGCACTACGATTATATCACTCTCTTTGCTATACAGGTGAAAAGTAGAATTATCCTACAATTTTTACCGCCCACCTCCCCCGACACCAAGCTAAAATCGTTACAAAATGGTGATTTCTGGATGCTCATGATGTATCCTATCGACCTATTCCTTCTTTTAATCAAACTGTGTCATAACTCTCCTTTTTTAATTCAGTACATCTTCATTCGTTACTGCTTATACCATACAAATAATCAGAATTCTTCTGTAGCACCATATTTCAAAAGCTTTATTCTCTCATTTTTATGGACTGCTTATGCCCAGTTCTAAGACAATATATCTTTTTAGCTGTGTTAATGAGGACACAAAGCGCAAGATCTGGGTGTGCAATAAATGTGATGACTATGGTTCAGATGGCTCTGAGCACTATGGGACTTAACTTCTGAGGTCATCAGTCCCCTAGAACTTAGAACTTCTTAAACCTAACTAACCTAAGGACATCACACACATCCATGCACGAGGCAGGATTCGAATCTGCGACCGTAGCGGTCGCGCGGTTCCAGACCGTAGCGACTAGAACCGCTCGGCCACTCCAGCCGGCTGTGACGACTATGAATTAGGCTTAAAATTTAGGAATGAAGACCATGTAAATAAAGTCGTCACTGTGCTACTAAATGAGATCATGGGGTTGAAACGTAAATATGAAACACCACTACAGCAAAAAACAGAGCGCGAACTTAACTTGCAAAACAAATGTACAAAACGCGGCAGTATAGTGAACCGTCTTTTTTTCGAAACAATTACCGGTACTGTAGAGGATGGACTGTGTAAGAAATGCAACAAACAGTGAAAACTGGTATCACTTGTAACTAATGCAAGACATAGTTTTGTTTTAGATGTGCTAAAGTTGATCCTTCAGTGAGGAAGAACAAGAAACTGGCACTGAACTGGAAATGAAGGGAGTGCGAATCTAAATTTTGGCTAATTAGCAGTGAAGAGAGAGCAGAAGAGTGCCACAGAACGCTTGGAGAGGGAGCTGGGTCACTTTCAGTTAATATGAAGGACAACTGCAGACATGCAAGAAATTTTTGTAACAATTATTTTCACGACAGTGTAGCTGAAAGTGTTAATTCACTTGCAATTTATCGAAGAAAACGAGTAAGCAAGCAGAAGAAGTAAGTCTCGTATCTTCACTTGTGTTATCTAACTATTCATTCCAGGATCTAGGTGGTGAGAAACCTTACAAACAAAACAATACATAGTAAGCTGGCCAATAAATCTCTAAACCGAAATGTTCAAATGTCAAATAAGAAACCTCCTAACTTATGGTGATAGCAACGGAAAAATACTCTCCGTTTCACTTCATGAAAATATGAACTCAGATTATTCTGTGTTTGCTAAGGTCGAAACTGGTGCTATAGTTAATTCTGTGGTACAAAGTTTAATCATAGAAACAAACAAACTGAACTAAGACGACTGTATTGTGATCACAGAAGGCACCAATGATGTGTACAAAAATGAAAGCAAATCAGCACTTTAACATTACAGGAAGTTAGTGGCACAACTGATCCACACCAATGTAGTCATAACTAACATACTAGTATGGTACGACCTCCCAGAGTGATCGTATGTTAATAGGGAAACAAATGATCATAATTCAGTGTAACAGAAAGTATGTAAAAAATTAGTAATGTATGCTTAGTAGACGTCTGCAAACTGAACCGAGATGAACACACGTAGCATGTACTTCACATGAACAGGAAAGGGAAATTAAGGTTAGTGAACGAAATTAAAGGTCTCTGTGCCCTATTCAGAAAGAGGAAGGAACCATTCACACTACATTATAACTGCAAGGCTCTTTTAGAGAAAATAAACATTTCAGCAGTGCTTCATTAACAAAAACTACAATAAATGATAAGGTGACATCTGCAAATATGGATTCCTCCATATTAAATGAGAATAATGTAGAACAACTAGAACTAACAAGTAGAATAAATGGTCCCAGTAATTCTGAGGCAGGCGTATTAGCAACAGCTTACACTGAAAAAATTGTTCATGTATAGTTAAAAGATAAACTCCTGGAATTCCAATACTGGCTGGAAAAGTTAAATGGTTGCATACTTATGATAAAAGTAAGCTGGTTATCATATAATGAATTAGAGTTAAATGTACCAAATGGCTGTGAATCAGTTACAGGTTACTGCAGAACAAATATGAAACATACTGGAGTGTCTATTTTCATCAACAAAACACTGAAGCTAAGTTATGAAATTATAGATGAAAGTGTACTTTATATATAACCTAAATTTGAAGTTTCTGCAGTACAGTTGTCCTTCCAGACAAAATGAAGATTTTTTTATAGAACACCCTCAGAAACTTGTAGTCTTGTATCTCAAGTATAAAAACAGCAGAGTTTTAATATTTGATGATATTAATATAGACATTAGGTTTTGCAGGAACATTGTAAGCAATTTACTCAATACATTAAGGTCACAAATTTTTACTGTATGAATGACAAGGCCACCAGACTGAATGCATGTTTGGATAACATTATCCATAATTTTCGTATGAAAATATATCAGTTTAATACAATCATAATATGTATTTCCGCCCATGAAGTGCTGTAGATTAGAATTCCTTTGAATCATAAAACAGATACTAGTCAGGAAAGAATAATCAGGCCCACAAATGCACAGAAGCTAAACAGACTAAAATCTAGACTAACATTAATAGACTGGAATGAACTACATATAGATGTTATGGCTCCTAATAAGTCAACCAAAACATTTTTAGAAGTGGTAATTCAAATCTTTGAAGAAATATGCCTTAGGTATGACAAGAAACATTACAAGCATAACCCCCATTCTAAACTGGAAAGTTTGAAACATTGGTACACACCACAACTCAAAGACTTAAAAATTTTGATGCTCCTGTATTTATGACAAGTCACACAACAGTAAAGCACATAGGGATAAATACAAGATCATAAAAACGCACTAAAGGTATGCAACCAAGGCAGCAAAACGCAAGACCAATGATGGATACATTCTTGACTCTTTAAATAAATGTAAAGCAGCAATCAGAACTGAAATAAATTATCGACAGAAAGATTACAGTATTCCAGTTCCTTGTGATCCACTAAATAAATATTTTACCAATCCTATATCAGAAACCAACATCAAGGATAATGTGAGCAAGGCAGAAGCACTACTGCCACCATTACTCAATAAGGCATCTGAATTTTTTGAATGGAGTTATGTAACTTGCGACATGACAGTGAAGCAATAGCTAGACTCAGTAATTTCTTAAGGGAAGATCTCTATGGCTTTTCTAATTTTATTATCAAACAAGTAAGGAAAGAGATAACAATGCCCTTATCAAAATTATAAACAAACTGTTAACAGGGGGAGTGTACTCATAATGCCTAAAAACATCCACAATCGAGCTGGTTCATAAGAAAGATAGCATAATATCACCTGACAATTACTGACCCATTTCAGTAGTCCCTATTATTTCTAAAATAACAGAGCACTGTATACATCAGCAGATGAATCAATATTTTGAATTTAATGACCTAATCTTCCCTGCTCACTATGGATTTAGATCTACTCCCTCTACTGTGAAAGGAGTTGATAGTATCATGACAGAAGTATATGACTGCTTTGAGAATAAGTCAATAAGTTCTGCGACACTATTGGATTTAAGGAAAGTCTTCCCTATACTATCCTAATAAGAAAACTACAGCACAGTGGAGTAGGGGAGAAAGCTCTCCTCCTACTGCAGTGATACCTAAGCAATAGAATACAGTTAGAGTGTGTGAACGACCAAAAATCAGATTCTATACCTGTTAAAAAAGGAATGCCACAGAACTCTATACTTGGGCACTTTCTGTTCATTGCACAGGGTTATCAGAATTTGCGTGCATGACGAGGTGAATGCTAAATAACTAGGACATGGTGGCAAGGTAGCGAATTTTTTTCTCAACTTTTATGTCTTAGTACAGCCTGCCATGCAATGTCCCTACAAGCTTTTCTGATATCTTCTGACCACCCTGTATATATAAAAGCCCTGCCCTCCATATTGCCCTGTGACATTGTACTATATGCAGACGACAACACATTAATTGCTCAGAATAACAACATCTACATCTACTTAGATTCTTCACAAGCCACCATACGGTGTGTAGCGGAGAGTACCCTGTACTACTACTTGTCATTGCCTTTCCTGTTCCACTTGCAAATAGAGCGAGGGACAAACGACTGGTTACATGCCTCCGTATGAGTCCTAATTTTGTCATATCTTATCTTTGTGGTCATCACGTGCTTTTTATGTTGGTGGCAGTAGAGTCTTTTGGCAGTCAGCCTCAAATGCCGTTTCTCTAAATTTTCTCAATAGTGTTTATTGGAAGGAACGTCGCCTTCTCTCCAGAGATTCCCATTTAAGTTCCCAAATCCTCTCTGTAACACTTACTCGTTCAAACCCACTGGTAACAAATCTAGCAGCCCACCTCTGAATTGCTTCGATGTCTTCCATCAGTCTGACCTGATACGGATCACAAACACTCGAACTATACTCAAAGATACGTAGCACCAACGTTGTATATGCGGTCTTCTTTACAGGTGAACCACTCTCTCCTAAAATTCTCTCAATAAAGTGAAGTCGACCATTCGCCTTCCCTACCACAGTTCTCACACGCCCATTTCACTTCATATCGTTTTGTAACGTTACGCCCAGGTATTTAAACCACTTGATTGAGTCGAACAGGACACTAGTAATACTGAATTCGAAAATTACAGGTTTGTTGTTCCTACCCATCCACATTAACTTACATTTTTCCACATTTAGGGCTACCTGCCATTCATCACACCAACTATAAAGTTTGTCTAAGCTGTCTTTTATCTTCCTACAATCACTCAACTTCGACACTTAAACGTACACCACAGCACCATCAGCAAACAACTGCATATTGCTGCTCACCCTGTCCATCAAATCCTTTGTGCATCCAGAAAACAACAGTGGTCCTACTGCACTTTCGTGGCGTACTCCTAGCAATACCCTTGTCTCTGATGAACACTCGCTGTCAAAGACAACATACTTGGTTCTATGACTTACGAAGTCTTCCAGCCATTCACACATTTGTGAACTTATTCCATATGCTCATACCTTCGTTACAGCCTGCAATGGGCCACCAGGTCAAATACTTTACAGAAATCTAGAAATATGAAATTTGCCTATTGCCCTTCATCCATAGTTGGCAGTATAAAAGTTACATATATTGGAACTGAGAATATGTTGAGGGACTCTGCAGCAAACTGAAGTGAGGTATAGCGGTCTGTAATTTTATGGGTCCGTTCCTTTACCCCTCTCATATACTGGAGTCTTCTCCACTTTTTTCCAGTCACTTTGAACTTTGTGCTGGGCGACAGATTTACGATAAATGCAGGCTAGGCAAGGGGCCGATGCCATAGAGCACTCTTCGTAAAACCAAACTGGGATTCCATCTGGAACTGATGATTTATTTACTCTCAAATCTTTCCATTATTTCTCTATGCCAGGGTTTCTTATTACTATGTCGTCCTTATGGGAGTCTGTCCAATGGTCAAATGACGGTATATTTACACGATTTTTCTGTGTGAACGATTTCTTGATAGTAAAATTTAAAACTTCGGCTTTCATTTCACTGTCTTCAACTGCCACACCAAACTGGTCAACAAAGGACTGAATGGAAACCTCAGACACACTTAGCGATTTTACATAGAACCAGAATTTTCTCAGGTTCACTGCCAGATCTTTTGTTGAGGTGCGATGGTGGTAGTTGTTGCACGTTTTGTGCATAGATCTTTTCACAGAGATACGAATCTCTACGAACATTTCCTTGTCGACATTTGTGCATTCTCTTTGGAACTGAGAGTTTAACATCGACTGCTCCCTCAGCAGTCCGCAGCTCGTGGTCGGGCAGTAGCGTTCTCGCTTCCCACGCACAGGTTCCCGGGTTCGATTCCCGGTGGGGTCAGGGACTTTCTCTGCCTCGTGATGATTGGGTGTTGTGTAATGTCCTTAGGTTAGTTAGGTTTAAGTAATTCTAAGTTCTAGGGGACTGATGACCATAGACGTTAAGTCCCATAGTGCTCAGAGCCATTTGAACCATTTTTTTGCTTCCTCAGCATCTTCTGAATTTGGTTATTAAACAATGGTGAATCTTTTCCATCCTTTATCTATTTACTCGGCACATAATTCTCCAGACTTACAATATGCTGAAACTTTGCCCATAATTCCTCTACATCCATCTTACATGGATGAGTCACAAATGAATGTTGCCATAGCAATAGAATGCTGGTGTACCTCCTCATTTGAGGTTAATGCATTACATATAAACAGTAGCAAAACAGAAAACATTGTATTTAATCAGCACATCCCCAAGAATGAAAATAAATCAGTGAATCTTCTTGCGTTCCAGTTAGATGAAAGTCTAAGCTGGGATATGCTCCAGACCCATATGTGTGGGTTTATGTGCTGTATAAGATGAGAGGCTGTGAAACAAACTCTGGTGCTATATGCATCTAACATATGGAGTTTTGTTAGGATGAAACTCAACTGGATCGAAGACTGTATTTAAATGACAAAAAAGACCATCATATGAATTATGGGACTCACACCACGAAAATCTTGTAGACATTATTTCAAGGTAATGAATATTACAACAGTAAATAGTTTATGTATTTACAGTTGCCTAATATACACCGAAGAAAACCAGAATAATTGTGATATTAGGATGTCAGTACACCATTATAACATTACAAATAGACATGAAATTAACAAGCCACATGCTAGACCAGCAAACTCGACAACAGCTATGGGGAAACTCACATACTTTAACAAATTACCTAAGAATGCCCACTCAGTGCCCCTGAATGTATTTAAAAGTACAATAACGAAGTGGGTAAAAAAGTTTTCTATGCAGTGAAGGAATTTAAAACAAATGTACAATAGATGAGTTAGAGTTCTGAGATGGGAGAATAGAATATTATATATTGTAATATTTTATGAAATCATTTGTGCACTGCTATTCCATATTGTATAAGACTAAATGGCGATAAAGTTTATGATTACTATGATTATTTACAGATTGTATAGGTACAACGATATTAACCTGATATTGTAATTCTAAAAAGGATTTAACTAATGTACTAAGACGAAACGATATTCATCATATATGTTAATGTTATTTGCAGTTGTAGCTTTTATACGCAATGAACCAACAGTTTATCCACATAGTTATAAGACAGATAGAATTATAACACTGTTATATGAATTCCTAATTTGATATTGTTCATCTCACAGTAAGGAGAATTTCCT
Source organism: Schistocerca americana (assembly GCF_021461395.2). Lineage (NCBI taxonomy): Eukaryota > Metazoa > Arthropoda > Insecta > Orthoptera > Acrididae > Schistocerca > Schistocerca americana. The sequence goes on along the minus strand of NC_060130.1, from coordinate 269,026,927 downwards.
AAAGAGTGGCTAGAAGTGATCTAAGTGAGATGTTGCCCTCTTCAAATAATAGTAACTTTCAATCAATAACATGACATTCTCTTATTTATAGGGAAAATGTGATCCTCTATATATGTTGTGCATGTAATGTAGCTTTTACTTAAACCTAAGGAGAACGTTTAACACTTTTGACAGGAGATAAAAGCGTTAGCTGCGTTAATGCTGGTACATATTTGTCAGCCTGCAGTCTGGTGCACCTAAAATTTACTGAAAGTCTGGAAAATCTTAATAGCTGCACTAATGTAATAACTCGTCTTTCGTAATGACTTCGTTTTTCTCTGAATAAGCTGAATGTATTTAAGCAACTTAGTAAGCCAAGCATAAATGTCTGCCAACAATGAAAATCTCCATCTGAAATTAGTTCTGCATAACTCAGAGAGACAGAATATTAATTTTTACATAAATAAAATCACATATCACTGTAGCAAACATAAGTTATAGTTTCAAGGTAACAAATACCCAATTTCCTGTTGTAGGTACCTTTTATCAGCTGAGCAAAATAAGAGCATCCAGATAGCACAATCGTGCAGTGATAAAAAACAAAGCAGAATAATCACAAAGAAGACCATAGCTTCTACATTACAAAAGAAGCATTTGCCTTTAAGTATTCTTTGGTTTCGTTACATCATAGATGCGACTTGGGTATCCATTTGCAAACCCCAACAAAACCTCTGCTCGTGTCTCTGTTTTTACGCCATTTTCACAGAGTTCTCTTGTACTTTTCACTAATTTTTTCCAGGAGACGCTACAAAGCCCACTGGAAATATTTTGTCCATCATATAACTTATGTGGCTTTAACATTTCCACCTCATTGGCTGGAAAAAGCTAATATTTACATCGATAACAACAATCAAATACTTTTCAAAGTAGATAATAAGTAAGAAAATACACTTGTTTTTGCCATCATGCAAGTGTTGAACATTAAATATTCTTCATTTCATACGGTAATCATATACCAGACAAATGTATACAATCACTGTGATAATGAGAACAGTTATGTTTGATATTAACATCTTGGGTGTAGTTTACTGTGCAGGGTAAGTCGCTGTGAATACAGCTCGGAAAAAAATTTGTAAGGTCCCCAGGATGTAGTTGTAAATGCTCCCCCATTTGGGTTTACTGGAGCCTTCAATCTACATCATCTGACTGTGTGATTATTAAGTTCATGAGTCACTGTAATTCCATGTGGATTGGTTTTCAAACACATAACTATGTTTACACATGAACCTAAAATCATAATTTAGGGACATCAGCCACAATTGAAAATATGTCATGAGAACATTTTGCTGTTGAAAAGTTGGTTTGTAGATGTTTATGTGAGATATGGCAGTTGTTGAAATTTTGCAGTGTATCATACACTCATATTATTAAACGAAATTTACTGTCTTCTTTGTTAGTGACATTGTTTTGTAAATAGTTGTTAGTTCGTGACAATCGGCGTCCGCCTAGCCAGAAACTGGGCTCACCAGAACATTACGTGGACTCGACTGTGAGAGGAGCTGGAGCTTGCACCACTCTGCTTTCCACGTAGTCCACACTGCAAACCTCTCCAGAACCATATCTCGTAGAATGGTCATGAAAATAATGGATAGTTTCAGTTCACCCAATAGACACTTTAATACACTGCAAGGGAAGGATTAATGTCATTTAAATCCAAACTCCACTCACACCTAGTTTTTCAATATCACTGTTCATGTTGATGCTGTGCTCGGTTATCTCAGTGGGTGTGCTATTCGCTTATGACACTTTGCCTTGCACGCTGAGCACTATGTTTTGCACTAGAGTGAGTGTATTTGGTAATGAAAATGCCGAATATTTATATCTACTTCATATGTCAGCGTCAGCAGCGCTCGCAGCTTCCGAGCAAATGCATGGAATGTTCATAGCTGTGCGCTGCATGGATACAGTGTGTCTCGCAACTTATGAAACTGACTTCATGCTTTCACAGTTTATTACTCTTAAAAAGGATTTGACTGCTTTTTTAAACTACCTATACACGTAATTACACTGTGAATGTCCTTCCATCCAGATTAAATTGCTGTTTGTGTTTGTAGAGCCTCTTTTATTGCACTCATATACATGAATGTGAAACGAAATCTTTATAAAAAGAAATTAAAACTACTCCATTAAATAACAAGAGTGTGGTTCTCACTTCAAATAATATCTCAGGGTTTACTCAAAAAAAACAAAATTTTCTTGCATAAGCAATCCCTAATTAGCTTCTTGTCACTGGTATGAAAATTATTATGCACTTACAACTAAACATACACATATAAGTACATAATACTAAAAAGAATATATATATATATATATATATATATATATATATATATATATATATATATATATATGTGTGTGTGTGTGTGTGTGTGTGTGTGTGTGAGTGTGTGCATGTGTAGAGCGGTTATAGGTATTTTTTCTTATACACACACACACACAAATATATATATATATATATATATATATATATATATATATATATATAGATATACTTGACACTACTTGAATATGACATGATATTGGGACGAGGCAATAACACACAGCAATTTTTTATGAACACTAAAGGCACGCTACCAGTCTCGGTTAGAGAGAAACTATTTCATGCATCCAACTCAGATTTCGAAATTTTTTTTCTGCGATCGATTCTTTAGACTTCATACAGGAGGATGCGACGAGTTCGAGTGAGAACGATGTGGGAAACCACAGTAATGGAAAGTGTTCCTGGAACCACAACAGCCATTGAGGTGATGGTAATCAAAGGGGAAGTGGTTTCAGACCGAGTAACAATGAAAATGGAAATAACAGCTACCATAATCAGGAGTCAAATAGTAGCACAAACAATAATAATGGTAGGCTGCAGTTTGGTAACACCAGCAGTGGCAGCAACCAGAATAACTATAACAATTCTAATCTTCAAAGGCTAAATTAAGATGGGTTTAATTCAAATAGATATAAAAACATGTGATCTTCTTGAGGGACATGGTGGAACCCCGGACCCAATGGATGGAACCCACAACAACCTCAGTATGTACCAGTTCATCATGTCACTGCATTTCCGATACCTGATGCAGGACATCAGTCGCACTGACAGGCTTCGCAGCAAAATACTCAAAATCAAACACAGCAACATAGTGCACATATTGTGGAGGTGACTGATAATAATCAGAGTAAACCTTCATCAGTGTCAAACTATGCACAGTCTCTGTAAGCATTCAGCAGGCGATCATGACACAGGGAGAAGGCACACAGTACAATGTTCCAAACATGGTAAGGTATAATGATGGACAAGACCTCAGATGGGAACTGTCCAAGAAACCCATAACTGTCATAAAGAAAGTGTCTGGAAAATCCAAGCTGCAGTAAATGGTAGCATAAATGACATTCAAGTACGATTGGCAACTGATACTGAAGCATTGGTTTTGGTTATGGATACCAGTTTCTTTAGACATATGAATCAATTTAAAAGGCTGCCCATGTTGCCTGCGCAAAATTGTAAACGAGTTGGAGCCATCAGTGTAAATGGTCAAAGAATTAAGCGCCAGGTGCAGGCTGAAGTGATATTTGGAAATGGAGCAATAGTATGCACTTTTCTATTGGTAAATAATTTAATGATCCCTGTTATCCTGGGACGGCATTTTATGCACAAGGGATATGCGCAGATCGACCTCTCACATGGACTTACTAGCCTGATGGACCAGGGAAAGAAATTAGCACTGGAAATGGTTAAAACCGTAGATATTCATAGCAAGTTTTGTCATGTAGCATGAGCATGGCGAATCCGATGGATCGTATTATTAGTAGGCAAAGGTGGCCTATTGTCAGATCGAAAATTAGTCACATGCAGGTAACACAGCAAATTGTCAATTTGATTGAATCCAAAGTACGTAGTTGACTCTGACTACCTAAGTTTGACAAAGTTGCTGCATCAACATGAAGAGATATTTTCAGAAAAACATGGTGGTATCCGTGGATAAGTATATAATACGCAAGTTTACAAGCATCAGACCTACTGTCGTGATGCCTACTCGGCGTTGTGAACCCAAAAAGAGGCTGTCACGACGGAGATAAGAAAGATGTTGGCTTGGAGTGTAACAAAAACATCAGCCTCACTTTACAGTAGTCCATTGCTGGCTATTACAAAAGCAGATGGAAGCATTCACCTAGTACTCGATGCATGGAACATAAAGTCATTATTAAAGTGCACACTAGATCAGAAAACTTAGAAGAACAGATTCAAAGGTTTTACAGAACAAAATATCTTACCTCGATCGACATGCGTTCTTCTTGTTGACAGATTCCGTTGTCAGAGTCACCGAAAAAGTGCACTGCTTTCGCATTTGATGGACCTAGTTACCAGCTTAAGACGTTACCTTTTGGTTGCAATGTAAGTACAGCTATATTTATTGCTGTACTTGACGCTGTGTTGGGGCCAGAACTTCTAGACAAGGTAACTGTCTATGTAGAGCACTTACTTATAGCCACAAATGCTTGACAAGAACATGTGGAACTTGTTGAGACAGTCTAAGTTTGCAAATGCCGGTGTCACAGTTAACTTGAAGAAGCCCACAGTCGGACGTGAACATATAAAGTCTCTGAGCATATAATCTTACTCAGTGGAATTGTACATGAACAAGGAAAGATGGACGCAATTAAAAATTTTCCGTATCTCAAGTTCAAGAGAAAATTAAAAGCAGTTTCAGGACTCATCTGATTTTTTAGGCATTTATGCAAGTGTAGTTACTAAATAACGATGCGCTTTTATGTTTGCTGACAAAAAAATGCTCAGTGCCACTGAACCGAATGCGAGACAGCATACAGTGGTGTTAAGGATGCCCTGGGAAATTCATGAATGCTGCAACACGAAGACATGAGTAACGATTTCGGTCTGGCAACGGATGCTTCAGGCTGTGGCTTGGGCGTGTGCCCCTTCCAGAAGTATCAAACATCTGGGAAAACTAAAGTTAGAGTCATTGCTTTCGTGAATAGATTCCTGTCAGGGTGTGAACGAGCATATTCAGTGACAGAGCTCGAGGCCCTCGTTATAGTGTGGGCATTTAAAAAGCATCATTATTATGTTTATGGAAAACATGTTAAGGTATTCTGCGACCACCAGGCGCTCAGTTTCCTTTCGTCATGCAAGTTCCTGCATGTGCAGCCTCTTCCTTATAGGAATATGACTTCGATATCATGTGAGTGGGCAGTATAAAATAGTGGTGGAATTCACCAACTTGGTAGAAAACTTGTCAGAATACAAGGTACTTCTAATCAACGATGCTATGTACAGACAATGAGCCCTGAATACGTGCAGGACGCAGACTCTGTGAGGAAAAACATAAACGAAACGTTAAGAAATGATCCTGTGTTTGTGTTTAGTCAACACTACCAGGTGCATGAAAAAGTGTTATACTATAGACATAACACTAACCGTGATAAATGGAATTTGTGTGTGTGTATGCCTACTAGTCACCTTTGTTTCATACACCCATAATACCTGGGGACATTTTGGCATAAAAAATACACATACAAGATAACTCAGTTTTGTCATTACTCCAACTTGAAGAAGCAAGTACAGATGTTTATAAGACCTTGTGTCATTTGCCAAACGGCAAAACCCATAAACGTGTGCAACAAAACGGAGCTGCATCCAATATTGCCAGTAAAGCACTTGCAAGTCAATGCTTTGGATATAATAGGACCCCTTCCAACTTCCTGTGGGACGTGTTACATACTGAGTCACTATGTACGACATCTGTCTTTAGTAAATACGTAAATGTGAACCCAATAAAATCTGCAAGATCCATTTCAGTTTTGAATAGAATTTTTTCTGGTTTCCAACCAATGACAGGAAAAACCATTTCCTTATTATCTGATAGTGCTTCCTATTTTGTAAGCAGGAACTGGAAAAATTTTGTGCAGTTACAAAGGATATAAAGCATATTTTAATATCCCTCCTCAGTCTAAGTCATCCGGCATAGAGCATATTTGGAGAGCTGAATCGATTTACAAGATCTTGTGCTCACGCTAAGCAAATTAAACGAGTCGACTACATCATTCCATTTGAAACAATTTATAATAATCTACCTCCTAGCTCAACAGATCATACGCCTTCAAAGCTTATGTTTCCAGTTACAGAATGCATGAAATCACTAAATCATCCATCTAATATAACAGAAATGAAACAACCCTTTCTTAGGGTTATAGATCTCTGGGCTATATACAAGTTTTCTCGACGGTTCTTGCACAGAACTTGTCCAGTAACGTCCTAAAAATACTTCCCAAATTCAGTGAAGGTATTGCAACTATCAGCAGTGTGGACTGTCCACAAAGAGGCATCTCCCGTTATGTGTGAAATTGCAATCGGAATCTTTTGCCATTCGGTCCACGACTGAGGCAAAATACTACTTAAGTCTTTAATAAAAACTGCAAGATGAATTATTTTCTTACCCTGGTTAAACATCTGAAACTACCACAGCCTTCTTAAGTTTCTTCCTCCATTAGACTGTCAACGTTGGCATGGTTGATTCTATGCTGATCATACCCCTACTCACTTCTTTAAAATGTGGGGTAACTTGACCCACATCTCCATGAAACATGGGTGCAAATCCAAAGTGTGACAAAGGTGTGTTCCCATACTGTAATACAATATGAGATAGGTTCCTTTGCTCAAACTTTTTACTACTTCTTACATCCTGTTCATGTTCTCCAACACGACTTCTATCGTGTTTTTGCATTGCTGAAAACATGGACTGAACAAGATTCCTTGTACTCTCTAACTCTTTTTTGCAAACTTTGGCAGGTCTTCCCCTTGGCAAAGGCTGCTTCAGCAGCTGCATTCTTCAATTCTGCTTTAATCTCTTCCTTAATAATATCTCTCGTATCTTTATTAATCTCATCCATAGATGTAGTTAACTACTGAAATTTTCCTTCTACATCGTCCTGGGTTAACTGCACGTTTGCCACATCCACACTCAGCTGATCCACAATTTGTCATAAATTTTTGCAAATAGTTCGCAAAGAGCTGATCTCACTACAGTTACTAGCTAATTCTTCCCTGATGCTTTCAACAAGAGCTTTTTTGCTCGTACTAGGTGCATGATTTAACCATGTCACTATTCCCTAGGAATTTGTTTTTGCCCTCATTCCTCCTCTAAAACTCTTTGATTTCTTCTTGCTGTTTTTCAAAGTCGGTGAGAAGTCGCCTTTCTGTAATCGCCTGTCTTTCATCTCGTTACTTCTCACACAATACCAGCTTTTGTAACAGCATGGCGATTAAATCGTTTTCTGGTTTTGTTATTGGCAAGGGATCAATTGTTGCCCCTTCATGTCTACCTAACACTGCAGGTACACTTTCACTGTCAGCTGAACCTTGTTCAGAATCCAGTGTGGCTAAAGGCGCACTATGATATTCTGTTGCTTGGATATAGAATTTAGAAGTCATCCTGTCACTCATTATATTACTATTAGATTCTAATATAGTGTACTGGTATTCTGCACCTGGAATTTCTTGCATGTCAGCTTTACCTTTCCTTTTTGGTCTAACCATTTCACTGCACTTAGGTAACACATTACACAATGTTGCACAACTTAAGTCTAAAGACATACAAACATACAGAAAAATTCTTCAGCTGCTAGCAAAAAATTATTCCTAACAGATGACAACTATCAGCAGCTGATGTTGAGCCGCAATTATATCGTGAGTTGTTTGTGGAATCTTTACACAAATGGATAACTACCAGCATACACTGCAGGCTCATTGATACACGAAATAAAAACACAAAGACACACAAAGTGACCCTTACCTTTTGTAGACTATCCATCTATTTTTTTCATATATATTTATGACTATTGCCCCTGGATAATTCTCATATATTATTTTTTTCCCTCAGCATATTTTTCATTGGTACATGAAAGAGAAATTACACTTTTATTAATATACAAAAAAGATGTCTACATACACATACATTTTACTTAACTAAAGACAAATATTGTAAAGTCTAACCCCATGTTTCAGGTAGCAACGTAATTCAAAAAAAGATTTTACTAATGTACTAATATGAAATGATATTGGTCGTATAGTTTAACGTTATTTGCAGTTGCGAGCGTTTATACACAAAGTGCTAAAAGTTTATGCCTATGTAGCTACAAGAGAGGTAGCATTAAAACAATGTCATATGAACTAATAAGGTAATATTGTTTGTCTTACACCGGCCGAAGTGGCCGTGCGGTTAAAGGCGCTGCAGTCTGGAACCGCAAGACCGCTACGGTCGCAGGTTCGAATCCTGCCTCGGGCATGGATGTTTGTGATGTCCTTAGGTTAGTTAGGCTTAACTAGTTCTAAGTTCTAGGGGACTAATGACCTCTGCAGTTGAGTCCCATAGTGCTCAGAGCCATTTTTTTTGTTTGTCTTACAGTAAGGAGGATTTACTAAAGAATGACTAGCAGTGATCTAAGTGAGACGTTGCCCTCTTCAAATAACAGAAATTTTTCAGTAACATACTGATTCATTGTAACAGACTATATTGGGTTTGCAAAAAAATGATTAGTTTGTATAACAATGTATTTTCCTAAGGTAGTTACCCTTAAAAAAGCCTCCTTGTAACACAATTACGTAAGTAGCCATGTAAAATCACTGTTGTATTATAACTACCTGTAGAAGTGTACATACCAATTGCATCTAAACATGTTCAGATATGAATAAATATTCTGTTCTATTATATTCTACCCCACTTCTCTACAAGTCTACATTACAAACAAATACCTTCAGAAAAGATTTCCTAACACTTAAATGTACATTAAATGTTAACAAATTCCTCTTTCTAAAAATCTATTACTTGCTATAGGCTGTCTGTATTTATCCTCTGTAATTCGGCAACCATCAGTTATTTTGCTGCCCAAATAACAAAACCTATGAACCACTTTTACTGTCTCATTTCTTGAACTAATTCCTTCAGCATGTTGGAAACGACCTGAGACATTGACTTCATAATGGGTTAATGTCGTGGTTAACTTAACGAATAAAAACATAAGAAGGTTGATTAAGACTTGGCAGAATGGAGCGGAGTGTCAAAACATAGCACAATGCATTTCAAATGGCATCATTCAAATGGGCTATCAATCGAACACAGTGGGACTGAACGAAACACGGCGTCAAAGTGTCGTCTGTTTACATTGGATGAGGACCTATTTTTGTTGTCCTCACTCACATCATCGTGGTGGATTTTATGCTCAGTCACAATTGTTCCATGTTACCTTGGGCATTTCTTCCACTGAGTGTACTTCAACAGGGGAGGCTAGATATCTGAAAGCAGAAAGTTGTTTAATCTGTATAATATGTGGACAGAGAAAAAGCACGAAGTGTGTATAAATAAGAATCTAAATTGAGGAAACAATTTTCATTAGATAATCTTTCATTGCTAAAAAAAAGAAAGATAGCAAATTTGCTAAACAGGCTCTATGTATTGCCTAACAAATATTGTTTGATGTGTTTTTATATATGTATTTGTGCTATCAAGTAAATGTTGATATTCTGAAATGTTTGAATGACATTTCTCTATTATTTCATTTCTCAGCAGTTTATGATACAAGTCTTATCAGGAACATCTTTTACAAAGTTTGCTTTGCCTATCAGTGAACTTTGTAATTGATAGCTCCTTAATTCTGATACTAAATTCTGACTTTTAGTATAGATGTTCCAGTGTCACTTATAATCCATACTGCTTCACAAATTGCAAAGCCTTTGGCTCACATTATTAATTTATCATTCACTGAGAGTGTGATACCTGATAGATCAGAAACATCAAAAGCGATACCTTCATTCAAATGTGGAAATAGGCATAAAGTTGAAAATTACAGCCTCATTTCTCTCCACATGGCATTCTCCAAAGTAACTGAGAGATTCATGAAACAATAAATCACAAAGTACTTAGATGACCACAATGTACAGAATAATAATCAGCATGGCTTTCAAAAAGGTAAAAGTACAGCAACAGCGATAAATGACTACACCAACGAAATAGTCAGTAATTTGAATAACAACAATAGCATTGCAGGAGTTAATTTATATTTGTCTAAAGCTTTCGATATGGTTAGTCATGGAATCCTTTTGCGTACGCTGGATGGAATAGAGATCAAAGGAATACAAAACGAGGGGCTTCAATCATATTTGCAAAAAGGACTACATGTTGTGGAGCTCACATAAGCTCATGCTAATCATAAAATCAGGTTAGTTTCTCATGCAAGGAAAGTCGAAATAGGTGTACTCCAGGGTAGCGTGTGAGGCCCCTTAAGCTCCTTATTTACATAAACGATACATACATCTCAGACACTGCAGTCAAGATCATATTGTCCATAGATTACATTAGTACAATAGTGAGTTGCGTTAAGGAATCTCTGTCCACTACAACTACAGTAATAGGATGAGTCAATACCTTGATCTCCATCTTGTACTGGGTGGAAATTAGTTATAAAGGGTATGATGCACAGAATTTTAGGAATGCATGTTGAGCAAGACTTAAACTGGAATGACCATGTACCTAATCTCTCTGACACTAAGTTCCATATGTTTTGCTCTGAGAATTATTTCTAAAGGTTAACTGTCAGATGGCGTTATAACGGTTATTTTGGTTACTTCCAGTCTCTTGTTCCTATGGAATAGTTTTCTGGGGTAAAACCAATAGTTGTTTAAATGAAATGTTTACATTATAGTAAAAGGCTATTCGAATTGTGACACATAGCTCTGATAGGGGTTAGGGTTCACTGCAAGCCCCTATTTAATAAGTTGTGTTTTCTTACTGTACTCTGCTTGTTCATATACAAATGTATGTTGATGACAAGAGCAAGACTCGGTAACTTGCTAAACAACTGTGATTACCACAGGTATACATACTACTTGCAGCTGTGGTGTTTTAAATCAAAGTTTCATAATTTACACACATCTCTGAGTGATGTAATGTGCATGTTTTACTTCTCTGCAGTGTTATGTAATGTGTTAACGTGTTTTAATTTTTTCAGTAGTGTTCATATTTCCTAAATGTCTTTTTCATTTACTTACTTATTGTGCATTGTGATTACTCTTCCAATCATGTACAAAGTGAGGTGGCTACCCCAGTCTTAATGTACTGGACTCACATTCAGGAGAACTCAGGTTCATTCCCTCTGTGGCAATGCTGGGTTGGGTTCTCCACTGCTTCTTCTCCCCACTAAGATGGATGCTGTGATGGTTCCTTCAATTAGGCCATGCCCAATTTGTTGCCCTATCCTCAGCTTATCCTGACATGTCTTGTTAATGCTTTATATATATATATATATATATATATATATATATATATATATATATATATATATATATATATATTGTTTCTGTAGTATTGTCTCTAAATGCTCAACTGACAAATAAATAAATAAATAAAAAATAAATAGATTAATAAAATGAAAGGATGGTATCTCATAACCTTGCTTTGGTACTGGACTTAGTGAGGTGATGTTATGTTGTTGTACCATCTAGTGTGATCACACCACCATTTGATGCTGAGGCCACCCGTTATTCTGTTCTGTTACAGCAACAACAAATTTAAATCGAAATTAATATGCAAATACAGACAACTGGCAGTTTGTTGCTTTCAGTATCGTTGCATGAAGAGAATCTAAGAATATTTCAAATTGGTTAATTTTAGTATGCCAGTGCCAAACAAATAAGAACAATCACAAAAAATTATATTGACTTATTTCTTGCCTTCACCGACTTGCGTAATGAATCAGGTGTCATGAGATGTCTAACAACAGCCATGCTGCTGAACATCATAATCTGCTAATCACCTGAAGGAGGTTCTAAGAGATTTCTTTATTTTAATCGTTTTGTTCCATTTCTATCAAGGAGATTGAAAGAGTAAGTTTTTCTATGTACTTTGTGGGTATGGTAGTTCTTGCAAGAGGTAAAAACAGCAACTAGCAATTGTTAACAGTGAATAATTGCTGTTTTGTAAGACTTAACCCATGTCCTTACACCAGCATGCACGTGGAGTTTCAATTTTAAACGAACTAACAACTGTACAAACTCCTGTTTGTGCAACGCTATTTCCACTGTCTATTTGTGAATTGAAAATATTAAATTGATTCTTTGTCGATTTTCGTAAAAAATGCGGTTATTATTATTTTTTAATCAGAATCAAGTGAGATATGATGCTTATTATAACCTGATACGAATCGCAAATACCTGAGGACTATTGCCAGAATATGTAATACCTTTCTTAAAAAAAACACTGCAATTGTTCATATGAATTAAATGGGTGAGACCCTACAATCACATTATCCAAATGAATGAAGAAAAGTAGCATTCCATATCTATGACATCAATGAGTCACCTCTGTATTCAGTCGTCTCACACGGATACCTGGGTACAACACTCTGTAGGAATATGAAATAGAATGATCCTATAGGCTCAGCTGTAATTAATGGAGGTGGTGGATATAGGTTTATTGGCAGAATACTGCTAAAATGCAATCATTCTACAACAGAAGCTATTTACAAAATCTCTTGTACATTTCATCTTACAATATTGGTCAAGTGTGTGGTATCCATATCAGATTGAGGTAAGTGAGGATACTGAATGTATACTAAGAAGGAGAGCAGAAGTGATCACTGGTTTGTTTGACTCACAGCAGGTAGACACAAAAATGTCGAAAAACCTGAATTGGGATACACTCACAATGTGTCAGTAAGCAGTATTAAGTAAAGAATCTAGAGATATTCTTCAGCCCCTTTTATACACTGAAGAGCCAAAGAAACTGGTACACCTGCCTAATATCGTGAAGGCCCCTGCGAGCATGCAGAAGTGCTGCAACACTATGTAGCATGGACCTGACTAATGTCTGAAATAGTGCTGGAGGGAACTGACATCACGAATCCTGCAGGGCTGTTCATAAATCCGTAAGCGTATGAGGGGATGGAGATCTCTTCTGAACAGCACGTTGTAAAGCATCCCAGATATGCTCAGTAATGCTCATGTATGAGGAGTCTGGTGGCCAGCAGAAGTGTTTAAACTCAGAAGTGGGTTCCTGGAGCTTCTTTGTAACAATTCTGCACGTGTGAGGCGTCGCATTGTCCTGCTGGTATTGCCCAAGTCCGTCGGAATACACATTAGACATGAATGGATGCAGGTGACCAGACAGAATGCTTACTAGGGGTCACCTGTCAGAGTCGTAACTAGACGTATCAGGGTTCCCATATCACTCCAACTGCACACGCCCCACACCATTGCAGAGCTTCCACCAGCTTGAACAGTTCCCTGCTGACATGGAGTGTCCATGGATTCATGAGGTTGTCTCCCGACCTGTACACACCCATCGCATCTACACAATTTAAAACTAGTCTCGACCGACCAGGTAACATGTTTCCAGTCATCAACAGTCCAATGTCGGTGTTGATGGGCCCAGGAGAGGCAGCCATCAAGGGTATACGAGTGGGCCTTCGTTTCCGAAAGCCCATATCGACTATGTTTCATTGAATGGTTCGCATGCTGACACTTATTGATACCCCATCACTGAAATCTGCAGTAATTTGCGAAAAGATTGCACTTCTGTCAAGTTGAATGAGTCTCTTCAGTCGTCGTTGGCCCTGCTCTTGCAGGATCTTTTTCTGGCTACAGCGATGTCAGAGATTCGATGCTTTACTGGATTCTTGATATTCACAGTACACTCGCAAAATGGTTGTATGGGAAAATCCCCACTTCACTGCTACTTCGGAGATGCTGTGTCCTATCGCTCGAGTGCCAACTATAACACCATGTCCAAACTCACTTAAATCTTGATAACCTGCCACCGTAGCAGCAGTAACCGGTCTAACAACTGCGCCAGACACTTGTTGCCTTATATAAGCGTTGCCAACAGCAGCACCGTATTCTGCCTGTTTAGATACCTCTGTATCTGAACACGCAAACCTATACCAGCGATTCAGTGTATCACTCCCACAGTGACTGCAAAGACAAGATTAGACTAATTACAGTGTGCACAGAGGTAATTATGCATTCATTCTTCACATGTTTCATACACGTAGCTTTGGATCAGAAAAGATTCTCTCTGGTTTTGGGGTGCTAACTAAAGTGGTAAAGCCTGCCAGTCTTGCTTCTGGGTTGAAGGCAGAGCCCACCATCTGTAGCATCATCAACATCGCCGACTGCAGACCTTTGGTACAGAGTTGAGTGCAGGGTGTGAATAGGAGGCTCAGACGGTTCTGCGCCCAGGTAAGTTACAGATTTCTATACTTGCGCCATAAGATTGCGGGGTTTAGGTTCCGCTTGATACGATGGCTGTCCAATATATGTAGGAGACTGTTACATGGGTAGTGGGATCTGTTTGACACAGACTGGGCGGTTTTATTAGGTGAGAGAGTCTTGGGCAAGTGCAGGAAGAGCTTCAGTTTCAAAAGGTGTAGGACGAACACAGGAAGAGGATAGCCATCGAAACAATCATTATTGTAGTTGTAATCTGGCTTAGCTGTGTTAAGAGAGAACCAGAGCTCCAAACTCAAATCGTTATAGGTACTAAAAGAAGCTAAAGCTGAAGATAAGTTCAGTCGAAAATTTTTTTACAAAGGACCTAATAATGTGCAGAAATGATAGATTAAATACATTTGGCGATGCATCTTTATCGCTGTCAGAAGTAGTTTACCTTATAGTGAAATAAGAAGTAGGTACTTCATGTGAGTTAGTTTGGGTGGATGTTATACTTGACAATGGGACTAAATTAATAGTTGGTTCCTTCTATCGACCCCCATCTCAAATGATACCGTTCCTGATCAATTCAAAGAAAATTTAAGTCCCATCAGAAATAAGTTGTCCACTCATACAATTATAATTGGTGATGACTTCGATCTGCACTCGATTTGTTGGCGCAAATGCATGTTCAAAGCCGGTGGTAGGTTCAAAACATAGTCAGAAATTATACTAAATGCTGTCTCTGAAAATTATTTTAAGCAATTTGTTCAGGAGTCCGCTCGAAGTGTAAATGGTTGCGAAAACATAGTTAACTTCTTAGCAACAAATAATCCCAAGCAAATAGAGAGCATCATGATGGATGTGGGGATTAATGACCACAAAATTGTTCTAGTGAGACTGACCACCGCAGCATCCAAATCCACCAAAAGTAAGCAAAATATATTTATTTAAAAATGCAGATAAAAATTCGTTTAAGATCTTCCTTACAGACTGCCTCCACTCCCTCCTAACCAAGAATGTAAGTCTAGATGAGATGTGGCCTAAATTCAAAGAAATAGTATCTGAGGCGGTTGAGAGATTTATACCAAATAAATTTATAAAAGATGATGCTGATCCTCTATGGACACAAAACGGGTCAGAACACTGTTATAGAAGCAACAGAAAAAGTATGTCAAACATAAAAGAACACAAAGTCTTCGTGATTGGCCATGTTTTACAGGAGCTCGAAACAGGTGAAATTCAATGCAAGATGCTTTCAACAGCTTCCACAACGAAACGCTGTTTCCAAATCTGACAGACAATCCAAAGTGATTCCAGGGCTATCTAAAGTACACCAGTGGCAAGACACAATCAGACCTTCACTGTGCGATTTCAGTGGTAGAATAACCGATGACAGGGCCACTAAAGTGAAGTTAGTAAACATAACTTTCCGAAATTCCTTCATCAAAGGAGACGAAGTAACTATTCCAGAGCTGGAATTGTGAACCATTGCGAACATGAATTACTTAGAAGTAAATATCATCAGTGTAGTGATGCGGCTTAAAGCACTTAATAAACACGAGTTGCTGGCCTGGATAGCATAACAATAAGGTCCCTTTTACAACTGCACTAATACTCTGGCCCCATACTTAGCAATCATATACAACCAATCGTTCTACAAAAGATTCATGCCAAAAGACTGGAAACCGTTGAATTACAGAGCCATATCACTAACATCGATTTGCAATAAGTTTTTTGGAACATACGCTGTGTTCGAACATTATGAATTATCTCGAAGGTAACGGTTGATTGACACACAGTCAACACATCTTGAGAAAATATCGTTCTTGTGGAACACAAGTAGCACTTTTGTTGCATGAACAAATGCATGCTATCGACAGGGGATCTCAGATTAACTCCATATTTGTAGATTTCCAGAAGCCTTTTGGCACCGTTGTTCACAAGAGACTTCTAATGAAATTTCGTACCAACTGAGTATCGCTTCAGTTGTGTCACAGACGTAGTAATCGATGGAAAGTCATCAAGTAAAACAGAGCTGATATCCTATGTTCTCCAATTAAGCACTAAAAGCCTTCGAGTGTTCCTAATCCATATAATCGGTTTAGGAGGTAATCTGTGTAACGTTCTTACATTGTTTACAGATGATGCTGTCATTTACCATCCAGTAAGGTCATCAGAACCTCAAAAACCACTGCAAAATTACTTACACATGATATCTGAATGTTGTGAAACGTGGAAATTGTCTCTCAGTAAGGAAAAGTGTGAGGCCATCCATATGAATACAAAACGAAAACCATTAAACTTCACTTACACGATAAGTCACACAAATTTAAAGGCTGACATTTTGACTAAATACCTAGGAATTACAATTACTAGTAACTTAAGCTGGAGCAGTCAGATAGATTACGTTGCAGGGAATGCAAACCAAAGAATACAAAATTTCATTGGCAGATTACGTTTTATAGGCAGAACACTTAGAAGAATCACTAGGTCTACTAAAGAGACTACCTACGCTACCCTTGTTCGTCCTGAGCTAGAGGGATCCTGATGGAGGGTATCAAAAAAGTTCAGAGAATGGCACCTCGCTTTGTATTGTTGCGATATAGAGGAGAGAGTGTCACGGACATGATAGGCGAGTTGGGATGGCAATTATTAAAACAAATGTTTTTTTTCCCTTAAGGCGAGATCTTTCCAAGAAATTTCAATCACCAACTTTCTCTTTTATCGTCGCTAACCTGCATAGTGAGAAATGATGATCATAATAAAATAAGAGAAATCTAGAGCACATACAGAAAAAATTAAGTGTTCATTTTTCCCACTCTCTGTTAGAGAGTGGAACGGTAAAGAAATAGTCTGATGGTGGCTTGAAAACCGTGTGCCAACCACTAAAGTGTGAATTGCAGAGTCGTCATGGAGATGTCGATGTAGAAAGAACAGAGATCCAAAATAGAACCTTGTGGTACACATACCTGATTGCTTCAAATTCTGAATGCCTATTGTTGTGTGACTGATATGGAACTAATGCACTTTACTTTCTGCTATTCATGTAAGATTAAAACCATGAACCTGTTGTGTCTACTGTTTCATAATAATGTAATTTCAAACAATCAAAAGCTTTAGCCAAGTCGCAAAATAATCACAATGGTAGTAATAGATAACTGTTTCATTCTAGCACATAATCTGTCAAAGAAAATATAGGCCTTATTTGATATCAAAACTGTTAGTTAACAAGTATGTTCCCATCTACAAAGTATTAATGAACTCTGTTGAACATAATTACGAAAATACTATTTGAAAATACTGGTGGTAATGACATGGATCAGTAGTTACTTACTGATGTTTGGTCTCCTTTTTTAAAGTGGCTTGATTACAATATGCTAGTATGAAAAGAACCACTGTGAAAAATTTCATTGCATAAATAACTCAATATATTAGTAAATCCAGCTGGGGATCATTTCAAAATGTACTGATTTCATCACAATCGCTTGAACACCAATTCTTAAGAGAGCTGGTATATCTGAAAGCTACTTTTTGAGGATTAGGAGGAAGTTGAAATTAATCAGACTTATTTTAGGGGATTTTTCTTAGAAATATTTCCAAATACCACCAAAGATATTGAAATATGTATTGTTTAAACAAAAACACATCTAAATGTACTACACACATAATCACGACATCTTCAAAGGAAATGGAAGATACTGCGAAACTTGTTGATTTGATTTTGATTTCAATGCTTCAAATTGTTGAACAAATCAGTGACTATGTCTTTTACTGCATTATGACACAAAAGTATGTTTGGAAAGACTTCACATTCCTTGAACAAATAGTTTTTTCATTGTAATTTGCCAATTATTGACAAAGTTAAAACAAGCGAGGTGGTGCAGTGATTAGCACACTGGACTCACATTCAGGAGGATCATGGTTCAAACTCACATCCAGCCATCCTGATTTAGGTTTTATGTAATTTCCTTAAATCGCTTTAGGCTAATGCTGGGATGGTTCCTATGAAAGAGTATGACCGACTTCTTTCCCTATCCTTCCTTAATTCTATGGGACTGATGACCTCACTGTTTGGTCCACTCCCCCAGATCAACCAACCAAGAAAGTTAAAGTTTTGTAAGTGTTTTTGTAAACTGGAGGAAGCAAAGGAAAGGGAAGGAGTTACTGATTTCAGCTGCTTTAGGACTTTGTGCGGTATCGGTGACAATGAGTAAAAATGTGTGCTGAACCAGGATTCGAACCTGGGACTTCCTGTTTACTAGGCAGTTGTGTTAACCACTGTGCCACCCAGACAAGGGGTTTATCACAAATGCATGGACTGTTTTGGCATGGATCTTGGCCAACCCACATTCTCATCCTGCACCACCTGTCTGCAGGCCCTTCCCATATCCTCTATGCTCGCTACTTCACGATTCCTGGCATGAGGTCGGATGTAATTCTGCATCTGCACTGAATGTCGTGGATTCATTGCCCATCAAGGCAAATCAGTTATATGAATGTGCGGTGTCTGTCCTTTCAGATACGTCCAAAAGAATAGACTCCATACATTCATATTATTCAAAGTGTTTAGTGATTAACTATAAAAACATATAGTTGGCATATGCTGCTACTTGACTTTCTTTTGGCAAATTAAAAAACATGAACAGATTCTTTTTCATCCCCAGCTTCAATTCTCTCCACTTTTTGTCTCACTATTCCCACAGAATTATTAGATTTTAATTCACAATGATGTCTTATATACTAATATGTTATATTAACAGATTTGTTACATATTAAGCGGCCTACTTAATTCTCACTTCACAGCAAAACTAATCCAATTACTGCTTTTCTTGCAAATGTTGATGGCCATCAGCAATTTTGCATTTCTAACTACCACTAACTTTGGTAGTGACTTAAAGAAAACAAATTGGTAAAATAAATTAATAATTTTTACCTTAAGTAAAAATTAAATCTTGTAAAAAAATTTACATTTTTCTCTGACTGTAATATACTACACACTGAATAACTATATGTATTAATAAGAATAATATAAGTAAGCTTACTTTTGGTATTCAGGTACAGAAAAATAATTCCTACAAATGGCCACAATACAAATCAGTTCAAACAAAGTAAGGTTATGTCTTGGCAACTGCTTGTAGCATTGTTTGTAGCAGAAGTGATTCAACTAGAAAGACAAAGTTACAATTCGTGTGTAGCAGTAACCTTTTTTTTCGACAGTTTGGTATTTCATTTTGAGAAATGAAAAGTTAATTACATGTCAGTAGAGCTCACCTAACGACTTCTTTAAGCAGTTATTTCTACTTAATGGAACAGTTTCAGGTAATTTGAAGAAAAAGTCTGGAACTAGTCTGAAAGGATTACCTGTAATCTCCAGCACACTTTTCGAAATCTCAAAGGCATATGCTGAGGAACACTACCTGCTAGAAGGTAATCGGTGTTAAGGCATGTTCGTCGATAAATAATTTGAAGTTTGATATAACAGAACTGAAGTACAACCAGTCTTAAATGGCCCTTCTACAACAAACACACATGGAGAACGTGATAAGCTTGTGAGTTGAAAGTCTTGCAGTGTTCCAATGTTCAGCTCTGATAACTGAAATCATTATTATCCAGCCAGTTCAAGAGAATATTTCCCTGCTTTGAAAGTGTAAAGATTCATTACTCCCATTTGCTGCATGGTATCTTCAATGGGTGGCACACAAGAAGTTATACGAAATCTGAGATACTTTGGTTTGCAAGTCACTTTCACAAACTTCTATTAAACATTAGCACTGCCCATTATGCAATATCACATTTATCATATACAGCTGTTAGAGGCATTTGTTTAAAACTTTTGTAATGACACCTTTGTGCAGACTAGCAGAGGCAGATTCCATCTGCTGCTTAGTATAGACGGGTAAACTGGCTGCTTGGTGTATACTGACTGACTACTCCAGAACAACACGAAGATCGTTTGTAGACACGAGTGACGGATGGAACATTTAATTTTCTTGTAGTGAGCCCTCGATTAAAGGCTAAGAAAGTTTCCTCGCATCATACAAAAATCTAAACAGCTCTTCCAAATGAGAATCTAAATTGATGACGAAGTTTTAGGTAGCAGAGGAAGGTCTTCTGTATACTATGGTGTTAATTAGAGTCTTGCAACCCTATAAACGCGTAAATTGTAATTTTTCAAATGGAACTGTTGCAGACTTTCCCTTCAGAAATTGCTAATTCAAAAATCTCTGTACCTTAAAAGACCTTGATTACAAACATAAAATTAATACAGCTTCATTATATTATGTAGTAAATATAATGCTTAAAATTATTGTCCATGAGTTAAGCCAAAAGGTTTGCCCATTTATAACATATTACTGTTTTTATGTTGAAAATATGCTCTTTACTTAATAACATGTAAAACACTGAAAATAATTAAATATAATTTTCAAGTTGATATTTTCTTACTCAAATTTAGATGTCATTTAAGTTTGAGGTTTGTAGCTTCTACATTCAGAGGAACTCAAAATCAGGAAATTATTTGTTTTTCTATAGACTACTAATTGTACAGTCTTCAAACTTAGAATACTTTACTTTTGTACGCATCTGAACGTCTTATGTTACTTCTTATATATGCTATTTAATAATATTTTATGACATGGTATTGTGCATAGGCAAATTATAGCAAACAAAGGGGAATTCCCCAATTTCTCTGTGTATGAAGTAAATCAGGATATCTCTATTGCACTACAAGCACACATGCTTCTCCACAATCCTTAATGTGATGTTTATGAATGCAGCAAAAGATGAAAGTGGGAAATTCATCCCATCAATAGTTAACGGATAATGAAATGCTTGTTCTGGTAAAAATTTGAAATTAGAAATTCTGGAATAAACTAACATAGTTGTCTGCATACAGATGCTGAGCACTAATTGGTTACCCATCATCCAAGGAAATATAAATTTTTAATATGCTCCTGTCAATATTTCTTCTAATTTAATGCCAGTATCATAATAATCATCTCACAGAACAGATGATTCAAAAGCAGATGTGCTTGATTATCCTATGCACAAAAACTTTTACTATTATTCTTTAGATTCCCCAAAATCTGTGAAAGACTTCTTGAAATACCTCTTCGAATACTGAATACCTTTAGGATAATTACTGGGGGATCATGAAATCTATTTCTCTATTTTTTTTACTACTCGTTTCGAAATGTGGTGCTACAGAAGAATGCTGAAGATTAGATGGGTAAATCACATAACTAATGAGGAGGTATTGAATAGGATTGGGGAGAAGAGAAGTTTGTGCCACAACTTGACTAGAAGAAGGGATCGGTTGGTAGGACATATTCTGAGGCATCAAGGGATCACCACTTTAGTACTGAAGGGCAGTGTGGAGGGTAAAAATCATAGAGGGAGACCAAGAGATGAATACACTAAGCAGATACAGAAGGATGTAGGCTGCAGTAGGTACTAGGAGATGAAGAATCTTGCACAGGATAGAGTAGCATGGAGAGCTGCATCAAACCAGTCTCAGCACTAAAGACCACAACAACAACAACAACAACGTTTCTATATGATAAATGTTTTTTCAATGAACCACCATTCATGTATCCATTCATTGTTTACATTTGTTCATCTAAATACATTTCACAGGGGTTTCACTTTACTTTAACTGACTAATGTTTTCTGGCATAATCATTAAAGCATGAAATAATGATTAACCCAGTGTTTGTTTTCTTATTTTGAAAGTAATTCTCTATAAAAAAATTATAAACAACTTATACTTGTTTCTCTAATATTTTCAAATATAATCCTAAAAATGTATTTTCTGTTAAAAGAGTCATTGATCCACCAATTTTCTATTAAACGAGTCACTGATCAGCCAATACCATTGAACATTACACCACTATAATGTGTGATCATTGATTTTAACAAAACATCATTAAATCTGAACAGATCTTAACTCAAACATGATATTTTTGATGTCATTAATGTATTCCTAAATTTTTCAATTCTATTTATGTTTCCAACCTTTACAACTACTCATCTATATTTTTTCTACTTCTGGTCTAGCCACAGTACTTGGTTACCATGTTCCCTATTTATAATGCATTTAATGATTTGTTATTGCAAGTAAAAGGTAATTTTATATCAAAATATAGCGCTTCTTTGTGTATTTTTAGTACAGTTTAACACATTTCAACTGTTTCTCCAATTCTTTCTTTACAGTTTTCTGTGGTATTAGTGACAGATTGAGATTATGTATAAAAATTTTAAACTTATGTATGAGGTGAAACTATAAAATAATGTGACTGATGCTGTCACAGAGCATATATGCATGTGCCAAAGATGAGTGACCAATAGCTGTGTTTCACCAGAAAAGTGATACAGATAAGTGTAATAGTAGAGCAATGATTTGTCGTGACATGTCACGTGCAACTTGGAAAAACTGCTACTGAAATCTATACTTTACTAAAAGAGGTGTACAGTGAAGACTGTTAATCATGTACACGATTTTCTGAGTGGTTAAAGCATTTCCAAGATGGCCGCGAAGACGTCGAAGATGACCCAGGCCCTGGACGCATTTTAACATCAAAAACGGATGAAAATATCGAAAAGTAGGGATTGAAAAAAAGAATGTATTTTGCAAAACTTATATAACCAGGATAACATGAGAAAAGTGTATGTGAAATTGGAGCCGAAAATTCTCATGAGTGAATACAAAGAAGCCCATGAAAATGCTTTACTGACACTTTGGATAATACGGAAAATGATCCTAGTCTTGAAAGTCTCTTCGGGTTTGCTGCCGGATCCTAAAATCAACTTGACTCGATATTTCGGTGATCCAACTGTTCGCCATCTTCAGGAAAATGCTGCTTCTGCGGATGAGTCCCGCTGAGAACTGTTCTTCCAAGTCCTTTGCTGTCTCTGACAGGATTATAATGTCATCGGTAAACCTCAAGGTTAATATTTATTCTCCATAGATTTTAATTCCTACTACGAATTTTTCTTTTGTTTTCTTTACTGCTTGCTCAATATGTAGATTGAATAACATCAGGGATAGGCTACAAACCTGTCTCACTCCCTTCCCAACCACTGCTTCCCTTTCATGTCCCTCAACTCTTATAACTGCCATCTGGTTTCTGTACAAATTGTAAATAGCCTTTAGCTCCCTGTATTTTACCCCTGCCACATTCAGAATTTGAAAGAGAGTATTCCAGTCAACATTGTCAAAAGCTTTCTCCAACTCTACAGATGTTAGAAACGTAGTGTTGCCGTTCCTTAATCTATCTTCTAAGACAAGTCATAGGGTCAGTATTGCCTCACGTGTTCCAACATTTCTACGGAATCCAAACTGATCTTCCCCGATGTCGGCTTCTACCAGTTTTTCCATTCGTCTGTAATGAATTTGCGTTAGTATTTTGCAGCTGTGACTTATTAAACTGATAGTTCGGTAATTTTCGTATCTGTCAACACCTGCTTTCTTTGGGATTGGAATTATTATATTCTTCTTGAAGTCTGAGGGAATTTTGCCTGTCTCGTACATCTTGCTCACCAGATGGTAGAGTTTTGTCAGGACTGGCTCTCCCAAGGCTGTCAGTAGTTCTAATGGAATGTTGTCTACTCCCGGGGCCTTGTTTCGACTTAGATCTTTCAGTGCTCTGTCAAACTCTTCACTCAGTATCATATCTCCTATTTCATCTTCATCTACATCCTCTTGCATTTTCATAATATTGTCCTCAAGAAATCACCCTTGTGTAGACCCTCTATAGACTCCTTCCACCTTTCTGCTTTCCCTTCTTTGCTTAGAACTAGGTTTCCATCTGAGCTCTTGATATTCATGCAAGTGGTTCTCTTTCCTCCAAAGGTGTCTTTAATTTTCCTGTAGGCAGTATCTGCCTTACTCCTAGTGATATGCCCCTCTACATCCTCACATTTGTCCTCTAGCAATCCCTGCTTAGCCATTTTGCACTTCCTGTCGATCTCATTTTTGAGACGTTTGTATTCCTTTTTGGCTGCTTCATTTACTGTATTTTTCTATTTCCTCCTTTCATCAATTGAATTCAATATCTCTTCTGTTACTCTAGGATTTCGGTTAGCCCTCGTATTTTTACCTACTTGATCCTCTGCTGCCTTCTCTATTTCAACTCTCAAAGCTACCCATGCTTCTTCTACTGTATTTCTTTCCCCCATTCCTGTCAATCGTTCCCTAATGCTCTCCCTGAAACTCTCTACAACCTCTGGTTCTTTCAGTTTATCCAGGTCCCAGCTCCTCAAATTCCCACCTTTTTGCAGTATCTTCAGTTTTAATCTACAGTTCATAACCAATAGATTGTGGTCAGAGTCCCCTGGAAATGTCTTACAGTTGAAAACCTGGTTCCTCAATATCTGTCTTACCATTATATAATCTGTCTGAGACCTTCCAGTACTCCAGGATTCTTCTAGGTATACAACCTTCTTTCATGATTCTTGAACCAAGTGTTAGCTATGATTAAGCTAGGCTCTGTGCTTATAATTAATATGTTGATTAAATTAATATTTGATATCTATGATTAAAATTTACATTTGTAATGTTATGAAATCTTTGGTGTTTTGACATTACCCTTTGTTAGATCTTATATGCAAATCAGTTGTTATAAAACTCAAAATCATACTTCCTAAAAAATTTTAATTTACGCTGGCAAAACTTTTAAAGTTTTAATATGTTTAATATGTTTAAGTTTTTCAATTTAGTTGTTTATGTTTAATATGTTTAACTTTTCAAATTTAATTATTTGGATCGCCAAATATGAGTCTCAAAAAATAAAATTGCTTTACTATATTCACTTGAAAGAAGAGCTACAAACATTATAGAATTCTGTAATAATTTACTACCTTAATATATTTTCCTTCAGCTGAAGCTTTGGTTTCCAGTCAATACTATTTTCTAAATAAATGGAAAGGTCACTTAAATGTCCTGAAATAAATCTGTGATTAGAAAAATAATTAAATCATAGCATAAGAGAAGTAATAATGGAAATGCAGTAGTTTGGTTTTATTGAACATTGTAATAAGTAAAAATGTCACTAAGAAAAAATCAATTACATTGTGATGGAAAACATTTCTTACAATATGTTACATTTCAGTGTAGCCTATACCAACCTGTTGTGATACTAGTAGTGTCTTTGAATTTCCTTGATGTGTACTGGTACAACTATTTGCTTATGACTCTCAATGCAATAACCGTACTCTAGAATGAGTCCCTTTTAGAAAAACAGCATCATGAAACAGGAAGAAATCAAGTGTACTCTTGGTTGTTAATCTTGGAGAAACTATCCAAGAAGTGGAAGAGGTCTTCTCAGGACCAATTGAGAGTATACGTTAGTCAGATGCGACCTGAGCATCAGTTTCGTCTTGAGAATATTCCTGGTTTTTTTTTTTTTTTTTTTTAAGAGTAACACTAGTGATGAAGATGCCTTTCCTTCCCATAGGTGTCTCAGCACTGCTGTCCATTTTCTGCAATATTCTGACCACCTACTTTGTCCTTTGGTCTGGGCCTGAGTGGCGGTTATGAATGAGAGATTTCATCAGGCCTATGTAGAGCTCAGCTGTACATGCCTCGACCTATACAGGGTAGAGATTTGGAAAGCTGCGATGGACAGGTTAAGTGTGCATTATACACTGGAAGGAGTCATTGGGTCACAGAATGCATGAGGAATGCATTCGTTCTTTTAGACTGGATCAGGCTCTCTGGGTTTGGTTGGTTGCAGAGAAAGGAAATTTTAGAAAATACACACATCAGTCAAGAGGATAGATTAGAAAAAGGAAGAAATATTTGTGTTTAATGTCCTGTTAATGGTGATGTTATTAAAGATGGAGCACAAACTCGATTTGGGAATGGGAGCCCATTGTATACTTTTCAAAGAACTCATATCTGCATTTGCTTTAAGTGATTTGGAGAAACGACATCAAACCTAAATCTGGATGCTCAGACAGGTATTTGAATTGTTATCATCCCAAATACAAGTTAAGTGTTTTACCTCTGCACCCATCTCATTCAGTAATTTGTTAGATTCCCTAGGAAGTGAAGTCTATTTACCATCAACTGAAACATTAGTTCTATTGAGGTCCAAAATTAGTGTGACTGTGAACACATATAGATAACAGTAATTGGGTTTGGTGGTCTTTGATCAGTAGCTAAATATTTCTCCACTATCCAAAACTAGCTGCATTATTAATAAAGATAGGCTATGAAGCATATCAGGCTAGAGCTAGCCTGTTTGATTCTCAGTAAGAGTACTAGTTACTCAATTGACAGATAAAGAGATCCTTTTGATGTTTGTCTTAGCACAATCTTAAACGATGATTGTGAAGGTTGCAATTTCCCTCTAACAAAATATTTTTCGCTACTTGTGCATTGATTTGTGCATTAGGATGGCTAGTGTTTCTTTCTGAGTCATAATCTAGGCCTTCACCAAACACAGACAGCAACACATTCCTGGAGGGCAGAGTGTGTGGCCTCGCTGCCATATTTGATTCCTCAGATGAACAAGTTATCAGTACAATGGGTCTTCAGTCTTTAAGCCCCTTACTCAGTCATCCATGGCACGCAATGACACCCTCGTATGAACTGGGAAACAGAGGCATCACCCCATATGCCAAATATGTTCAAAATGGCGGATCTAATATGGCAGCATACCTCACTCCTCAGATAAACCTGTTGCCAGTACAATGGGTCATGTGGTCTCCCAAACCCTTAGTCCATCGTCCTTGGAATGCAATAGCATTCTCGATAGCAGTAGGGCGATTGGGGCATCGACTCACTCTGCATTGTGGCCAGATTTATTCAAGATGGCGGATCAAATATCGTGGCCATAGATGTGGCAATTCACACTCACATATAGTGGGAAGTTAAAATTTTGAGGGGAAGATAGGCAGCTGGGTTACCTCAATTGACTGAACTACACCCATTCCTACCCTTGAAAAAGGTGGGAAATTCAAAAAATGGCGGGAAATTCAAATTTCTTGACAGCAATATCAAATTCTGTGTATTTATCTGGAGGTCAGGAGACCAACTGACCTAGTTCACAACACCACCACCAGAGGGCGCTGTTGGTCGTCTCCCACTCCCCCCTCCTATACCATGCCGCCCTCCTCCAGCCAGCCTTGAAAAATTCGCTCAGTCTGTGCTGAGTTTCCTGGGAGGACAGATCAAATTGTTTACAGTGTACAATGTTCTCAATGGGTGAGATGTCTATGTCGGCAAAGGAGGAGATTCATGGGTATATTCGCTGTAATCATGCCTGTGAGGACTGTGTCCATAGCCACCCTAGCAATGCTTGGAAAGTGAGAGAGAAAAAAATTCTAAGTGCTACAGCTACTGTGATGAATACAAGAAGAAGACTCAGTATGTGCTGTATAGGATGGATGTAAGTCTTTATTTTGTATGCATTGTGTTATTTAACCAATTTGAGTTGTCATAGACAGTAGCTCCATCTGGTGTGTTCACTATGAGGTCTGGAGTCCAACTGACCTAGTTCATAACACCATCACCAGAGGCGCTGTCGGCCCTCACCCTCTCCCATCCTGTGACATAATCCAAGATGACGATCTGGGGAAAAATAGCTTGGAAAGAACTCATTCTGTGTCTAGCCACCAGACTAGGAGGACAGACGTAATTGTTTACTGTGGTCAATGGATCAGATGTCTGTGCTGGAGAAGGAGGAGTACATTATCTGTAAGCATGGATCTGGGGACTGTGTCAATACCAATGATATTTGGTGAAGATTAATACGATTCATGAAATAATAAAGATGCAGCAGTGTGGGGCTAAGTTATACTTCGCAACTCATGCTGATAGATGCGTGAGCTGTAACTATAGATCATTCGATAAAAGTACAATGCGTCTACCAATGCATTAGAGGCAAGACGTTCACTCCAGTGCGTGTGCTCTGCTGGAAGAACTCACGTGCCAGCCTCCCTACCCCAAGAGTCTTCGTGCCAGCTTATGGCAAGGACACGGAAGTAGCTGTAGGAGAGGCCACGTACTTCCTGTCTCTTTGGAAATGCCCGCGGCCTTCCTCTTTCCCATCCTGGCACACGGATACCCTTTGTCATTGAACACGAACTATGTCGGGAGTTATTACATCTGGTGTTGCGGAATTTTGTCACCAAAATTACTTGAAGGTGTCACAGAAACTAAATGTACCACTAAACAAAGAGGGAGAGAACTGAAGATGACGTGCGAATATTTAAACAATTACATGTTTTATTTCGAGGAATAACACCACCTTCACACTTGAACACAGAATCTAAGATCGGGACACACTTGTAAAACCGTCCCTGAGACACACAGCGCGCTTTGGTGGGAAATACACTTGTCGTTGAGCACGAACTGCTTCAAGAGTTACTAAATCTAGTTGAATATGTCTCTAAAAATACTTTCAAAAAGATAGCTGCACAGTAGTTGGCCACAGTTTTGCGATGTATACCGCCACATTCGAACGTGGACTCTAAAAAGATCGTTGCGCACTTGTGATACCTCCCTGAGACACATCACACGGTTTTGTGGGAAACAGATCCCGAAATCGATGTCAGCTGCAATATCTGATTTTATATGCCAAAACTACGATATTTGGAAGTCGAAATAAATATCTCTGTAACTCTAAACAGGACTCCCACCACTTTAAGAATTTTAGCTGCTTGTTTGAAGGCACTGTCAGAGAGAGAGAGAAATTTCTACGTCCTACAGCTACTGTGGTGTTCATCACTTATCTGAAACAGTGTGTGGGCTTAATTTTATATTTGCTGCTGCTGGAGTCAATGATGTTATTTTCCCCACTTCTAGAAGTACACACTGCTGTCTAAGCACAGACGGGAAAATCAGAACAATTACGCAAATATTATACGAGGCACAGTCCTACAGATGAGAAAAAGGGGAGGGAATTTTCGGTGTCCTATAGCTGCTGGTCTGGAGATGCTCTAAAGCCACAATGGCGGATGAGGGACAGATCCCACCAGAACTGGATGGTCTGCATGGACATGTCTCTGAACACTTGAACAAAGAAGACTTCACGTTACTCTCGGACAACACAGAACTTTCCATGAATACCTTTCCCACTGTGTTGTTCAAACCAGTCTGTAGAGGCTCTTATGCCCCGCACAAAGGATGTCTTGTAAATGGAGCATTCTGAATTTACCAGTGAAACTGTTGCTGCTACCTGTGTGGGAGCACTTCTGCAGTTTTTTATTGAGATGGACCAATTACGAGACTTTCAGCAGCAAAACTATTTTGCACAGATCGAAAAAAACCATACCGCAAAGATATTGCACTGACAGTTAAACCCTGCAAAAAGTGGTCTACAGATCATGAAATACAGAAACTATTGCCAATGACAATTCATCAATTACACTGTTCTTCTTCTGTCGAGGAAAAATTGAATTTTACAGTGCGAAACCGACCTCCGACTGGGCTATATCACCACATACCATATCGATGTAGTAAACACAATTCGTGCCCTGCACCATACAAAATCATCACTTCAGAGTGCTGCACATAAGTATCGAGCACCAGGCACTTGACACTTGTACATAAATCGTGCCCTGCACCATACAAAATCATCACTTCAGAGTGCTGCACATAAGTATCGAGCACCAGGCACTTGACACTTGTACATAAATCGCAAAGACTGACAGACCCCAAAAACATTAGCACATGGACTGTGTATAGTCCTCTCAGCACTTATTTTCCACTAGGTCAGTCGGTCATTCACCGTGGCCAACACTCACGAGTCCACTGACCCTGCACACACAATGGTCCAATGCGTGATCAGAGCGGTCTCCATGGACAGCGGTCACTCTCCTAACCATTGTACAAAGGCTGGGCTGGTTCCCCTAGCACAAAGACTTTACTGCTTCTGGTGGCGACCTGCTTGCTTGCTGGCTTGCTGCCAGGCTTTCTACACCCATCTCCATACTCTGGGATTACAAAAACATATGAATTTTCTCATGGTTTGTAAGAATATCAGACCAATTAGGCGATAGCTCTCGATATCAAGCTCATAGCAGTATGCTGCCAATTGCTCGCATAGTATAATTCTGAAGATAATTTTCTTAGGGCCTTTGTCCCAATTCAACGTGGAGTCGGCCTTGTTACAATGGATTTGGCAATGTTATTGACAGAGGGTGGCTGGATGCCCTTCCTGTCGCCACCCCATACCTCCCGGGATGGAAATTAGTGTATCCCAGCTGTCTGCATCTAGTGTAAGCCATGAAATAGTGCGAACGTTTTTAAATGTCTGCGAGTCGTGTAACTGAGGCAGGACGTGGGAACCAGCGCGGTATTCACCTAGTGGGAAGTGGAAAAGCGCCTAAATACCTCATCCAGGCTGGGCGGCACACCGGCCTTCGTTGTTAATCCGCCGGGTGGATTCGGTCTGGGGCTGGCGCGCCTCCCTGAGTCCAGGAAGCATTGCATTAGCGCTCTCGGCTAACCTGGCGGGTGACTATAATTCCAAAGATAAAGAGTGGAAATCATTTCTCTAGAGCCAAGAAGCTTTAGCGAGATGCAGCGAGGTGGAACGTGCTGCAAACCACTGAGCAACTAAAAAATTATATTGTCTGCCAATATCTTAACATGAAAACTCGAAAAAATAGAGGAAACTTGTAGTTCCACTCGCATTTTTTTAATGAATACCGATGTCAGTGATATAACAGAAAACAAATCATTCTTCTGCTTTACAAAGTCAACTAAGGTGAATCTCATGTCTAGAGAACCAGCAAATGTCTCTTCCGCCTGTCTGTCACTATCTAGACGCACGCAACACGCATCACAATCGATGTTCTCTCTACCAAATAAACACGAGAAACGTATAGAAGCAGTCAACTGGACAATAACATGGGAGGGAAAGACTGTCCAGTGCAAACGCATGCCCATATTGACTCTTCTCAAATTTCCACACAGAACACTCATGATCACGAAGGCTGCCCAACACATACTGAGTATTAGTTCGCTATGCAGCCGCCCAGAGGGCGACAGGGTGAGGTCAGCTGCATTCCCCAGT
Organism: Schistocerca americana; assembly: GCF_021461395.2. Lineage (NCBI taxonomy): Eukaryota > Metazoa > Arthropoda > Insecta > Orthoptera > Acrididae > Schistocerca > Schistocerca americana. The sequence continues at coordinate 268,995,655 of NC_060130.1, read as the reverse complement.
TTGGATGACTCCCGCCATAAGCCGGAAACCTCAATCGCTCTGGCCACAGGCTTACGCCGCAACGTGCGCTCCCGCACCCCAAACAGAGTCGTCCTAGGAAACCAACCGCATATATTTTATTATTGTACTTTCAGTTAAATATCACGATTGGAGTCTCAATCTCTCGACATTCGACAATGAGCGAAGTATCGGAAATAGCCTCTCCTGATGACTGTGGCTATGGAAATATACACTCCTGGAAATTGAAATAAGAACACCGTGAATTCATTGTCCCAGGAAGGGGAAACTTTATTGACACATTCCTGGGGTCAGATACATCACATGATCACACTGACAGAACCACAGGCACATAGACACAGGCAACAGAGCATGCACAATGTCGGCACTAGTACAGTGTATATCCACCTTTCGCAGCAATGCAGGCTGCTATTCTCCCATGGAGACGATCGTAGAGATGCTGGATGTGGTCCTGTGGAACGGCTTGCCATGCCATTTCCACCTGGCGCCTCAGTTGGACCAGCGTTCGTGCTCGACGTGCAGACCGCGTGAGACGACGCTTCATCCAGTCCCAAACATGCTCAATGGGGGACAGATCCGGAGATCTTGCTGGCCAGGGTAGTTGACTTACACCTTCTAGAGCACGTTGGGTGGCACGGGATACATGCGGACGTGCATTGTCCTGTTGGAACAGCAAGTTCCCTTGCCGGTCTAGGAATGGTAGAACGATGGGTTCGATGACGGTTTGGATGTACCGTGCAGTATTCAGTGTCCCCTCGACGATCACCAGTGGTGTACGGCCAGTGTAGGAGATCGATCCCCACACCATGATGCCGGGTGTTGGCCCTGTGTGCCTCGGTCGTATGCAGTCCTGATTGAGGCGCTCACCTGCACGGCGCCAAACACGCATACGACCATCATTGGCACCAAGGCAGAAGCGACTCTCATCGCTGAAGACGACACGTCTCCATTCGTCCCTCCATTCACGCCTGTCGCGACACCGCTGGAGGCGGGCTGCACGATGTTGGGGCGTGAGCGGAAGACGGCCTAACGGTGTGCGGGACCCTAGCCCAGCTTCATGGAGACGGTTGCGAATGGTCCTCGCCGATACCCCAGGAGCAACAGTGTCCCTAATTTGCTGGGAAGTGGCGGTGCGGTCCCCTACGGCACTGCGTAGGATCCTACGGTCTTGGCGTGCATCCGTGCGTCGCTGCGGTCCGGTCCCAGGTCGACGGGCACGTGCACCTTCCGCCGACCACTGGCGACAACATCGATGTACTGTGGAGACTTCACGCCCCACGTGTTGAGCAATTCGGCGGTACGTCCACCCGGCCTCCCGCATGCTCACTATACGCCCTCGCTCAAAGTCCGTCAACTGCACATACGGTTCACGTCCACGCTGTCGCGGCATGCTACCAGTGTTAAAGACTGCGATGGAGCTCCGTATGCCACGGCAAACTGGCTGACACTGACGGCGGCGGTGCACAAATGCTGCGCAGCTAGCGCCATTCGACGGCCAACACCGCGGTTCCTGGTGTGTCCCCTGTGCCGTGCGTGTGATCATTGCTTGTACAGCCCTCTCGCAGTGTCCGGAGCAAGTATGGTGGGTCTGACACACCGGTGTCAATGTGTTCTTTTTTCCATTTCCAGGAGTGTAAATATCTGTATCCTTCTTATGAGTGGACATAATTTTTTACGTAAGTAAATCTTTCTTCTCACCTTACAGCTACTGCGATTTTCCATGTCAAATCCATAAATTCCTTCGTAGTCATTTTCTTTGCACACGTTCGAACACTGACCATAGTGCACATACCTTATAAGCCTGCTGATCACAGCGAATCTATCACATATCCCCTACTAAGTATAATACTTCACCAATAACTGAATGCTGATGATACCAAACAATATTAAGCGAAAATCCGTGATGAACGGACATGCCTCATTTGCTTTTCTTGTGAGTGGAACCAGTATGTCTTAGGAACTGAGACGTAATCGTCTTATAAGCGACCAGTTATTAAGAAAACATGACTGCAACGGCTATGTTACTGTGATAAGTGGTCTTGTTCCACCAGAGCTCACAATTATCCAGGTTAAAAACTATACCAGCTATAGAAATCGAGGTATGGTTGTAATGAGATACTCTTTTCTAATGTAACCTTTTTTTTATAGAAGTAGCCGATACCAGGATCAATCCAAGATCTGGTATAGGTGAACATTCTCGGCTGTTTCACTGAAAGAATTTCATTTGATTTTGTATACAGTGTATTATATTTGAGGCTGAAGTTTATAAAAAGAAATTAAGTTGTTACAACTGTTACAGCTAAAATTATCCTTCTTTTAAAAAATATTTGAAATTACGAAATTTCTGGCATATTTAAAACTCATTAATTGCACAATCTGACGCTAATTAATTATTTATGGACTCATTTATAAGATAATGTTATATTTTTCTGATGATTCTTCTTGTGTCAAGAAAGTATGTAAACTCTTTTGCCTTGTTTACTCTTTGGAACATCGTGAGTACCGCAGAATGTGAGGAGTAGTGGGTATGCCTCTGATGGAGACAGACTTATTTACATGATCGACACTAACAGTGTAATTTGGAATATTAAGTGAAAATTGTAAAAATGGTGTGATATTTAATAATGTGACAAAGCATAAAATTCAAGAAATACACAGGCAAATCTTCATCAGTTATTTAGTTATCAGGAACCCACAACGTTAAATCAACGTTAAATCAGCCAGAAGAATGTACCCCTAGATGCAAGACTTGGAGCCAACAACAAGAGATAATAAAGATAAGAAAAAAGTATTTCTTTTGTATATCTCATGCCTCTCGAAGCTTTTGAAACTAGTGGAGACACTAAGAAAAATTTAATAGTGATGTGTGGGAGGGTAAAATTATATGGTATTACTTCCAAATGCACTGGCTTTCCACACAAATACTGCGACATTGAATATAGATGGTGATCCCTCAGGTGTGTATTAACAGACAGAAAGTGCGGGTGCACATTGCTAGTGGGGTAAGCTTGTAATAAAGTCACTGAAATTAGAAAGTGATTCGGCTAAGGAATGTCGTATGAAGAAGATGTTTGCAACCCCCTCATGCCACCGCTATATATTTCTCCAGTATGTGTAACGCATTCTATCTCAATGACATATCAGAGGTTCTGTGATATATCCACTATGTTATAGGCGAGGAAGGATGATGGTTAATTTGTATATCTTATGCCTCTCGAAGCTTTTGAAACTAATGGAGACACTAAGAAAAATTTAATAATAATGTGTGGGAGGGTAAAATTATATGGTATTACTTCCGAATGCACTGGTTTTCCACACAAATACTGCGACATTGAATATAGATGGTGATCCCTCGGGTTAGTATTAACAGACAGAAAGTGCGGGTGCACATTGCTAGTGGGGTAAGCTCGTAACAAAGTCACTGAAATTAGAAAGTGATTCGGCTAAGGAATGTCGTATGAAGAAGATGTTTGCAACCCCCTCATGCCACCGCTATATATTTCTCCAGTATTTGTAACGCATTCTATCTCAATGACATATCAGAGGTTCTGTGATATATCCACTTGTTATAGGGAGGAAGGATGATGGTTAATTGAGAATGATCACACACAGTAGATGGTGTGCTATGCGATGAATCACTGGCTGTCACAGAAAGCTAGACATAGCATGGTGTAAATTATGTTCCTGCTGCTCTCACAACGCACACACACACACACACACACACACACACACACACACACACACACACACACACACACACACACACAGGACGATTTTAAATAAAAGACAGTATCAACATATGGAAACTGCAAGAGTTTTGCTGCACTGTGGAGCATTTCCAACAGCTGTCTGAAGGTGACTGGTAACACCTACATTTAAACTCATCTTTCACAGTGATTGGGTAGCTGATGGCTCGGTGTTCCATTTCGACTGTTCCTCATATTACAGACATGTACGTGATCACTGTTTCAGTGCTAGCCATCCCTGGAATGTGCTGTCGCTTCACCCTATCCCAGATGTAGTATACTGTGGGTCTGCATCTCAACATCGTCTTGGGTATTATGCATGGCAGATCCACTGAAACACTGACTCGGGGCTACTCTGGGTCATGGGAGCTGTCTGTGATACATACACAGACACAGACATACAAAAAACTGAGCAATCGTTCTCCAGCTGTAGAATACGTACGATAATGATGTTAGCTGAAGAACCGAATTAACATTTGTCCTATGGCAGGGACTTGAACCAATGTCTTCTTGCTTATTAGGCAGAAATGTTAATCATTACACCACCGCAGCACTACGGTCAACATTTCTGCGCAAACTACCCCAGTTAAATGCTCTCCCCAACACAAACTTCAAACATGTGCTCCCACACTGGCAGCAGCAGCAGTTTGGCAGGTAAATTCAGTAAGAGCCAATCAGAATGCTTCATTTACAAGACATCCTTTGTGCGGGGCATAAGAGCCTCTACAGACTAGTTTGAACAACACAGTGGGAAAGGTATTCATGGAAAGTTCTGTGATGTCTTTGTTCAAGTGTGCCAAGACATGTCCATGCAGACCATCCTCCTCTGGTGGGATCTGTCCCTTATCCGCCTTTGTGGCTTTATAGCATGTCCGGACCAGGAGCTGTAGGACGCCGAAAATTCGTCGAAAATTCCAGCCCTTTTTCTCATTTGTAGGACTGTGCTTCATATTCTGTTTTCTTAATTGTACTGATTTTCCCGTCTGTGCTTAGATAGCAATGTGTGCTTCGAGAAGCGAGGAAAATAACGCCATTGACTCCAGCAGCAGCAAATATAAAAGTAAGCCCACACACAGTTTCAGAAAAGTGAAGGACACCAAAGCAGCTGTAGGACTCAGAAATTTCTCTCTCTCAGGCAGTGCCTTCAAAAAAGCAGCTAAACACGAAAAGTGGTGGGCGTTCTGTTTAGAATTACAGAATAATTCATTTTGACTTCCAAATATCGTCATTTTGGCGTATAAAATCAGTTATTGCAGCTTATATCGGTTTCGGGATCTGTTTTCCACAAAAGCGTGTGATGTGTCTCCTTACGGCGTAAAGTTAAGCGGCAGCACGCCAGTCGGGAACGATAGAGAAGAGATGGCTATGAGAAGAAGTCAGCCAATTGTATGCTGACCGACAAGGAAGACAACGCGACAGCAGCGGGCCCTGTCTGAAGAGGACATAAGTGCTGCGACAGACTGGTGGTGACCCAGTTGAATAGCAGATTCAAGACTAGCGACTTGGATAGAAGCGTCAACCCTCCTCACTTCGCCTATACTCTCCATGTAACACAGGCTTGTGATAGTTTATTCTGAAGAAAATTGATTATTTTGTATGTAGCCCTTTTCTTGCGACACATCTGTGTAATTGCAAAAGTTAAGTATTGTCTCCTTTCTTTTTGTAGCAAAACTCATTAATACGATTTGTTTGATCTGACTGTCTAGCGAACTGTATCCGAAGGAGTCCTGCACACCCCATATATGGTGAGAAGACTGGTCATAATATTTGATGACGAATATGGAGACATAATATTTGGAGACGAGATTTAAGAAGGACCCAGCGCCTGGCTGCTACGAATTTTAATTTGTCGTGGGCTTTTGTGTTTTGTTGGGGCCTTAGTTCCACCTTGTCTTTTCTTTGAAGGGATGTGCTTACACGTTTTAACAGTGTGTCTTATAGTGTTTCTTCTATTCAGTGTTTTGAAGGTGGGCGTTGCAGAAGTTTTCTACGCTTGTGTGCTTCTTTTTATTGCTTGCATTGTCTGTTTATGTCATTTGCCTAGCAACCCACCTCTTCTACCCCTTGCTCAGGCACCACAGCTGCAAGCGATAGATTCAACGCAGTTAACACAGATGTTTCAGTTTCAGACGCAGCAGATCTAAACAATACTACACTCGATACAGCAGTTCCTAATCACTCAAGAGCCAGCACAGGGCAAAATGCAACAACTGTCGCTCCTAGTGACCCGGCCGCTGTGGCCGAGCGGTTCTAGGCGCTTCAGGCTGGTACGTTCCATCTATGCATCTATGCATCTAATTAGTTGCATAGACGAAACACATCTCCATGAACCTGAAAAATTGTTTAAGAGAGTGTAAAAGAATGAGAAGATGCATAGAATGTGGTTGTAACTCGCTCCTAGAGATCCAAATGATGAAGTAACCAACTTCCCTATACGACAGATCAACGATTCGGTTCATAAAAACAAAATTAAAAAAAAAAAACGCCTTTTCAAGAGCGAGAATTTCCTTGTAGTTTATAATAGCATCTGATGAATCACAATGTTTCATATATGGTGGTATAGTCTGAAAATATTGTGGCGGGAGTCTTTGATCTCTGTCTACTGTTATTAAGGATAACAGGTAAATACTTGTGAGAAGCTAGAGTATAAAGACGACTGCTGTTTGTTTCATTCGCAGTAATTTAAGTTGTGCTCTTAGAATCCTGTCTGACCACACTCTCAAAAATCGCTATGTATTCAGAAAAACAATGATGAATTATTTGTGACAAGAAAAACTATAAACGTCACTGTCAGTTGTTTCACACACAGCAGTTTAATCTTTCATTTCTTAAACATATGGTAGTCACGAAATCGAACATACTCATTAATGAGAAAGCGTACTCTTACGTGTAAATAACAAAGAGTATTTCAGCAGAATGTGTTACAAACAAGGAGAGGAAAAAAATATTTCTGTTCCCAGCGGTATGCGAAACTACGACCTTGGACAAAGCATTTCTTGCCTTACCAACTTCGCTCGAGAGAGACACGGGCTGACTTCGTTGCTGAATGATGCTGGCATAAGTTGTAAATGCATGAAATTTTTCTCTATCAGGCTTAACAAAATCCCTTTGCATTGTTACTTAAAAGTTTTAAACGTGTTTAATAAGTAAACCATTTGCGGAAAAAAGTACACAAATTCACTAGTAATTTCAACTAACACTGGTGTTATGAACGTAAGCAGAGCCGACTTTTTGAAATTTAATGGTTTTTTTAAACTCTTAATAAAGTAAAAATAATAGGTCTTTTGTGAGAATAATGACCAAAACTTTTTTTGTGTTATAATCATTCACAGTAACAATAATACAAACCACATTTCTAACAAAGGAAAATAATCTATTACGAACTCATTCTCCACCTGGACGCATCCTGGTGATTCTTCAGTAACACAATCAGTAAATCCGAAGCTAAATGCACTCAATATGTTTAAATTAACAAAATCCAAGGTGTAAATAAATCACACTGAACCGAATGAGAGGGCCATACCGAAATCCAAAACCTCTCGGTACAGTTGTCGAAAAAGCGGCAGGATGACCGATCGGTAACAGGACTCAGAAGCTTATTGAATAGGAACTTCGGATAAAGAACGGAAAATGACGTCCCTACCGAAACTAACAGAAAATGTCCCAGAGTTCACCAGTGTGTGTGTGTGTGTGTGTGTGTGTGTGTGCATGTGTGTGTGTGTGTGTGTGTGTGTGTGTGTGTGTGTGTGTGTGTAGTGAATGAAGTGTTATGAAACAATGTGTGTATAGTGTGTGCAGTGACTGATAGTGAAATATGATTCAACTGTGTGGCATTTCATTATTAAATACGTTATTTGTAAGAAAATTATTGTATACCAGGAGTAAATCTAATGATTGTCTCTAACTAGAAGTCTGTAAATATATGTGTATGCGAATTAGCTTATTTTAAATTGGTCTAAACTTGTAAATACTTTGACATGTCCTATATCCTTGTAAAAAGAGATCTAAGGATGAATAAAGCTACTACTACTACTAATACTACTAACCTACTTCCCTGATAGGTATGAATGGTACAGAATAGCTACCCAGGCCTGTCTAAAACCAGCACACACCTGACGACTTACAATGGACAAGACATTCTCGTTCTCCGAAGATGTACTTTACCTGCTATGTGTCACTCACATACACAAACTGAGACTTTCACTGTGCTACAATTATGCGAATGTGAGAATATATTTGGCCTTCATTCGTTTGATGTGTTTGGCTTTAAAATTCAGGACAATGTGTTGTTGTGTCTCTTTTCTAAACGTTTAGGCAAGGCTAACAATTTTTTTGCACATATTACTATGAAAGACAATGCTCAGCCGAAAATTTACCGGACCACACTCGGTTCCATTGCATTAAGGGACAAAGTCGCTGCTGAACGTAAAGAATTGCGAGATAGTTGAGCTATTGGGACCATACAAGCTAGTCAGTGAGCAAGTCCACTGGTTTTTCTCCACAAACCTTCAGGTTGCATTCGCCTCTGTGTTGACTTTAAGTCTACAGTCAACTCACAAACTGTGATTCCCACGCCCAGAGGATCTCACGGACAGATGAGGCACTGGTCACTACATTTCAACAATTTATTTACCCAACGCATACCTTCAAATACCGCTAGATGAAGAATCTCAAACCGTGTGTGTTTTGAACACTCATTTGGGTTTATTTAAATATTTGTGTTTGTCTTTTGGCAGTGGTTCTGCACCCACCATTTTCCAACGGTATTTGGAACAGCTGACTGCTCAAGTACCAAACTGTTCAAACTATTTGGACGATATTGTAGTAGCAGGACGTACACCAGAAGACCACTCTGCAAATCTGAGTGCTTTGTTTCGTGTGTTATCTGATGCAGGACTAAAGTGTAGACTGCACAAGTATGATGCAGTATCTTGGTCATGTTATAAACAGTCGAGGTGTACATCCTTTTCAGTCACATTTGTTAGCCATACGTAACCAGCCAGTTCCTCACAATGTCGGAGAATTGTAGTCAGTCTTAGAGAAACTGGACTATTATATTTGGTTCATACCGAATGCTGCACAAATCGCAGTTCTATTGCATCGCTTGCGCCACGAGAACGTTTCTTTCGTTTGGACAGATGAGCACCAAGAAGCTTTTCAAAAACTTAAAGCTGCATTGCTCAGTGATCGATGATTGGTTCACTTTGATCCGGAAAAATCAGTTGTAAGTCGACGCTTCCTCTTACGGAATCGGAGCAATGCTTTCACACAGATTTGGTGATAAAGACAGGCCTACTACCTTCGCATAAATAGTGTTGTCCAAATCTCGATGTAACTATTCACAAATTGAGAAAGAGGCATTGGCTATTGTGTATGGTCTCACCAAATTCCACCACTATTTGTATGGCAGAAAATTCTACTTAGTAACCGATCACAAGCCACTGCAGTCCTTGTTTCATCCGACGAAGCCGGTTGCTGTACGAACTGCATAAAAATTGCAAAGATGGGCTTTGTTGTCTCAATACCAGTACGAGACTGTGTATCGTCCGACGGCTCAACATGGTAACGCGTACGCAATTTCATGTCTTCCGATTGGCCCTGATACATACTTTGACGCTTCTACTCTGTCTTGTTGTCACATCGGCGCTCACGATTCTGAATTGCTTCAGTCTTTTCCTCTGAACTACAGTAAAATTGCACAGGCCACGGAAGCTGATTCATATTAGAACATTTCGCTAAAATACAATAGTACATCTTGGCCTCTGTCATTGCATAGCATAAAGAACACTTTAGTACGCCGATACTTTGCACATGGGCATAGCTTCGCTACACAGCAAAATGTTATTCTTGTTCAAAATGACAGTGGGCAGTCATGTATGCTGATCCCCAAAGCTTAGCAAGACGAACTGTAGCAGTTACTATACCAAGAACAATGGGGTATTGTTGGTACGCAACAGTTAGCGCGTCGACACTGTACTTGGCAGGATATGGACACCCAAATAAATCAGATGACGTCACAGTGTCACGCATGTGAGGAAAATAAGTCCGCTCCGCCACAACAACTCTCTGCTTGGCCCAAGTCACAATCACCATGGCAACGTGTGCGCATTGACTTTGTAGGACCTTTTTGGAACACTAATTCGTTGATTGTGGTAGACTCTTATAGCAAGTTTCCTTTTGCTGTGTCAATGAACTCGAGAACGTCACTTAGCACAATTAAGGCGTTGGCGTCTATTTTTAGCCTCGAAGGTTTGCCTGAATTTATGGTGTCAGACAATAGTCCTCAGTTCACGTCAAACAAATTTTGAACCATTCTCCGAACACAGCATCTAACTAGTGCACCGTTCCATCCACAGTCAAATGGCGAAGCGGAACGTTTTGTCAGAACATTCAAGCAGCAGATGGCCAAACTTCGCACTGCACACATCAGAGATCAAGCATTGCAACTGTTTCTCGCCTTGTATCGTTCGCATCCACGAGATGGACCGTCGATGGCAGAATTGCTTCACGGCCGCCGCCTTCGGACACTGCTCCACCTTCCACATCATCCGGCGCCGAAGGACGGCCGCAAGAATGCTCCGCGCCGCATGATATTGTGTTTTTCAGGGTTTTTAGCGGCAGCAGACTGTTGGCGCGGGGCGAGATCCTTCGTCGACTTGGAGCATGCATGTATCTCATTTCAGGCCCAGTCAGCAGGCCGAGGTCGCCGAGCGGTTCTAGGCCCTTCAGACTGGAACCGCGCGACCGCTACGGTCGCAGGTTCGAATCCTGCCTCGGGCATGGGTGTGTGTGATGTCCTTAGGTGACTTAGGTTTAAGTAGTTCTAAGTTCTAGGGTACTGATGACCTCAGAAGTTAAGTCCCATAGTGCTCAGAGCCATTTGAACCATTTCTGACCCAGTCGGATTCCAGCGCTGACATCAGAATCAAATTTGCCACCGTCATGTGCACGGTGATCATTCTGTATCTCTTCCCCTAGATTCACAGAGCCCCAGGACAGTGCGGCCACAGCAGCCGCCAGAGAGTGTCATCACAACACGGTGGACGACCCCATGGAGACGGAGCCTTCGGCTCCACCACCGCTACTCGGCCTACCGATCGAGCTGAACCCGTCCACACTGCAGCAACCGACGCTTTCTACATCTGGTTATGGGCCTCAGGAGGTGAAATTGTACCCATCTGGTCATTTTCCAGGGGACGCTCCCATCAGAACGAAGGCCGGATGGCATGGTACAACTGGAAGTCAGAAGTCCTCTACAGCCACAGCTTCCAGTCCATCACTGTGTCCACGCTCCTGCCTTCCCCACTGTTGTTGCACTCCATATACAACGATGGTCCATCACTTTGGAAGGGAGGTACTTTACGGCGTAAAGTTAAGCGCCGGCACGCCAGTCGGAAACGATAGAGAAAAGATGACCAGCCAATCACACGCTGACCGACCTCTCTCCAGGACGTCAACATGACAACAGCGGCAACTACGTAAAGAGCACATAACCGCCACGACCGACTGGTGACGACCCAGTTGAATAGCAGCTTCAAGAAATGGTTCAAATGGCTCTGAGCACTATGGGACTTAACTGCTGCGGTCATCAGTCCCCTAGAACTTAGAACTACTTAAACCTAACTAACCTAAAGACAGCACACAACACCCAGCCATCACGAGGCGGAGAAAATCCCTGACCCAGCAGCTTCAAGACTAGCGACTTGGATAGAACAGTCAATGCTCGTTACTTCGCTTGTACTCTCTATATAACATGGGCTTGAGATTGTCTATACTGAAGGAAATTGATTGTTTTGTACGTCGCCCTTTGCTTGTGATACATCCGTGTAATTGCAAAAGTTAAATATTGTCTCTTTTCTTTTGGTAATATAACTCATTAATACGATTTGTTTGATCTGATTGCTAGCGAACTGAGTACAAAGGATTACTAGACATCCCATATTTGACGAAAAGACTGGATGTAATATTTGACAATGAGCATGGAGATACAATATGTATCAGGAAGTTTCACAAGTGTGCAGGAAGTTTTCTAGAGTCCATGTTCGAGTGTGGCGGTATACATCGCAGAACAGATTAAACAACTGTGCAGCTATCTTTTTGAAAGTGTATTTAGAGACATATTCAATTGGATTAAGTAACTCCTGAAGCAGCTCGTGCTCAAAGACAAGGATATTTCCCACATAAGCGCGCGATGTGTCTCGGATATCGTTTCACAAGTTTGTCGCAAAGTTAGAGGTTGTTTTCAAGTGTGACGGTGGTGTTATTCCTCGGAATAAAACACGTAATTGTTTAAATATTCTCGTGCCATCTGCAAAGCTCTCTTTTTCTCTTTGTTCAGTGGTACATTTACTTCCTGTGATATCTTCAAGTCATGTATGTTGCAATATTCCGCAACATCAGATTTATTAACTCGCGAATCAGTTCATGTTCAATGACAAAGTGTGTCTGTGCGCTGGGGATGGGAAGGAGTAAGGACGTGGGTATTTCCAGTGTGACAGGAAGTGCTTGGCAGCTCCTGGGGCTACCACGTGGCCGGCTTTAAGTCAGGTTGGAGACTCTTGCGGCAGGGAGTCCAGCATGTGACCTCTCTTCCTGAGGACGACACTCACTGGAGTAAACGTCTTGCCTCTTGCACTTTGGAAGACTCACTGGACTTTTATCGAATGATCTATAGTTACAGCTCACGCATTTATCAGCGTGAGTTGCGAAGTGTAACTTACCCACCTGCTGCAGCTTCATTATTTCATGAAGCGTATTCATTTTCACAAAATATCATTAGTATCGACACAGTAATCAGATTCATGGCTACAGCTAATATACTCTTCCTTTCTTTCTTCTCCAGCTCAGACATCACATCCATCGAACACAATAAACAATTTCGTCCATCCTCCCAGTTCAGTGGCTAGATACAGGGTGAGTCTTTTCCCGCCATTTTCCCCCCAGACCGCCATCTTGGAATACGTCACGGGAGGGGAAGGGAGAGGGCCGACAGCGCCCTCCAATGGTGATGTTGTGAACTAGGTCAGGTGGAATATGGACAGACATCATGGTGAACATACCGGATGGAGTTACTGTCTATGACAACTCAAATTCCTTAAATGAAACAACGCATTTTCCAGATGGACAGGGGAGGGGAGGGGAGCAATGCATGAAAAATAAAGACTTATGTCCATTCTTTCTGGCAGCCCTTCACAGACTGAGTCCGTTTCCTGCCAGTTTCCTGATGAGGGAGGGGATGGGAGAGGGAAGGTAGGGAGAATGGGAGGGGAGTTAGGCTAGTAGAGATAGCCAAATTCATCTATTTTCCCATCAAAATTTTAACTTCTCACCATGATGTTACAGCAACATTGCTTCATATATGGCCGCCACCTTGGATCCGCCATCCTGACAAAATCTGGCGACAATGGGGAGTGGGGTGATGCTGTATTTGTCCCACTACTGGGGTTAAGGTATACTTCGCAGCTCATGCTGATAAATGCATCTGCTGTAACTGTAGATCATTCTATAAAAGTCGCTGGTCGATGTGGCCGAGCGGTTCTAGGCGCTTCAGTCTGGAACCGCGCGACCGCTACGTCGCAGGTTCGAATCCTGCCTCGGGCATGGATGTGTGTGATGTCCTTAGGTGAGTTAGGTTTAAGTAGTTCTAAGTTCTAGGGGACTGATGACCTCAGATGTTAAGTCCCATAGTGCTCAGAGCCATTTTGAATTTTCTATAAAAGTCCAATCGGTCTTCTGAAGTGCGACAGGCAAGATGTTCACCCACTCTGGCGTAAGTATACATGCGTGCAATTGAGGTAATTCCGGTGACCAGTGGCTACGAATTTCATAAGTGTATTACACATAATCACAGAGATGAGGATTGTATCCATAGCCTCTTACACAAGGAGTGGAAAGAAAAGGTAATTAATGAGATTGAGGTGAATACTTTTCGGCAAATCATGGCAATGCAGTGGTATGGAGTGAAGATGCATTTCAGATCTCACACAGAGAGATGCTTGTGTTGGAACTGTCTAACACCCCACATCAACTTCGTTCTATTACACAATGGATTACAGACGTTCACCTTGAGTTTCGGACACCAATTGTCCTAGTTCACAACATCATCACCAGTGGGCGCTGTTGAGGTTCTCCCACTCCTCTCCCCCTCTCCTCCCCTCCAGAGACATTATCCAAGATGGCGGTACTGAAAAAAGTGCGAAAACCAATAGGAACACTGAATCCGGTCACTTGACGGCCTTGTCCAACAGGACTGCAGTATATAGTGATGTCATTGTAGGAGATATAGGTCAGGCTGAGCATCTCTGTAATAGAGTTGGGCAACATGATTCTTTTTCCCGATTCGATTCCTACGATTCAATCTCACATTGCGAATCGATTCCTACGATTCGTTCACGATTCTTTCACGATTCATTCTAGTCTGCGATGGCACGATTTGATGTGGACTGCTAAGGCAGCCAGTCCACAGTGACGGGTAGCCGAAAGAAAGGCACGCTACACACACGCCGACTGGCGTGAATTCTGGAACAGGATAAGTATTGAATGCTAATAAGAAAAGTATGCAGCTCCTTGAATACTTAACTTTAATTCTTTGTTGGTTTACAACGTTCTTGATGAGACATTTCATACGATAACTATCAAACTATGTAAGGCTAATGGCGCCTTGCTAGGTCGTAGCCATGGACTTAGCTGAAGGCTATTCTAACTGTCTCTCGGCAAATGAGAGAAAGGCTTCGTCCGTATAGTCGCTAGCAAAGTCGTCGTACAACTGGGGCGAGTGCTCGTCCGTATCTCGAGACCTGCCTTGTGGTGGCGTTCGGTCTGCGATCATACAGTGGCGACACGCGGGTCCGACATGTACTAAATGGACCGCGGCCGATTTAAGCTACCACCTAGCAAGTGTGGTGTCTGGCGGTGACACCACACGATTGTTACGGAATGCAAAAAGTTTTTCATCTTACTCACAGATGGCAGGACATGTCTGAAATTGTCAATGGGGTTAGAATCGAACTGTGTCATGATAAGATATGCCAGAAATAGTTTATTTATGAGTAAACATGCATATGACGTTACAAGTGTGAATCTCGATTTATACGTGTAATGCCTTAATTGATGAAAGGTCACGTTTGATTTGATTGCATCTATTGTTTTATTTCAGTATGCCAGGAAAGAGGAGTCGATTTGTGCGAAAGGTGGTGCAAAATTACGTGGTATGCCAGTTTGGTTGTGTGGCTTGAACGTATCTAACTGCAGACGTCTGTTCTATAGTAACAAAATCCAGCAGTGTGGCAGATGTGGTTTGGCTCATATCATCCTATGTTTTTCTGTGCTAAGATTTCTTTCCAAGTCCACATCACCCTTGTAATTCATAACGCTGCTGACAGCCCTCCCACACAGCAAATTTAGCTTAACTTTCATTTCTACTAAATACAAAGCATAGGTATTTTGCTTTTAATTTGTCTGAGAACTTGTCGCTGTCACTACTATTTACGTGAGAAGACGACATACTTCTAAACAGTAGGATTCAATCGTATACAACGACATTACTTCACTAAAATTTGATATGAATCTGAACATGATAACATTCGAAAACTCGAACTCGAAATTATTAATTAAAAAGCTTTTGTTTAAAGATAAACTTAAAAATCAAAATCTGTATCTAAATATAAAATTTTATCCAAACTGTTAAAGCCGTTCCCAAGAAACACGAAATTCGCGTTTTTATTTAAAAAATTCTTTTGTGTAAAATCGCGTGCTGTAAGGAAAGACACCTATATACAGATAAACATAAAAACCAAAACCTTAACTACACTCCTGGAAATGGAAAAAAGAACACATTGACACCGGTGTGTCAGACCCACCATACTTGCTCCGGACACTGCGAGAGGGCTGTACAAGCAATGATCACACGCACGGCACAGCGGACACACCAGGAGCCGCGGTGTTGGCCGTCGAATGGCGCTAGCTGCGCAGCATTTGTGCACCGCCGCCGTCAGTGTCAGCCAGTTTGCCGTGGCATACGGAGCTCCATCGCAGTCTTTAACACTGGTAGCATGCCGCGACAGCGTGGACGTGAACCGTATGTGCAGTTGACGGACTTTGAGCGAGGTCGTATAGTGGGGATGCGGGAGGCTGGGTGGACGTACCGCCAAATTGCTCAACACGTGGGGCGTGAGGTCTCCACAGTACATCAATGTTGTCGCCAGTGGTCGGCGGAAGGTGCACGTGCCCGTCGACCTGGGACCGGACCGCAGCGACGCACGGATGCACGCCAAGACCGTAGGATCCTACGCAGTGCCGTAGGGGACCGCACCGCCACTTCCCAGCAAATTAGGGACACTGTTGCTCCTGGGGAATCGGCGAGGACCATTCGCAACCGTCTCCATGAAGCTGGGCTACGGTCCCGCACACCGTTGGGCCGTCTTCCGCTCACGCCCCAACATCGTGCAGCCCGCCTCCAGTGGTGTCGCGACAGGCGTGAATGGAGGGACGAATGGAGACGTGTCGTCTTCAGCGATGAGAGTCGCTTCTGCCTTGGTGCCAATGATGGTCGTATGCGTGTTTGGCGCCGTGCAGGTGAGCGCCACAATCAGGACTGCATACGACCGAGGCACACAGGGCCAACACCCGGCATCATGGTGTGGGGAGCGATCTCCTACACTGGCCGTACACCACTGGTGATCGTCGAGGGGACACTGAATAGTGCACGGTACATCCAAACCGTCATCGAACCCATCGTTCTATCATTCCTAGACCGGCAAGGGAACTTGCTGTTCCAACAGGACAATGCACGTCCGCATGTATCCCGTGCCACCCAACGTGCTCTAGAAGGTGCAAGTCAACTACCCTGGCCAGCAAGATCTCCGGATCTGTCCCCCATTGAGCATGTTTGGGACTGGATGAAGCGTCGTCTCACGCGGTCTGCACGTCCAGCACGAACGCTGGTCCAACTGAGGCGCCAGGTGGAAATGGCATGGCAAGCCGTTCCACAGGACTACATCCAGCATCTCTACGATCGTCTCCATGGGAGAATAGCAGCCTGCATTGCTGCGAAAGGTGGATATACACTGTACTAGTGCCGACATTGTGCATGCTCTGTTGCCTGTGTCTATGTGCCTGTGGTTCTGTCAGTGTGATCATGTGATGTATCTGACCCCAGGAATGTGTCAATAAAGTTTCCCCTTCCTGGGACAATGAATTCACGGTGTTCTTATTTCAATTTCCAGGAGTGTACATTCAGTACGTACCAACAAAGTTTTACGAGATGGCGTTATAAAAACATGTGAAATAGCGTTTTTACGAATGGAACTATGTAGGATATATACACTCCTGGAAATTGAAATAAGAACACCGTGAATTCATTGTCCCAGGAAGGGGAAACTTTATTGACACATTCCTGGGGTCAGATACATCACATGATCACACTGACAGAACCACAGGCACATAGACACATGCAACAGGACCGATGACCATGGCAGTCTGGTCCCTTTAATCCCCCAAACCAACCAACCAACAGGTAACAGAGCATGCACAATGTCGGCACTAGTACAGTGTATATCCACCTTTCGCAGCAATGCAGGCTGCTATTCTCCCATGAGACGATCGTAGAGATGCTGGATGTAGTCCTGTGGAACGGCTTGCCATGCCATTTCCACCTGGCGCCTCAGTTGGACCAGCGTTCGTGCTGGACGTGCAGACCGCGTGAGACGACGCTTCATCCAGTCCCAAACATGCTCAATGGGGGACAGATCCGGAGATCTTGCTGGCCAGGGTAGTTGACTTACACCTTCTAGAGCACGTTGGGTGGCACGGGATACATGCGGACGTGCATTGTCCTGTTGGAACAGCAAGTTCCCTTGCCGATCTAGGAATGGTAGAACGATGGGTTCGATGACGGTTTGGATGTACCGTGCACTATTCAGTGTCCCCTCGACGATCACCAGTGGTGTACGGCCAGTGTAGGAGATCGATCCCCACACCATGATGCCGGGTGTTGGCCCTGTGTGCCTCGGTCGTATGCAGTCCTGATTGTGGCGCTCACCTGCACGGCGCCAAACACGCATACGACCATCATTGGCACCAAGGCAGAAGCGACTCTCATCGCTGAAGACGACACGTCTCCATTCGTCCCTCCATTCACGCCTGTCGCGACACCACTGGAGGCGGGCTGCAGGATGTAGGGGCGTGAGCGGAAGACGGCCTAACGGTGTGCGGGACCGTAGCCCAGCTTCATGGAGACGGTTGCGAATGGTCCTCGCCGATACCCCAGGAGCAACAGTGTCCCTAATTTGCTGGGAAGTGGCGGTGCGGTCCCCTACGGCACTGCGTAGGATCCTACGGTCTTGGCGTGCATCCGTGCGTCGCTGCGGTCCGGTCCCAGGTCGACGGGCACGTGCACCTTCCGCCGACCACTGGCGACAACATCGATGTACTGTGGAGACCTCACGCCCCACGTGTTGAGCAATTCGGCGGTACGTCCACCCGGCCTCCCGCATGCCCACTATACGCCCTCGCTCAAGTCCGTCAACTGCACATACGGTTCACGTCCACGCTGTCGCGGCATGCTACCAGTGTTAAAGACTGCGATGGAGCTCCGTATGCCACGGCAAACTGGCTGACACTGACGGCGGCGGTGCACAAATGCTGCGCAGCTAGCGCCATTCGACGGCCAACACCGCGGTTCCTGGTGTGTCCGCTGTGCCGTGCGTGTGATCATTGCTTGTACAGCCCTCTCGCAGTGTCCGGAGCAAGTATGGTGGGTCTGACACACCGGTGTCAATGTGTTCTTTTTTCCATTTCCAGGAGTGTATATTGCAAATTTGACTTTTTACGAAAGAATAGAACTATGTAGGTGAACTCAAAAAGCAAAAACCAGTCTAAATACAAAATTTCATCCAAATCGTTAGGCCCGTTTTCGAGATACGCGAAATACAATACATAATCCAAGTGCTATTACTCGTGTGTACAGAAGGTGTGTGTGTGTGTGTTTTGCATTGCATCTGCAACAAATAAGAGGTACGTATTTATTCATCATACTTGGATTTCTTGATTTTAATCGTGTGTATTGGGAGGTGTGTACTCGCTGTACATCGTTTCTGTCATCACTAGTTTGTGTATTACTCGCGCAAACTAAGCGGACGTCGGCGCGGTGGCTGATGGCAGCGATAGTAAATGGGAAATGCCTTTACGCCCATTCCCGTCAGCCACCGCCAAGTGTCAGCTAAGTTTTCACAAGTGTCGAGTAATATTACGGCCCTCGAACTTCGTTTGTTTGTTCCGAGCTTCCTTTGTTCACACGCATCCTCCACTTGACTGCCATCTGGGGGTCATAATCATTCGGCACGACTCGGCATGATTCGGAAGTTGCCTTCGAAGCTAAGCTTACCAAGAATCGATGAATCGTTGGAACTTGGAATCGTCACGACTCGGAAACACGCATTCGCTCTTACGATTCTTTTGAACGACGATTCGTCCGTATCACGATTCGATTCTCACGATTCTTTATTTGGAGTCGTTCAAATGAACGATTCATTCACGAATCGCCTCAACTCTACTCTGTAGCCTCAGTCTCACTCAGTCAGCCAGCAGCAGCAGAAGAAAAACCATGAAGCGTTAGCAGCAGCTGTCGAGACCCATAACAGCCTAGGAGAAAAGGAAGAAGCGGAAAATTAAGTATCACATATTATATCCTCGCCTGTAGTTAGCATTATTATTGGCTGTTTTGTGTGTTGGTGTTTATCTGACACTTCCCCCTCCTTGTTCAGTAGTAGCCTTCGATCTATCGAGGCCTGCAGTGGCAAATACCACCATTTCGACCTCTGCTGCATCTAGACTGTAGCATCATCAGCCACTATCTTGTCGAGACCTGCATTGACCTCTGGATCTGTAGTAGCAACCTCAATTGAGTCCGAACTTGTAGTGACCACGTGGTGTCTGTGCACCACATTCCCACATCCTGGAGCGAGACAAGGGGGTGGTGCTGTCTGTCCCGCTCATCAGTTTGGGTGATGATATGCCCAGCCTGTTCCTGATGCCTCGAACGCTACTGTTGTTCATAAACAACAAGATGGAGGACAGTACTGGTCACCAACATATGATCCATCGTAGCAGAACATCCTGTGGTAGCGCAGGGACAGAGTGCAGTTACTGTGCACATATATACTCCAAATTTGCGTGGGCATTACCTGTTAAAACGAAAACGGCGAGAAATTTCACGCATGTGTTTGAGTATTTGTTGCAAACAGATACGAATCGATGCCCAGACTACCTCCGAACCGATCACGGTGGAGAGCTTTTAATAGGTATTTCAAGACCATGATGCAGCGCTATGGCATCCATCACTGCTCAGTATTCACCCACCTGAAGGCGAGTATCATGGAACGTCTGAACAGAACAATAAAAGGTCAAATATGGATGCATTATAATTCATGTGGGTCATACAAATAATTGCTCAATATAATTGAACCAAACATAGCACGAAAAAAATGAGACCAATTGATGTTCACGATAATGGCCTCATGGATACGGTGTACTACCGCATTAAAATGGTGCATCGACGTAAGCAGAAATTTAATGCAGGTGATTCGATACATGTCTCAAAACGCAAGACAATATCTGAGAAATTATACCTGCTAAAGCGGTCAAAGAACGAAGCCTAGAACTTATATCTTGAAGGATAGTAAAGGTGAAGAAATTGCAGGTTGTTTCTACATCGAAGAGTTGCAGAAAAGCTCAGAACTGGATGTGTTTCTCGTGGAGAGAGTCATGAAACGTCGCGGAAATAGAGCGCTGGTCAAATGGCTTGGTTTTCCTGCAGCACAAAACAGTTGGATTGATCTAACTACTTGCTGTACTATGGGACGCCCAGTCCACAGCCACCGCAGTAGCATAAAATGTGTGTTGGGAGTTTCGTTAGAGGAGGTGGTTGTATTCTAGACAAACTGCCAGTGGAGTTACATATTCTTGGATCTAACTACCGTGGACCTGGTGTGCTGGCGTACGCTGGCGCCAGCACACCATGCGGCATAGAGGTTACGAGAGTATCGATAGAGGCCAATGAAAAGACTCGCTTGAAACACGCTGCCATCGCCATCTCAGCCGCCAGTATTTAGTATCGCCTCTGCGGACCGGAGGGCCACTTTAGCCAGTCAGTTTAGCCAGTTAGTTAGAGGCTGTTACGCCAGTTACTTGCAGTCTGTACGCTGTGGAGTTCCAGCATATCACCGAGATGGAGCCACAGATTTAGCATCTAGCACAGAGACAGACAGTACATAGCAACCTTATAGGGAACATAGCGGACTTCTAATTCAACGGCGTTGAGGCTACGTGGACTATACAGAAGAGAGCTTGTAGCACAGTACATGGAAACTTGAGTTAAATTGCCCTTTCTTTATGAATAAAGAACCCAATTATTAACTGTGTGTAGTTTGTGTTCTAGAACGAGGATACTGGCCACCAACGTAAATCCTCTCCTTGCTTCCCATGGAACAGCTCTACAGAGACAACGAGATGACATAAAGGAGGCTAACGAGAGTACAACAGTGGCGACGGGAAACCTTCAGTGACGAAGAACTTGCTTGCTTCTCTTGTGTTTCAGATTGCAGAGGTTTCTAATTGCATATTTGCGTTTTGATCTGGCATGTATTCCAGTAGGGGACCCACACAACTAATCAAACTTCTCTTTTCAAAGGTTTTGCTTGCTTAGTTTTTTGCTATAACGCATTTGTGTAAACCATGGATACCCCACCCCCTACCCCTGCGCCACAGCCGCAGATGGCCAATGTAATAACCCAACACAAGCTTTCAGTTTCAGAACCAACAAATTGCTGCCTTACTGAGGACAGTACATCTTCTGGCTGCACAAGCAACGGCGACCGCACAACAGACTGGCTGACAAGCCCAACAAGTGACGCAGCCCAGCATACCTACGTTCCGGCAAGTTAACGACACGGAAGAGGAATGACACCAATACCTGACCCAGATCCAAGCTCATTGTGCGGTTCATCGCGTTCAAGGTACTGTGAAGCTACAGTACTTTCTTTCGATTGCGGGTTTCCCGGTTTTCAGGTTAATACAAAAACTATTCCCAACTGCGTCTTTCGACGAACTCAGTTACGACAAAGCAATCGCTGCATTAACCAAGTACTATGACCAGCAAGTTTAAGTAGCTGCACCCAGATATACGTTCTTTCGTTTGCATAAAAACCCGGAACAGACGTACCATCAGTGGTATACAGCATTAACGGGCATGACTAGGAAGTGTAAATTTAAGTGAAGTTGTGGCAACTTTTACAGTGACTTCATGGTTCGAGACGCTATTACATTCAACGTCCCCGATAGTAGAATACGCGAATAGATACTAAAGTACTCTGATCCTTCACTTCCTCAAGTGTTGCAAATCTCACATTAGAGCGATATAATTCGGCTGTCATAGTGGCCGATATGTTTGACCAGGCCCCGATTTGTCGGGTCGCGTCGCCCCTTGTTCTCGACCGCCCCAAGCAGGCACAACAGCGAGCGCGTACGCAGCCTCGCGGACAGCCACCTAAACACGGAAACAGACCTGTGAACTTAATGAAGTCTTGCCATAGATGTTTTGCTCGTCATAAAAGACAGGATTGCCCATCACGTAAAGCAACGTGTTACACGTTTGCAAAAAAAGCCTTGTTCAAGCAGTTTATTTGCAACAGCACAAAACCGCCAATTTTGCCCGCTCTCAAAAGGAAAAGGTTCTTGCACATGCAGTAAACGTTGTGTTTTCCAAACCTACAACAGGTCCTGACAAACGTAAGATTAAGGTTGTCTCTCATTCTCGCCGTAGTGCTGTGCAACGACGTTCTAACAAACTATTTGTCTCATTACACATTGCTGATCATCGTGTGAACTTTCTGTTGGGCACAGGTACATCTGCCACTTTGCTTAATCGTGCCATGTACGAACAGTTAGTCTCACCACGCCTTTCTAAATCTAGCAAGAGCCTCACTGTTTACAACGGACAGGAAATTCCAGTGCTTGGACAGTGTAGTTGGCTTGCCACTTACAAAACTCACACCAGGACATTGAATTTTACGGTGTTGAAGTCAAGAGACAGTGTGAACATTTTCGGTTAGATGCCTTCGATTCGTTTCGCCTTAGCATCGAAGACAATGTACTTTCCATATCGGCTTGTGATCCAAAAGACAGCTTGCTTAAAGAATTTCCTGAATTACTTTCCGAAGGAATGGGAAAAGATAATAACTTTGTAGCACATGTTAAATTGAAATACAATGCACAGCCTAAGTTCTTTTGGGCCCGCCCATTCCAATTGCTGTAAAAGACAAAGTAGCGAGTGAATTGAAAGAACTGCAAGATAATTCAAGCTAGTCAGAGCGGAAGACCACTAGTTTTGTTGCCTAAGATTTCTGGTCGCATTCGCATTTGTGTTAACTTCAAAGTCTATAGTCAACCCACAGGCAATAGTTGACGCTTATCAGTTACCTCGCCCTGAGTAACTCATGCACAGGCTTGGTGCAGGACGTTACTTTTCTAAGACAGATTTGCGTGATGCCTCTGTGCAAATTCCATTGAATGAAGAATCACAAAAAGTATTTGTTGTAAACACACACTTAGGACTGTTCAAGTATTTGCGTTTGCCCTTTGGCAGTACATCCGCACCCGCCATTTTTCAACGTTACTTGGAACAGCTGACTGCCATTTTGTTCAAACTACCTTGACAATATTGTTGTCTCAGGTCGTACACCAGAGGAACACTTTGCCAATTTACATGATCTTTTTCGAGTGTTGTCAGAAGCAGGACTCAAGCGTCGTGTCGAAGAGTGTGCCTTTTTTCAGACTGAACTACAGTACTTAGGCCATGCCATAAAGAGACGGGGTGTGCAGCCCCTCCAATTTCATTTGCTTGCAATCCGTGATCTGCCTGTTTGTCGCAATATGTCTGAATTGCAGTCAGTACAAGGCAAGATGACATGCTACATTCGGTTCATACCGAATGCCGCCCACATCGCGGCGCCATTGCTTTCGCAGTATCAGTATGAAATTGTGTACAGACCTACAGCAGAGCATGGTAACGCAGACGCCCTATCTCGCCTTCCAATAGGCCCTGACTCTGATTTTGATGCATCTGCCGCATCTTGTTGCCAAATCGATGCGCAGGACTCTGAGTTGCTGGAATTTTTTCCGTTGAACTAGAGAAAAATTGCACAGGCCACGGAAGCATACCCAGACCTCAAGACTTCGTTGCATTTTATTCGCACGTCTTGGCCTCGTTCACTGAACAGAGTATCCAGAACTCTGTGGTGCGCCGATGTTTTGCACGTCGGCATGGCCTTTCAGTTCAACAAGGTGTGATTCTATTTCAAAATGACAGTGGACAATCCCGTGTGCTTATTCCCAAAGTATTGCAAAAGGCTGTGTTGCGGTTGCTCCACCAAGGTCATTAGGGAATTGTACGCACTAAACAGTTAGCGTGTCGGCACTGTACTTGGCAGGGCCTGGAGACCCACATTGAACAAAAAATGGCTCTGAGTACTATGGGACTCAACTTCTGACGTCATTAGTCCCCTAGAACTTAGAACTAGTTAAACCTAACTAACCTAAGGACATCACACACATCCATGCCCGAGGCAGGATTCGAACCTGCGACCGTAGCGGTCTCGTGGTTCCATACTGCAGCGCCTAGAACCGCACGGCCACTTCGGCCGGCCACATTGAACAGATGACGTCAATTTCGTGCTCTCGAGGAGAACCAATCCGCTCCGCCGAAGACTCAGTCGCAATGGCAACGAGTGAAGATAGACTTTGTAGGACCATTTTGGGACACTTGTTGATTCATAGTGGTAGACTGTTTTAGCAATTTCCCATTTGCGGTTATTATGGCTTTTACCATATCAAATAGCACCATTCGAGCGTTGTCAAATGGTTCAAATGGCTCTGAGCACTATGGGACTTAACATCTGTGGTCATCAGTCCCCTAGAACTTAGAACTACTTAAACGTAACTAACCTAAGGACATCACACACATCCATGCCCAAGGCAGGATTCGAACCTGCGACCGTAGCGGTCACGCGGTTCTAGACTGAAGCGCCTAGAACCGCACGGCCACAACCGGCAGGCCCGAGCGTTGTGTTCAATATTTTACATCGAAGGTTTGCCAGAAGTACTTGTGTCGGACAACGTACCGCAGTTCACTTCACGTGACTTTGAACAGTTTTGTGAACGCAATGGCATTTGTCATCTAACAAGTGCTCCGTTTCACCCGCAGCCCAACGGCGAAGCAGAACGCTTCGTTTGCACTTTCAAGCAACATATGGCCAAGCTGCACACCACGCACACATGGGAACAGGCGCTGCAACTCTTTCTCGCCTCCTATCGCTCCCACCTATGAGACGGACCATCACCGGCGGAACTTCCGCTTGGCCGCCGCCATCGTAAACTGCCCCACTTACTACACCCACCGCAGCATCTGGCGCGCCAATGGTCTGCAAGTATCGCTCTGCGCTGCGTGATCTTGTTCTTTTCAGGGATTATGGCAACCGTGTCGCTGGGAACGAGGCGTAAGCCAGGAAGGCATTGGCTCGTATATTTGCTTGACTACAGGGTCAAAGTGGCTCTGAGCACTATGGGACTTAACAGCTAAGGTCATCACTCCCCTAGAACTTAGAACTACTTAAACCTAACTAACCTAAGGACATCACACACATCCATGCCCGATGCAGGATTCGAACCTGCGACCGTAGCGGTCGCGCGGTTCCAGACTGAAGCGCCTAGAACCGTTCGGTCACTCCGGCAGGCTTGACTACAGGTCCCGATGGTCTGCAGCGCCGCCACCAGAACCAAATTCGCGTATGTCATTTGCCCCATGATTCTGCTCCATTTCTTCCCCCAGATTCACGGCTTCACGGGACCGCGCGGCCTTCGCAGCCGCCCGCTGGTGCTACCAGGGCACCCCAGGAGGAGCGGATGGACGATGCGCTCTCACCCCCGCCGTCCCCGCTCGCCAACCCCATGGACCTGGACCTGGACCCGCCATCGCCATCGCCGTCACCGTCATAGCCCCAGCACACGCTCTCAGGCCTGGACGTGTGCCCTGACAGCAGTTTTCTGGAGGATGTTTCTGTTATCTAGCAAGCCAGATGGTGGGGTGCGGTCGGGAGTTCGCTGTCCTCCAGAGTCACGACTCTCAGCCCATCACGACGTCCAGCGTCTTGTCTCCCTCCCCGTTGTCCTTCAAGCCTTACTACACGACAACGGTGCGGCATTTCGCCGGCCGAAGTGGCCGAGCGGTTCTAGGCGCTTCAGTCTGGAACCGCGCAACCGCTACGGTCGCAGGTTCGAATCCTGCCTCGGGCCTGGATGTGTGTAATGTCCTTAGGTTAGTTAGGTTTCAGTAGTTCTAAATTCTAGGGGACTGATGACCTCAGAAGTTAAGTCCCATAGTGCCGAGAGCCATTTGAACCATTTGTTTGGTGCGGAATTTCTGGGGGGATGTATGTGCTGTCGTACGCTGGCGCCAGCATACCATGCGGCATAGAAGCTAAGAGAGTATCGATAGAGACCAACGACAAGACTCTGTAAGTAGGCTTTTAGGTTTTTATATCGGTAACGCCTAGTAGCGCTCTGTATGAAAATCACTGGCTGTGCTGTGTGCAGTCTGTGGCTGGTTGGCATTGTTGTAATAATCGCTATTGTAGTGTTGGGCAGTTGGATGTGAACAGCGCGCAGCGTTGCGCAGTTGGTGAGCAGCCAGCAGTGGTGGACGTGGGGAAAGAGATGGCGGAGTTTTGAGAGCGGATGATCTGGACGTGTGTCCATCAGAGACAGTAAATTTGTAATACTGGATGTCATGAGCTGATATATATATATTATGACTTTTGAACACTATTAAGGTAAATACATTGTTTGTTCTCTATAAAAATCTTTCATTTGCCAACTATGTCTATCAGTAGTTAATGCCTTAAGTAGTTAGAATCTTTTATTTAGCTGGCAGTATTGGCGCTCGCTGTATTGCGGTAGTTCGAGTAACGAAGATTTTTGTGAGGTAAGTGATTCATGAAAGGTACGTATAGGTTATTGTTAGTCAGGGCCATTCTTTTGTATTGATTTTTGAAAGTCAGATTGCGTTGCGCTAAAAATCTTGTGTGTCAGTTTAGTGTTGATCAGAATAAGTAAAGGGAGTAATGTCTGAGTACGTTCAGTTTTGCTCAGCTGTTTGAAACTCAAATAGCGTAGAGGTTTATCAGCACAGTAATTTCATAAATTCTTCTAAGGGGACGTTTCAACTCGTTTGAAACACGGCGCCGACGCCCTCTCAGCGGCCAGTATTTAGAATCGCAGCCGCGGACTGGAGATCCAGTTTAGCCAGTCAGCTCATTCCTAAGGAAAACAGCAACATGTATTTCGAGGGATGCAGCTGGCACTGGGTGTCAGACTATCCATCTGTCTCAGACTGAACAAAGACCGGTTTTCTTTTTTGGTCTTATGGGAACAAACTGCGGAGGTCATCGGTGCCTAAGCTTACACACTACTTAATCTAACTTAAAGTAACTTACGCTAAGATCAACACACACACCCATGCCCGAGGGAGGACTCGAACCTCTGACGGGGAGAGCCGAGCGGACCGTGACAAGGCACCTGAGACCGCTCGGCTACCCTGCGTGGCAGAGGTTGTCTACAGCTATCAGCTATATCCAATTTTTCATCCACTTGCTGGCAAACACAGGATGTTTGTCTCAGATCTTTCTTTCCTCCCACCACAGATGCGATATTTTCCTGAAACAGATGCACCAAGTCTGCTTGAAGGAAAAAAAGAAGGCAAGTTACAACTTGCAACTATGGCACTCTGAGTTCCTATTGGTCCTCTACAAAATAGGGGTGGAGTCTGAAGCTATATAAAGCCCAAACCCCCCACACAATCATCACCAGTCTGTGACGGTGCATAGTTGTGGCAGTGTGATTCCTGCACCATGAAACGCTCAGCCAGCAGTGATTCCGGCAGCAGTGGTGGTGGGAAACGACAAAACTTGAGTCATTTGCCATGTAAGTGCTCATTAGAAAAATCATGAGTTTAAATTGCGAGAGTTACTAAATTTTGTAGTAAAGTATTCAAAATTTTTTCGAGATTGTGATACATTTTCGTAACGAGTGGTTATAAAAGTTCTTTTTTCTTACTATTACAGCATTGATTCCCGAAATGTTGATGGAATTAGAACGCCAGCGGGAAGCTGAAAGTCTTTAGAAAGAGGAAGAGGTTGTGCCACCATCATGTAAGAACATCTACAAATTCTGTGTTGTAGTTTACATGGTCAGAAAACGGCTCTTGATGTATTCAGATCGTAACAAGGGCTTATAAAACTTTTGATGTCGCTGTTGCAGCATTAGAGCAGCAGCTGGTGGACATTGAGCTGCTGCTACTAGAGTCTGAAATGCAGCAAGAAAGTAAGTACAGTTGTCATATATTGCCATGAGACTTTTTTTCACCGTACACAGTTGTGTGAGGTATCTGTTATTCATTGTTGTAGATGATGCTACTGCTCAAGAGAAAAATAAGATTCCTGTAGCGGTATGCGTCGAGAATGATGACCAGGAGTCATCACTTCCATGTGGTATAAACTTTTTACTTACTTATTCAATTTTTTGTAGTTATCTAGAATCAGTATCTGGCTGTAGTCAAAATCAGTACAAATCTTTTGTTGTTGTTTCTAATAATCAATATCTTGTTGTAGGCGACTTCCGAGAGATGGATCGATGGCTCCGCAACAACGACAACAACAATTCCGGTGAGGGTGAGATGCTTGAGTGTGAGCGTTAGATGCTGGCTGCTGATAAACAGTGCGATCTCTCCCTTCTGGAGCAGGAGATGGAGATATTTGACTGGGTGGGTGAACTACCAGAAAGACCGACTGGACAGCTCAATCCTGGGACCCAGAATGTAAAAGGTGATTATAATATGACCATCATCATTTAAGCATATAATTATCATTCAGGAATGGTGATTGACTTAATTGTTGTTGTTAGTTTACATCGCCGGCCGCGGTCGCCAAGCGGCTCTAGGCGCTACAGTCTCGAACCGCGCGACCGCTACAGTCGCAGGTTCCAATCCTGCCTCGGGCATGGATGTGTGTGATGTCCTTAGGTTAGTTAGGTTTAAATAGTTCTAAGTTCTAGGGGACTTATGACCTCAGAAGTTAAGTCCCATAGTGCTCAGAGCCATTTGAACCATTTGTTAGTTTACAGCATATATTTAAAAAAATCTTGAGCACTGAGCTTAATTTTTTCCCGGTATTCGTATGTTACAGAGGTGACACCGCCACGACGAGAGCTTGCTGTGGCGCTTACACCTAGAGTGGTGGTTGTGGGGGCAGGAATCAAACACAAACCTGAGGGATGTGCACTGTCATACAAACTACCGCTTGCTGCCGCGCGGGAAGCGGCTGTGGCTGCTGCAGTGTCCGCCCCTGTACCAACACATACCATCTGGCGTCCTTGGGTGGTTCAGTCAGAGCAACGATCTCTCACCCCCCAGGCTGGCGATGTGGTGAAGGCTCCAATATGCAGGAGCATCAAGGAGTGCATTCGCCACATCCTGGGTGCTTCCACAGATCACCACCACTGCCTCCTATTACTCACGCTCCGGCTGCTCGCCCTCGCCGGCAACGAAACGTATGTGTTCCTCAGTGTATACCCCTTCCCCGCAAAGGCGCCTCGTCCCCAGCGCCCTCATCCACCAGCTGGACGCAGTCGTCACCAAGCTGTAGTATAAATGATAATGGACCTGTGGCTAGCGGTAGTGCTGTATTCCGTCCTGATAGAGAAGAACATCAGATTAGCGGCGTCATGATCCTTCTAGAATACTCGGCGGGTGCTAGGGCCTTTGAAGAGCGTATCTCATTTACTAGGACTGAGCATCCGGCTGGGGGTATAGTGACCCAGCCAGGTTTCTAGGAGCGTGCCTCCTGCTGTTAGAGGCGGAGATCCTGAAAGCCCTAAACGATCAGAGATATATTGCCATTAAATGCAATGCAGTGCTTTGCTGCGAGTTGACTCACCCGCCCAAACAGTAGGGTGCTGCTGCGGAGGAAACCTTACACTACATCTGGGGTGATAATGGCGTTGTATCTCGGAGTACATCAATGAACGAGTGGTATTGCGAATCCACCTTCGGTGCTATACTGGCCCAGTTTTCCGAGATGGAAGAAAGAGGTTCAGCTAAAGCACTCAGCCAAATACCACACCTCAACATCCATATTCACGACTATGATCCGTTAAATGGAGGGTCCAGGTTTATCGAACTCCCTGAGGATATTAAGAAGGAGGCTAGCAGTAGCGTTGAAAATGAAAAAGATGACGCTTGTTTTGCATGGTCAATCCTGTCTTGTGAAAAAAAAATTAAACAGCATCCCGAGCACACATCTCGATACGGAATAGGTCTTGACATTCGTGGATGTTACAACTTTGATGGTATCGAGTTCCCTATAAAGATTCAGGACATACCAAAATTTGAGGCAGAAAATCCCAGAATATCAGTTCACGTTTATATCCTGAAGAAGAAGCAGAAAAGCAAGCCAAATGAGCAGGACGAACATTTTCTGTATCCAGAAAGGCCCGTTCAGAACCGGCAACATGCGGTCGTGCATTATCCTGCTGAAATGTAGGGTTTCGCAGGGATCGAATGAAGGGTAGAGCCACAGGTCGTAACACATCTGAAATATAACGTCTACTGATTAAAGTGCCGTCAATGGGAACAAAAGGTGACCTAGACGTGTAACCAATGGCACCCCATACCATCACGCCGGGTGATATGCCAATATGGCGATGACGTATACACGCTTCCAATGTGCGTTCACCGCGATGTCGCCAGAAGCGGATGCGACCATCATGATGCTGTAAACAGAACCTGAATTCATCCGAAAAAATGACGTTTTGCCACTCGTGCACCCAGGTTCGTCGTTGAGTACACCGTCGCAGGTGTTCCTGTCTGTGATGCAGCGTCAAAAGTAACCATAGCCATGGTCTCCGACCTGATAGTCCATGCTGCTGCAAACGTCGTCGAACTGTTCGTGCAGATGGTCGTTGTCTTGCAAACGTCACCATGTGTTGACTCAGGGATCGAGACGTGGCTGCACGATCCGTCACAGCCATGCGGATATGATGCCTGTCATCTCGACTGCTAGTGATACGAGACCGTTGGGATCCAGCACAGCGTTTCGTATTACCCTCCTGAAACCACCGATTCCATATTCTGCTAACGGTCATTGGATCTCGACCAACGCGAGCAGCAATGTCGCGATATGATAAACCGCAATCCCGATAGGCTACGATCCAACCTTTATCAAAGTCGGAAACGTGATGGTACGCATTTCTCCTCTTTACACGAGGCATCACAACAACGTTTCACCAGGAAACGCCGGTCAACTGCTGTTTGTGTATGAGAAATCGGTTGGAAACTTTCCTCGTGTCAGCACATTGTAGGTGTCGCCACCGGCGCCAACCTTGTGTGAATGCTCTGAAAAGCTAATCATTTGCATATCACAGCATCTTCTTCCTGTCGGTTAAATTTCGCGTCTGTAGCACGTCATCTTCGTGGTGCAGCAATTTTAATGGCCAGTAGTGTATATTGAGCGACGACGTCATTGCGAGGTTTCAAGCCTACTGATTTAAGAAACTTGTAGTTCGCACCTGTTATCATCTTGCGGTTCTGCTGCAAAGTGCCATCTTTTGCGCTGCATGCGCTGGTGTTATACCTTACGCCCATCTTGTCGTAGATGTAGTCGTACGATGATTTCCTCACCACGAAAGTGAACAAGTTGGTTATTCTGATCCACAATACGCAATTCTAGATACTCCAATGTCTGAACTGTCACTGGAAGGTATATAGCTGTGGTAGGAGTCTCAACAATCTAATAGCCTGTTCCAACTGATGGGAAAAATCCGTAAGTTGAATGAACCAATCTATCGTTGAGATATGAGTTCGTTTCAATGTTACACTCAATATCGATTGTACTGACAGGAAGAATATCCACTGTCTGATCAAATTTGTAAAATTTATTAGGATCCGTCTTCAAAATCTGTCCCTTTGTGAAATCCAGTAGTGGGTCTATTGAACCTTCTTCTTAAAGTCAGTCGAAGCATTCACCGTCCTTATTTCAGATTTAAGTGTACTGATGTTTGCACGGAGCTTAGTCCCTTTTCCAGACTGTTTTAAAATTTCGTTTAAATCGTTAACAGCGTATGCACCAGGTTGAATTTCTACAATTTCTTCTTTGCCATTAAGTTCCAGATGCAGTTTATTGTTAGCCTCTGTGATATTTAGGATGGTGTTGTATGTCTCCAGACCAATCAGCGCGATGCTCCAATCTCCAACGCTTAAATCAACTGGCGGGAAGTAATTCGCACGTAGTACAGACAATCGTTCTTTTAATGTCAGAGTGTACGACATTTCATCTAAACACCGACTGGTGAATGGGTGCTTAATACCCATCCTTATATGTCATTCGTAAAAGTCAGTAGGAACATGATGCATAGATGACCACACAGGAATGTATCACAGTCTTGGTAGCGTCGAAAATTGTAGAACGCATGCCTTCTGCCTGTGAAGTATCGTTGTAATTCTTCTAGGGGTTGCGGGCCGCCGAATGAGTCGAAATAGTAGACATTATTTGTATTTCTTTTTTTAACATATGCTACCCAGTGAGTTCCAGGTCCTCCTGCTACATCCAGATTCACAATTCCGCATTCTCCTGATTTCTACATACTCTTCGGTAATGTATTCTGCATGAACACACCTCCGAATTTCGGAACGTTGAATTTCTTCGTAACAAACTTAAACAAATCTGTATTTGTAAGCGCCCTGTCTGGTAGGACTGCTAGGGGGCTTTTTTTTTTTTTTTTGTTTATGAGGAGACCTAGTCCTTTCTTGTATAGTTTCAAGTATAGCCCTTTTCCGATGGCTGCTGCCTCCATCATGCGGTTATGTCTTCGTGCCTCCTTCAGTTGCTCCTCAGAGCTTTGTGCATTCTTGACTGTCCTGGCAATAGCCGCAGCACCCCCAGCCAGTGAACCCACCGCTGAGAGTCCGGCTAAGGCAGGAATAAGGAAGGGAATAATTCCACCCGACGTCTTGGGTATTGGTAGAACCCTGGGTGGTTTGATCGATCTTTTTTTTCTCACTCCTTTCTGCTTCAGGGCGTTTTTAGCTGCATACAACGCTGTCATGATACAGTTTTTTATGCACCCTTTAGTTTTCATCTCCTTCCTTACACCCTAGTGCAGCTCTCATGACTTAGCTGAACTTCTTCACACCCAAACCCAACTTAACTTTACCACGCATAGTTTTTTCAGCTGCAAATACTACAATCCGTTGATCTATACCAATATCCTGTTTCGCATGTACTGCCTTAGCTTTATCAGCTAAAATTCGATCGGCGGTGTGACGATCTTTATTTGCTGCGTAAGCGATGTCGAATTCCATACACGCGTCGCCGAGTAAATTTATTCCCTTATCACCGCGTGCTAATCGTTTTTGAAGTTTTGTTCCAGGTCCACGATAATTGTATCCAGGAATGTGTAATTCGACTGGCAGTTTGTCGAGAATACCGCCTCCTCCTGTAATGCGTCCCCTATCACGCATGTTATGCTACTGAGGTGCTTGTGGTCTGCGCTCCGTGTTATAAAAGAAATCGTCAGCGTCGATCCAGCTGTTTTGTGATGCGGGAAAACCAAGCCATTTAACCAGCTCTCTATTCCCTCGACGCCGTATGACCCTCTCTAGGAGATACACATCAGGTTCCGAGCTCTTCTGTAACTCTTGTGTGTAAAAGCATCCTCCAATTTCAGTACCACTGCTGTCCTTTAAGAGGCAGGTTCTAGGATTCGTTCTCTGTACTTTGGAAACTGTTAATATCTCGGTTGACCAGTTTGGCATGTATGATTTTTCAAACGTTGTCTTGTGTTATGAAATACGTACTAAATTACCTACATTAAATTGCTGTTCGCTCGTATCTACTATTTTAATACGATTGTATGCTGTATCTAGAGATGGGTGAACGTCGAGTAGTGATGTATTCCATACTGCTCCATCACAGCCTCGAAATATTTATTGTAAAACTCACCGCCGTGATCTGTTTGAAGGTTGTCTGGTCTTCGATTCGTCCCCGTCTGCAGCGATACATCAAACACATGTGCGGCTCCCTTCCCTGTTTTCACTTTCACAGGTAATGCCCAGGCATATTTAGAATAAATATCAACGACCATTAAGATACATTTGAATACGTTATTCACACGTGAATATTCCCTCATGTCGACAAGATCCGCCTGCCACCGGTCGTCCAAACCTTTAATCAAAGAATGGTTCAAATGGCTCTGAGCACTATGGGACTCAACTGCTGAGGTCATTAGTCCCCTAGAACTTAGAACTAGTTAAACCTAACTAACCTAAGGACATCACAAACAGCCATGCCCGAAGCAGGATTCGAACCTGCGACCGTAGCGGTCTTGCGGTTCCAGACTGCAGCGCCTTTAACCGCACGGCCACTTCGGCCGGCAAACCTTTAATCATAACATATTTTCGAGGGTATGTTTTACGGGCTGGTTTGTGTAGTTCTCGAACTATAGTTTCCATACTTGTTCGATGATGCCTCTCTCTCTAAGCTCAGAAACCACTGAAACAACTTCATTCGAATGAGCTGTATTACCAGCGGCAGCTGATGCCATGAGCAGTCGTAGCCGGTCTGTTAGCTCATTGGGGTCGTCGTAATGTATATACTGCGGGAGTCGATTGCTCACTCTTTATGCTGAATGCCAATACCATCACCACTACTAATTTTTTCACCATCCAAAATAGATCTTATAAAGCATTTGTATTTCACATTGTTCGAATTCTTGATTCTTATGTAGATCAGTTAAAAGCAATATTTCACGATACATTTCGAGATCTTTAGGCGAATAATTTAGAGTTTTTGTGGGTCTTAGGAAAATAAGGTTTAGTAGACTGGGTGTTCTTTGAAATTGTTTATCGCCGATCTGTATCGTTTCCTCATTTAAAGTTATAGGCTGTGTGCCCAATATGTATGGTTTCTCACCACTAACACCAAATGTTTTGTCTATCCTAGCGTCGCTGTGACGGTTAAGGAAATCAGCAATAGCATCATCATCGTCGTTGCGGAATTTCGCTGAGAGTTCACCGAGAGATTCAGAAACTTGTTTAAACGTTTGTTGCAGTGTCCGCGCCCGCTTCAAATGCCCTAACCTCAGCAACCGCAACTTTTCGCGAACGGCCTTTTGTGCCTCGATGACTTTGTTGGTCGACATCTCGGTGTATTGTGTACTGAACTGGGGACCTAGAGACGATGGAGAGGCTTCGTCCCGCCGTAGCCCTCAGTGGTTCACAACCCACCCAATGAGTCACAGTAGTCCACCAACCTCACCCCGCCCCACAACGAACCCAGGGTTATTATTAGGCTTATTGTGCGGTTCGGCCCTC